>NC_133622.1:115914852-116514852 GCF_048593235.1 Sminthopsis crassicaudata
AGAAAACTAAATGGAGACAGAAAGGAGTACATTTTCTTCTCAGCAGTACATGGAACCTATACAAAAATTGACCATATATTAGGACATAAAAACCTCAAAATCAACTGCAGTAAGGCAGAAATAGTAAATTTATCCTTTTCAGATCAGGATGCAATGAAAATTAAATTCAATAAAAAGACAGGGGAAAATAGACCAAAAATAATTGGAAATTAAATAATCTTATACTAAAGAATGATTGGGTGAAACAGCAAATCATAAACATAATTAATAACTTCACTCAAGAAAATGACAATAATGAGACATCATACGAAAATATGTGGGATATAGCCAAAGCAGCAATAAGGGGACATTTTATATCTCTAGAGGCCTATTTGCATAAAATAGAGAAAGAGAAGATCAATGAATTGGGCTTACAACTAAAAAGCTCCAGCCAAACATGAAACTTGAAATTCTAAAAATAAAAGGAGAGATTAATAAAACTGAAAGTAAAAAAAAAAACAACTATTGAATTAATAAAATTAAGAGTTGGTTCTATGAAAAAACCAACAAAATAGATAAAGTCTCAGTAAATGTGATTTTAAAAAAGCAAAGAGGACGATCAAATTGTTAGTCTTAAAAATAAAAAGGGAGAACTCAACACTAATGAAGAGGAAATTAGAACATAATTAGGAGTTACATTGCCCAACTTTATGTCAATAAATTCAATAACTTAAATAAAATGGAAGAATACCTTCAAATATATAGCTTGCCCAGATTAACAAAGGAAGAAGTAAATAGCCCCACTTCAGAAAAAGAAATAGAACAAGCTATTAACCAACTCCCTAAGAAAAAAATCCCCAGGACCAGATGGATTTACATGTGAATTCTACCAAACATTTAAAAAACAATGAACTCCAAGGCTATATAAACAATTTGAAAAAAGAGGGTTTGAAGGAGTCCAACCAAATTTCTTTTATGACACAGACATGGTACTGATACCTAACCCAGATACATTGAAAACAGAGAAAGAAAATTATAGACCAATCTCCCTAATGAATATTGATGCTAAAATCTTAAATAAAATATTAGCAAAAAGACTTCAGAAAATCATCCCCAGGATAATTCACTATGACCAAGTGGGATTTATACCAGGAATGCAGGGCTGGTAAAATATTAGGAAAACTATTAGCATAATTGACTATATCAATAACCAAATTAACAAAAACAATATGATCATCTCAATAGATGCAGAAAAAGCATTTGACAAAATCCAACATCCATTCCTACTAAAAACACTTGAGAGTATAGGAAGAAATGGACTATTCCTTAAAATACTCAGTAGCATATATTTAAAACCATCAGTAAACATCATATGTAATGGTGATAAACTGGAACCTTTCCCAGTAAGATCAGGAGTGAAACAAGGTTGTCCAGTATCACCATTACTATTCAATACTGTATTAGAAACTCTAGCCTTGGCAATAAGAGTCGAGAAAGAGATTAAAGGATTTAGAGTAGGTAATCACACTTTGCAGATGATATGATGGAATACTTAGAGAACCACAAAGATTCTGCTGAAAAGCTATTAGAAATCATAACTTTAGCAAGGTTGCAGGATACAAAATAAATCCACATAAATCCTCAGCATTTTTATACATTACCAAAAAAATCCAACAGCAAGAGAAACAAAGAGAAATTCCATTCAAAATAACTGTCGATAGTATAAAATATTTGGGAATCTATCTACCAAAGGAAAGTCAGGATATATGAGCAAAATTACAAAACACTTGCCACAAAAATAAACTCAGATTTAAATAACTGAAAAAAATATTAAGTGGTCTTGGATAGGCCGAGTGAATTTAATAAAGATGACAATACTCCCTAAACTAATCTATTTATTTAGTACTATACCAATCAGACTCCCAAGAAAATATTTTAATGACCTAGAAAAAATAACAACAAAGTTCATATGAAAGAACAAAAGATCGAGAATTTCAGGGGAATTAATGAAAAAAAAATCAAATGAAGGTGGCCTAGCTGTACCTAGCAGCAGTCACCAAAACCATTTGGTATTGGCTAAGAAATAGATTAGTTTATCAGTGGAATAGGTTAGGTACACAGGAAAGATAGTGAATAAATATATCAATATATTGTTTGACAAACCCAAAGATCCCAACTTTTCAGATAAGAATTCACTATTTGATAGAAAACTGCTGGGAAAACTGGAAATTAGTATGGCAAAAACTAGTCATGGACCCACACTTAACACCACATACTAAGATAAGATCAAAATGGGTCCATGATTTAGGCATAAAGAATAAGATCATAAATAGATTAGAGGAACATAGGATAGTTTACCTCTCATACTTGTGGAAGAGGAAGGAATTTGTGATGAAAGGAGAACTAGAGATCATTATTGATCACAAAATAGATAATTTTGATTACATCAAATTAAAAAGCTTTTGTACAAACAAAACTAATGCAAACAAGATTAGAAGGGAAGTAACAAATTGGGAAAACATTTTTACAGTTAAAGGTCCTGACCCATCTCCAAAATATATAGAGAATTGACTCTAATTTAAAAGAAATCAAGCCATTCTCCAATTGATAAATGGTCAAAGGATATGAACAATTTTCAGATGATGAAATTGAAACCATTTCCACTCATATGAAAGAGTGTTCCAAATCACTATTGATCAGAGAAATGCAAAGTAAGACAACTCTGAGATACCACTACACACCTGTAAGAGTGGCTAAGATGACAGGAACAAATAATGATGAATGTTTGAGGGGATGTGGGAAAACTGGGATATTGTTGTTGGAGTTGTGAAAGAATCCAACCATTCTGGAGAGCAATCTGGAATTATGCCCAAAAAATTATCAACTGTGCATACCCTTTGATCCAGCAGTGCTACTACTGGGCTTATATGCCAAGGAAATACTAAAGAAGGGAAAGGGACCTGTATGTGCCTTTTTTTTAGTGGCTAGAAAGTGGAAAATGAACGGATGTCCATCAATTTAAGAATGGTTGGGTAAATTATGGTTTATGAATGTTATGGAATATTATTGTTCTGTAAGAAATTACCATCAGCATAAATACAGAGAGGCTTGGAGAGATATACATGAACTGATGCTGAGTTAAATGAGCAGATCCAGGAGATCATCACACACTTTAACAACAATGCTGTTTGCATTTTTGTTTTTCTTTCCCAATCGTTTTTACCTTCCGGATCCAATTCTTCCTTTGCAACAACAACAAAAAATATTTGGTTCTGCACACATATATTGCATTTACTGTAACATATTTAATATGTACGGGAATGCCTGCCATCTAGGGGAGGGGGTGGAGGGAAGTAGGGAAAATTCAGAACAGAAGGGAGTGAAAGGGATAATGCCATAAAAAAAATTATCCATGCATATGTACTGTCAAAAGAAATGTTATAATTATAAAATTAATTAAAAAAAAAAGACAATGGATTCTAAATTGTACGTCCTTCTAAATTCTATTCTTTGAGACCAAACCAAATCAGGTCACCAAGGAGCAATTCAGATACTAAAAGACTTCTATCATATCCATTTTCTTTTTATTGTAGGCTGGAGTCAGCAACATCTCAATTCAAATCCCTCTTCAGACATTTACTAGCTGTGTGGCTCTGGGCAAGTCACCAAACCCTATTTGCCTCAATTTCCTCATGTGTAAAATGACCTGGAAAAGGAAATGGCAAACTATTCCAATGTTGTTGCCAATAAAATCTCATACGGGGTTATGAAGATTTGGACATGATTGAAATGATTGAACTAAATATTACAATTTTTTTTCTGGATTAATCTCAGTATATGATAGATTCAGTATTCTCTATCTTCATCACTCTTCTCTGTACATGAACTAACAACTTGCACTTTACTTAAAGTTTACTTACATTTTACTTTACTATTTTACTACTCAGGGAAGGAGAGGGACATAATATATTCGGAGATAAGTTATTACAAAATCATTTTAAGCTCTTCCCTTAAAACTCATCTTAAGAGGGGGCAGAGCCAAGATGGTGGATAAAGTATATGCACCTTTCTAAGCTCCTATCATGCTCTCATTACCAATTTTTAAAATCAGCCTCAAAAATAAAGCTTGACTGGTAAAATTCATGAAGATTGGAAGTACAAAACTTGCCAGCCAAAGATAATCTGGAAGATCACCAGAAAAGGTTTGTCCTGAGTAGCAGGAACAGACCAGCACAAGCAGAGATAGATAGAAGCTGGAGCTGGAGTGCCCTCCATGGTTGGAAGATTTACAGAGAGCTCTCTGCCATAGCCTGAATGCTTTGTTTTGGATGCTGAGTAGTGGACCAGCAAAGAAATTAGAGCCTAGGGTAGAGGGTACTCTGAAGGACACCAGAGTTCAGCAGGATCTGGCTGTGCCCACCCAGGACTAGAAGTGACTCAGCCCAGACCATAACATAGTTCTGCAGTGGCATTCTGAAGCAGGGGCTTTCAAATCTGCATGGCAGGGGGCACAGCCCAGAGCAGTCTCTCATCTGCCCAGTGGAGGGCTCAGCCTGGGGCAGTGGAATCTCCCCAGCTCCACTGTGCTTTCCAAGCAGAGACACTTACAGTGCTATGAGGGATAGGGTGACTGCTAATACTCAAAGTGGGCTTTTTCAGGAGGACATTGATACTTTTGCTACTCAGCATCTAGCCCCAAGGCAGTCACTAATCCTCACAGCAGCGCTCCTTGCAGGGAACTTCCACAGTTCTGGCCCTGATACCCAGGCCTAGTCCTTTCTGGTGTGGAGCTCTTCCAAGAGCACTGTTGTAGCTCTGCTGCTCTTTGCAGCCCATTGACAGGACAGCTACTGTCCATATACCTATCCCTGCTCTGTCTAGGAAGCTGGTAATCTCCTTGCCCTGAAGGCAGATTCTAAAAGCTTTAAAAAAATTAGTAAAAAAATCAAAAGGACAATCAATAGCTTCTATACAGAAAGAGATCTGGTTTTCAACTAATACCAGACAGTCTCCAGACAATTGTGGGTCCCCAACATAAAAGGCTCGCTCTCCTAGAAGAAAGTATAACAAATCTTAAAAGAAGAAAAATGAGGAAAGTAAAGAAAAGCTATGCAAGAGAGCAACAATTCCTGAAATGTGAATTAGAAAAGGTAAAGAATTCCCAGGAACTGCAGGGAAACAGAATTTATGAATTAGAAAAGGTAAAGAACTCCCAGGAAAGCAGGATTTGTGAATTGGAAAAAGAAAATAACAGTAAAAAAATAGTGAAATGGAAAAAAACAATTCCATAGAGCAAAACAACTTATTTAAAAACTCAATTGGACATATACAAAAAGAAGCAAAAAAGCTAGTGAAAAAAAATCATTAAAATCAGAACTGAACAAATAGAAACGAATGATTCATTGAGACATCAAAAATCAGTCAAGCAAACCAAAAAAAAAAAAAAAATGAAAAACTAGGGAAAAAAGTGTTAAATATCTACGTGGACAAACAACAGACCTGGAAAATAGATTTAGGAGAGATAATTTGAAGATCCTTAGTGCTGGAACTCTGTCTTCCCAAAAATCAACCTGGGTCAGGCTAATCAAAAGTCTTTATTCTTGATCTTTTGAGGTCACTGTCAGGGGATTAGATCTACTAATTTCCACACCACCTTCCTCTCTCTCCACCACCATGAGAATGCCTCAATTGCCTCCTACTATTCTACCCACACAAAGTCATTTCCACTTCTTTGTCCCACCAATTGAACCAGCACAGAATAATTGGGGAAGGTCATCCTTTAAACATGTTATTAGAGAATTGTCCAATTGGCAATTAGTCTCACGTGCTCCTTTATCCAAGTGCATTTGCTGAGTTCTAGCCCTTTACACATTGGACTTCCTGAAAATTATTATTTAAAAAAAAGAGCCTAGATACTATTTTACAGGAAATCATCAAAGAGAACTGCCCAGAGGTAATAGGAATTGAAAGAATTCATCAAACACCTTCTGAAAAAGACCCTAAAATAAAAACTCCAACAAATATTGTGGCAAAATTTCAGAACTATCAAACTAAAGAAAAAAATATTACAAACCAGCTAGAAAAAAACAGTTCTCATACTGAAGTGCCACAATAAGAATCACTCAAGATCTGGCTGCTTCCACATAAAAGGATCAAAGGGTCTGGAATTTGATATTCTGAAAGGCAAAAGAAACTTGGATGCAGCCAAGAATAAACTGCCCAGCTAAATTGAGCATTTTCTTCCATGGAAGAAGATAGATATTTAATGAAACAGATGAATTCCATTTATTTCTAAGGAAAATAAAAACGATTTAAACAAAAAAAAATTGATCTCCAAACATATGACTCAAGAGAAGCAGAAAAAGGTAAAAAGAACTCTTGAGAACTGTATTTCTGTTGTGGATATACATGTATAATTTTATTTTACTGATATAATATAAAAAAGGGAAGAAGAAATGTAAAGGGCATAGTATTAGAAAAAGGGAAAAGGGGAGATAAAAAGAGGGAAACTATATCCCATAAAGAAGCAAAAGAAACCTATCATATCTGAGGGAATTTAGAGAGGGGGAGGAACATTTTGTGAATCTTACTCTCACCAGAGTTGGCTAAAAGAGAAAATAATCTACATGTTTGTTTTACAGAAAAACTTCTTTCACTGCATTAAAAAGTGGGAGAAGAGAAGGGAAGAGTAATAAGGGAAGGGTACAAGAAATGGGAAGGGATTTAAAGGGGGGAGGAAGGGATCCTAAAGAGGCAGAGCTCAGTGAGGCAAGTGGTGCTCTAAGTTTAATACTGGGAAGGTGGGAATGGGGAACAAGAAAAAGAAAAGCATAATCTGGGGAAAATAAGATGGCAGGAAACACAGAATTAGTAATTTTAGTCGTAAATGTGAATGGGATGAACTCTCCCATAAAACACGGGTGGATAGCAGACTGGATCAAAAGTCAGAACTACAATATGTTGTTTTCAGGAAAGACATTTAAAGCAGGGAGATACATACAGAGCAAAAGTAAAAGGCTGGAGCAGAATCTATTAGGCTTCAGGTGAAGTCAAAAAAGCAGGGGTAGCCATCCTGAGATGGCTAAAAGAGATACGGAATGAAACTATATCTTGCTAAAGGGTAGCATAGACAATGAAGCCATATCAATACTAAACATATATGCACCAAATGGAATAACATCTAACTTCCTAAAGGAGAAGTTAAGAGAGTTGCAAGAAGAAATAGAGAGCAAAACTGTAATAGTGGGAGATCTCAAGCTTGAGCTCTCGGAATTAGATAAATCAAACCACAAAACAAATAAGAAAGAAATTAAAGAGTTAAATTAAATATTAGGAAAATTAGGTATGATAGATCTTTGGAGAAAACTGAATGGGGACAGAAAAGAGTATACTTTCTTCTTAGGAGTTCATGGAACCTATAAAAATTAACCATATATTAAGACATAAAGATCTCTAAATTAAATGCAGGAAGTGAGAAATAGTAAAGGCTTTCTTTTCAGATCATGATGCAATAAAAACTACATTCAACAAAAAGTTAGGGGTAAATAGATCAAAAAAGTAATTGGAAACTAAATAATCTCATCTTAAAGAATGATTGGCTGAAACAGCAAATTAGAGAAATAATTAATAATTTCACTCAAGAATGACAGTGATGAGGCATTATACCAAAACTTGTGGGATGTAGTCAAAGCGGTAATAAGGAGAAATTTTATATCTTTAGAGACTTATTTGAATAAAATAGAGAAAGAGAAGATCAGTGAAGTGGGCTTGCAACTTAAAAAACTAGAAAAAGACCAAATTAAAAACCCCCAATCTAATACTAAAATACTAAATGTGAAATTCTAAAATTAAAAGGAGAAATTAATAATATTGAAAGTAAAAAAATATTGAATTAATAAATAAAAATAAGAGTTGGTTTTATGTAAAAAAACAATAAAATAAATCTGATTAGAAAAAGTAAAAGAGGAAAATCAAATTGTTAGTCTTAAAAATGAAATGGGAGTATTTTCCAACAATGAAGAGGAAATTAGAACAATAACAAGGAGTTACTTTGCTCAACTTTATACCAATAAATTTGATAACCTTAGTGAAATAGATGACTACCTCTAAAAATATAGTCTTCCCAGATTTTTTAATCCTATCTTTCTTTTTTTTTAATTAATTTTATAATCATAACATTTTTTGACAGTACATATGCATAGGTAATTTTTTTTTTTACAACATTATCCCTTGTACTCCCTTCTGTTCCAAATTTTTCCCCTCCTTCCCTCCACCCCTCCCTTAGATGGCAGGCATTCCCATATATATTAAATATCTTATAGTATATCCTAGGTACAATATATATGTGCAGAACCGAAATTTGTTGTTGTTGTTGTTGCAAAGGAAGAATTGTATTTGGAAGGTAAAAATAATCTTAGGAGAAAAACAAAAAATGCTAACAGTTTACACTCATTTCCCAGTGTTCCTTTTGTGGGTGTAGCTGATTCTGTCTATCATTGATCAACTGAAACTGAATTAGATCTTCTCTTTGTCGAAGATGTCCACTTCCATCAGAATACATCCTCATACAGTATCATTGTTGAAGTGTATAATGATCTCTTAGTTCTGCTTGTTTCACTCAGCATCAGTTGATGTAAGTCTCTCCAAGCCTCTTTGTATTCATCCTGTTGATCATTTCTTACAGAACAATAATATTCCATAACATTCATATACCATAATTTACCCAACCATTCTCCAATTGATGGGCATCCGTTCATTTTCCAGTTTCTAGCCACTACAAAAAGGGCTGCCAGAAACTTTTTGGTACATACCGGTCCCTTTCCCTTTAGTATTTCCTTGGCATAAAAGCCCAGTAGTAGCACTGCTGGATCAAAGGGTATGCACATTTTGATAACTTTTGGGGCATAATTCCAGATTGCTCTCCAGAATGGTTAGATTCTTTCACAACTCCACCAACAATGCATCAGTGTCCCAGTTTTTCCACATCCCCTCCAACATTCATCATTATTTGTTCCTGACATCTTAGCCAATCTGACAGGTGAGTAGTGGTATCTCAGAGTTGTCTTACTTTGCATTTCTCTGATCAATAGTGATTTGGAACACTCTTTCATATGAGTGGAAATAATTTCAATTTCATCATCTGAAAATTGTCTGTTCATATCCTTTGACCATTTATCAATTGGAGAATGGCTTGACTTCTTATAAATTAAAGTCAAGTCTCTGTATATTTTGGAGATGAGGCCTTTATCAGAACCTTTAACTGTAAAATTGTTTTCCCAATTTGTTACTTCCCTTCTAATTTTGTTTGCATTAGTTTTGTTTGTGCAAAAGCTTTTTAATTTGATGCAATCAAAATTTTCTATTTTGTGATCAATAATGATCTCTGGTTCTCCTTTGGTCATAAATTCCTTCCTCCTCCTCAAGTCTGAGAGGTAAACTCTCCTATGTTCCTCTAATTTATTTATGATCTCGTTCTTTATGCCTAAATCTTGGACCCATTTTGATCTTATCTTACTTTGTGGTGTTAAATGTGAATCCATGCCTAATTTCTGCCATACTAATTTCCAGTTTTCCCAGCAGTTTTTTTCAAATAATGAATTCTTATCCCAGAAGTTGGGATCTTTGGCTTTGTCAAAACTAGATTGCTATTTTTATTCACTATCTTGCCCTGTGAATCTAACCTATTCCACTGATCAACTAGTCTATTTCTTAACCAATACCAAATGGTTTTGGTGACTGTTGCTTTATAATATAGTTCTAGATTAGGTACAGCTAGACCACCTTCATTTGATTTTTTTCATTACTTCCCTTGAAATTCTCAACCTTTTCTTCTGGCTTCCCAGATTAATAGAGGAGCAAATATATTGCTTAAATAGTCCCATTTCAGAAAAAGAAATAGAACAAGCTATTGACCAACTCCCTGAGAAAAAGTCCCCAGGAACAGATGGATTTTCATATGAATTCTACCAAACATTTAAAGAACAATTAGCCCCAATGCTATATAAACTATTTGAAAAATAGGGATTGAAGGAGTCCTACCAAATTCCTTTTATGACATAGACATGATACTGATACCTAAACCAGGTAGGTTGAACACAGAGAAATAATATTATAGACCTATCTCCCTAATGAATAATGATGCTAAAATCTTAAATAATATATTAGCAAAAAGAATACAGAAAATCATCCCCAGAATAATACACTGAGATTAAGTAGGATTTATACCAGGAATGCAAATTATTAGTATAATTGATCATATTAATAACCAAATTAACAAAAACCATATGATCATCTCAATAGAAGCAGAAAAAGCATTTGATAAAATTCAACATCCATTCCTATTAAAAAACACTTGAGAATATAGGAATAAATGGACTTTTCCTTACAATAATCAGTACCCTCTAATTAAAACCACCAGTAAGCAACATATGTAATAGGGATAAACTGGAACTGTTCCCAATAAGATCATGACTTTTGATGGATGTGGCCCTCTTCAACAATGAGATGAACTAAATCACTTCCAATAGAGCAGTAATGAAGAGAAACAGCTACACCCAGCGAAAGAACTCTGGGAGATTACTATGAACCACTACATAGAATTCCCAATCCCTCTATTTTTGTCTGCCTGCATTTTTTATTTCCTTCACTGGCTAATTGTGCAGCATTTCAAAGTCCGATTCCTTTTGTACAGCAAAATAACTGTATGAACACATATACATACATTGTATTTAACTTATACTTTCACATATTTAACATGTATTGGTCAACCTGCCATCTGGGGGAAGGGGTGAAGGGAAGGAGAGGAAAAGTTGGAACAAAAGATTTTGCAATTGTCAGTGCTGAAAAATTACCCATGCATATATCTTGTAAATAAAAGCTATAATTTAAAAAAAAATTAGGAATTCAAAGATAAGAATACAAAAGTAACAAGTGGAAGATTCAAGACAAGTTTTACATAGGAGGGGGCAGCTCTGTTAGAAGCTGAGCCTTAAGAAAAGCTAAGGGTCCTAGGAGAAAGAAATTGAGAGACAATGAGTTATGATTATCAGGACGAATGTAAAAGAGGAAAGCAGATGAAATGTCAAATATATGAATATTAGAAGACCTGTTTGTTTAGAATATAGAAAGAATAAAAGAGTAACATGAATTAAGAATGTTAGTTGAAATAAGAATGGGGAATCATTTAGTGTCTCCTGGAAGTAATAAAGAGGTACTGAAAAATTTTTAGCAGAGAAATGATATGGTCAGCCCTGTGCTTCACAAATATTACCTTGTTATCATGGAGAATGGATTAGAAAAATAAAAGAATTTAGAAGTATTGGGGATAATTAGTAGTATGTCATATTAAATTGTTGACTTATAATGCACTTGTAGTCTATTAGATATTTTGCTAACCCTGTATTCTTTATTATGGAGGTAGGGGTCTGAAGGAAGCAAAGATCCAAATTCTGGTCATTTTCATTAGCATTTATCTTACTAAATAATATTCATGGTTGGAGCCTGGAGAATCCTTTGGGATGCAAGGTCTATCTTCCAATATATTAGCCCTTCCTCTCAATTTAATGATATCTATAAATTTGATTAGCGTGAAATTTATATCTTCATCCAACTTACTGATTTAAAAAATGCTAGAAAAAGATTAAGGACATTTACTTGGGAGACTACACAAGATTCTTCTTTATAGTTTGACACTGGCCCATTAATCAATAGTCTTTGTATCCATTTCATGCATCAATTTTAAACCTTTCTGACTGTATTCTCATGCAATTCATGTTTTCCCATCTGCTCCACTATGCCATTGTGATGGGTTTTTAACTAATAGTTTTGTTGAAAAACTAGATATACACTTTGTAGAACTCTTCTAATTTACAAGTCTAGAATGAGGAAGCAGTAAAACATAATGTCCAAGTTATGAATCTAGAGATTTTAAAATAGTTGGTTTTAAAAATAAAAAAAAATAATGAAATTAAAAGGAGGGTAGGTTTTAGTTGAAGGATAATAGGTTTTGAAATATATATCATTCTAAATTCTATCCTTTAATACCAAACCTAAAAGAAATCTAATCCCTGAGGAAAATTCAAATATTAAAAATTTCATATCATATTCACTCTTTTTATTGTAGGCTAAAGTCAGCAACACCTTAGACTTTTAAGTAGTTGTGTGACCCTGGGCAAGTCATTTAACACAGTTTTAAACCATAAATTTCATCAGTCATCCTTTAAATGATGTCAAAGAGATTTCTCTTTTTTCCTCTCTCTCCCATTTTCTCTCTTTCACATTTTTTTCTAAGAGATAATAAAGGGATAATAGATGAATAGACATTACTGCACTGGCATCTACCCATAAAACTTTAAAAAACCAAAAAAACAAAAACAAATGAAACTAGAAGGTCTCCAAAGTGTGAGTGAATTTCCCCAAATGAAATTTGAAAAGCAATAAACAAGAATCATAGAAGATATACCAACAAAGCAATTAAGTTGTGATTAATAATTTTAGAGGGAAATTTACATTGATGAGCTTAAAAATCCATTGAATAATATTTGTGATTTTCTGAAAACAGTTCTCAAAAGACTATTGCTTGCCTTTTTTGCTACTTTAGTTTAAATTTTATATTGATTAAGAAATAATAAATCTACATTTATTTTTTTAGAGAGACCAGTGATTGTATTGGCATTAAAAATATCTGTGAGGAAATTCTCTATACTAATGTATGCCTACATCTTCTCTGCAATTTATAAACTAAGGATTATACATGTGCAATTTATAGCACACAGAGGGTAAGTGACTTGTCCAACACAATACAATCAATATTTGTCAGGGACAGGCCTTCAACCCAGGCCTCCTAACTCCAAGGTTAGGATTCTATTCATTTCATTCATCCTTTATTTTATGATATTCTGTAATTTATATTTTACATCAATTCAATTTGTGTCTACTAATTGTCTGTTGTACACAACAATGATGCTTGTTGAACTTCAGTTACATTCACTTTTTAAAATTGTAACACTTGATATGTAGGTTTATTAATGTACTTAATAAAACATGACAGACCAATAAAACAGTGAAAAACTAACCAGTCAGGATTTAATGTCATTTGAATAACAATGGAGATTCCAGGAAAAACAAAAACTGCTGAAATAGAATTACAACTATGGTCAAAAAGTTCCCTTAAAGAAGAATTGTGATTTACCCTCCTGACTTGTTTCCTATCAATAACATTCAATAAAGACTTCCAGACAATGTAATAGAGAAGTCTGAAATCATGTTTACTGGGGATGATAGTGGGGTCAGACACTTTTTTTTTTTTTTTTTTTAAATTCTCCTGAATCAGGTCATATGCACCTTTTTGGTAACTTTGGAAAGCATAAAACAAGCAGGATAGTGTGGAAAGATTTATGGCTAGCCTGTTGAGGGTGATGGGAGTTGGATGCAACCCAGAACTATGTCTAAAAGAGATACATGGGCACCTCCATAAGCAAGTCTCCAACAATGAGGTGCTGCCTGAAGTATAGGCACTAATGATTGGAGGATTACTAAATCAAGTCCATTCATTGGGGTGTGATTAAGAAGCTTGTTGTATATGAATGTAATAGAATACTATTACATTGGAATAATTGTAAAACTTCATATTTGTTATTATCCATTAACCTAAAATTCCTCATATCCCTTGTATCAAATATGTATAGACTAACAAAAGAAAACATTTTGTTCATATCTAAGAATATGTATTTTTTTCCTGCATTTCATGTTTATTATCTCTCCATCAATAAGGAAGAGGCATGTTTCATTAATGGTTGAAGTCCCTGTGTTTTGCTGCTCTGTTCATTTTTCTTAAGAGTTTTTTTAAAAAAAGTTTTATTTATATTTGTAGTCATCATATATATATGTATATATATATACATATATATATATGTGTGTGTGTGTGTGTGTGTGTGTGTGTGTGTGTGTGTGTAGTTTTCTGCTTTAATTCTTTTCACTTTCTATTACTTCATACCACATTATTCCATTATATTCATATAATACAACTTGATAATTTATTTCCAGAGCATCACCTACTTTGTTTCCCTTTGTTTTTAGCCTCAAATAAATGCTACTACAAATATTCCTTCATGAGTCCTTTCCTTTTATATTTGAGTAATTTTGCTACAACTTTGCTAATTGTTAAAAATACTATATGTATATAATATTTATGTAGTTTTATATATGTATATATACACATGATTCTTAAAAAACACATAGTAGATGTTTGCTTTTTCTTCTGAAAATGTATTTCTTGTTGTATATTTTGTATATTGGAATTTTTTCAGATAATGATTAACTTCACAATAAAAAGAAAAAATCTAAATTTAAAAAGAAATAAATGTAATAAATATCAGAAAAGAGGGGATGATCTTCACAAATGCATACAAAGTGACATAAGCAGAACATATAGATTCAAAATAGTTATCACACTGTAAATGAAAAGAAAAAAAACCAAAACAACTGAAACTGAATGCTATGAAATGATCATGCAAGAAAAGATAAGACTCACTGCTTTGCAAAGTTGGGGGGAATGTAGTACAAGAAAATTGCATATAAAGACAAATATTGATGTATGTCTTAGTTCTCTGAACTATTATTTTTCTCTTTTTTTATTTGTTAGAAGATATGGTTTTCTGGGGGGAGTAGAAATAGAGAATATAGATGATGTGAGAAAGGAATGCTGGATCAGGTAAAACATACCTATATTCCTTCTGATGAGGTAATTACAACATTGGTCTTCTACTAAACAGCAGAGAGAGCTTATTTTACAATCCTAAATCCTCCCTCTCTTCCACTTTTCCCTCCCCCACATCACCAAATTGGGTTCTGCAAAATAGTAGTAAGGCCTTACTATTCTTGTTATAGTCATGATTTCAAACAGACTTATGGGTGAATGGGTGGAAATGCTACACAATTCAGCTTTCTCAAAGTTGACCAACTTGCAGGAATTTCTTTGTGCAGCTCTGTTTTAAATAAACACAGATAATTAAATCAATCTTTGCAGTAGGAGAATCAAGCTTCAATCCAAACTTTGCCCAGGAAGGCCACTATGGCTTCTTGCCAAAAGCGGGAGGGCCAAAGATAATTTGCATAAAATTGAACAGATTGCCACAGCTTACATCCTCATTAATACTAAACCATACTTACAATAATTTCAAGTTTTATCCACATCAGAGTCACCTCCAGTGGAATGCCCTTCATTGTTTTGTGTAACCTGCAGTCTCCAAGATTTTTTTTCTCCCTTTAAAAGAAAACATTTTTCTAATTTGGAGGATTTTTAATATCAAGGTCTCAGTAGTTTTTCCTATTTCATATTTTAAGACAACACAAGTACTTTTGCTTAGATGCACTAGCTAATTTTAGGTTTTATAGTTATTGGGATCTTTATTGTTTGTTATTTTATGGTTATTGGTATTTTTATTGTTTGTTTTCTGTTACAGGTTGGTTATATCAGTCTACTGGAAGACAAAGTACTGTTATGTGTGTGTGTGTGGAACAAAAAAAAATAGATTTGGAGTCCAAAAACCTTGACTCACAACGTCATTTGGCTATTTACTACTGAGATTTCTCATCCATGAAATAGGAGAATAGGATTTGGTGAAGTATAAGGTTACTTTCTGGTCTAAATCTATGATAGTCTGATGAGAATGAAAGTCTAACAGATATTTCCATGCTTAACATCTACCTAATTAAAATGAGCTTGAAAAACTAACTGAATTGCATTTCAGGAATGAATACCATTTGGGATTTCTAGGAAGGAAAAAAAGGTTTAGAGTAATGTAATTATTATACTATTTAAAACATTTTTCTAACAACTCTGAAAAATATTATTTATGATCCTCTGACTGCTACCAGTTGCTGATGATGTCACACTTAGCTTTTTGTTTCTATCACCCTGATTTCAACTCCAGGAAACTCAACACAGCAGTGAAATACAGGAGTATGTCAAAAAGCATGTGCTATGACTTATCATGCTCCAAACACATGAGAACACAGACACTATGTAATGCCTGATAAAGTGCTCTTGCATCAAGATATCAACAACTCTCCCTTTTTCAGTAGTACTAAATGAATTGGAGGATTGCTGTTCTACAGTTTCTCAGTCAGAAGAGGCTGTCAGCAGCTTCATGATGGCCATCTGGGGAAAACAAACTTTTGGCTCCCAGCAAGATGATGTAACCTGCAGGGAGCATTGGCAAGGACAGGGTGGATTATATTAAAAACCTATCATATTTGTTAGCTAACTCTAGATGACAGTATTGAGTGTACCATAAAAAGCTGTGCAAATCCTATGAATTTACCACATTGGTGGACATCTTGAGCTCATTTATTGGCATGAAACACAGCAAAAATTTACTGCAGTTCTTTCTGGGTTATATAATGTGTATTATTTATACATTTTTAAAAGAACTTCTGAATAACCATGTATTGATACATTTTGGACTTTGGGTTAAATTATGCCTTTTCTCTTTGTCCCCACCTCTTCATCATGGTTGGTAATCTGGTTCTGATTCTAAGTGTATTCTCAGAGATTTCCAGTGGGTGGAGTCTAAAAGAGGTTAAATCTTGATGCTAATGTCTAAGAATGAGGATTCCCTTTCTTTAACATGTACAGCTATACATATATATATGTATATATATACATATATATATGTATGGATATATATATGTGTGTATATATATATATATATGTATATATATATATATATATACATATATATATATATATATATATATATACATAAATTGCTGAGGTAATTGGGGTTAAGTGATTTGCCCCAGGGTCACACAGCTAGGAAGTGTTAAGTGTCTGAAGCCAGATTTTGAACTCAGATCCTCCTGACATCAGCGCTGATGCTCTATCCACTATACTAACTAGCTGCTCCACTAAATGTATATTTTAAAAAATATCATACTAACAACTATCTCATATCACACAAAGTATTTGATGAATATTTCTTAAATGTTTGTGGTAGTCCTAGAAACTGGAAATTGAATGGCTGCCCATCAACTGGAGAATGGCTGAATAAGTTGTGCTCTATGAATGTTATGGAATATTATTGTTTTGTAAGAAATGACTAGCAGGATGATTTCTGAAAGGCCTGGAGAGACTTACATGAACTGATGCTGAGTGAAATGAGCAGGACCAGGAGATCGTTGCATACTTCAACAACAATACTATATGATGATGAATTCTGATGGACATGGCTCTCTTCAACAATGAGATGAACCAAATCAATTCCATTTGTTCAATAACGAAGAGAACCAGCTACACCCAGAGAAAGAACTATGGGAAATGAGTATGAACCACAACATAGCATTTCCATGCCCTCTGTTTTTGTCTGTTTGCATTTTTGATTTCCTTCTCAGGATATTTTTACCTTATTTCTAAGTCTGATCTTTCTTGTGCAGTAAAATAACTATATGGATATATATATATACATATAATGTATTTAACATATACTTTAACATATTTAACATGTATGGGTATACCTGCCGTATAGGGGAGGGAGTGGGGGGAAGGAAAGGAAAAGTTGGAACAGAAGGTTTTCTAAGGGTCAATGCTAAAAATTACTCATGCATACATCTTGTAAATAAAAAGCTACAATAAAAATATATAAAAATGTAATAAATAAATAAATAATTAAAATATTTCTTAAATGAATTTTCTCTCCCCCATCATATATATATATATGTATATATATATATGTGTGTGTGTGTGTGTGTGTGTGTGTGTGTGTGTGTGTGTGTGTGTGTGTGGCCTATTTACACAGAAACAAACTGACATAAGAGAACTGATTCCAGAACCTGATGGCAATAATATAGAGGATAAAATTCCTGCACAGGAACATAATGTTATACGAACCTTTTCAAGATGTTTTTTTCTTTCTTTATAAAGCTGGGGACACATTTCTTTCCTTTTGATGGAGAAGTAATGGAAAATAAGAGTCAGTTGTGATTGTTGAATTAGCTAAATTTGCTTAACTTTCTTTCAATATATAAAGAATATGATATGAAGGATATTTTTTGAGAAGTGACTTGATTTTGTTGAAAGTATACATAAATAAATATTTTAAAAATAAAGATGGAGAAATTCAAAATAACAAATAAAATCATTTTGGTGTGTAGGTTATTTATTAGAAAAAAATTTTACAGATTTGATTTGTCCACTGATTGACCAATGCAGCACCTTTTATAAGTCTCAATTTGTTGTGTCTGTATGTAAAAAACTTCATATATAATATACACTATTGAAACTAAAAATAGGGGGATCACCATGTTCCATTATACCTACACCATACTAAGCTATTGTCATCATTGTTATTTTGTTAAATTCACACATATTATGAGTGGAATAATGGATAGAGAGCTAGTTTAACATGTTTAATATGACCAGAGTTCAAGATCTTAGAACCATACTAGCTGAATAACATTGAGTAAGATTTCATCTCACAGTACCCCAGGCAAATTCTTAGGACTGTAAGTTTCAGAAGAATTGTTGGTCTAAACTTGTAAAGTGTGTTTTATCATCAGGGAGTTCTTTATTTGAAAATTATCAATAATGGTGAAGGTCTTTAGTCCATGCTGTATTAGGATAATTTGAAGTATTAGGTATATTTAGCCTAGGGAAGAAAACTGTGTGTATGTTGTGGGGAAGGTGTAGAGACATGGTACTTTGATAAACTATCTTCAAGAAAGAAAAAAGACTGCCAAATGGAAGAGTGTCAAGACTTTTCCCATTTGACCCTGGGGACAACAAGGACAAAATAGGGTAGAAGTTGGAAAGAAAATATAAACTTGATCTTGGGAGCAAATTACTAACAATTAGAGTTTTCAAAAAAAATGGAGTTGGCTGACTAGGGAGGTAATTGGCTTCACCTCCTTGGAGGTCATCAAAATGAGAATGGATGATTTACTGGATATTTCTTTCAGGTATGGGTTAGCTTTTAAGGTACATTCTAATTCTCTAATTCTATGATTCTATTGAAAAAACAATCACAATCTCAAACAAAGAATATGTCATGTAGAACTAAGGAATTATTTAATAGATATATTGTTATAATTGAATTGGAAATCATATGATAATCTCAATGGATGGAGAAAAAGCTTTTGAAAAAATACAGAACAGATTCCTATTAAAAACATAGGGGTTAAGGGAACTTTCCTTAAAATATTAAGCAGCATGTATCTAAAACCAACAACAACCATTCTTTGTAATGGAGAGAAGCTGGACACATTCCCAGTAAGATCAAGAGTGAAACAAGGATGCACATTATAGTCACTATTGTTCAACATTGTACCCGAAATATTGGTTTTAGCAATAAGAAAATAAAAAAAAATAAAGGAATTAGAAAGGCAATGAGGAAATAAAACTGTCACTCTTTGCAAATGATATCATGATATACTTAGAGAATCCTAGAAAATGATCTAAAAACTTCTTGGAAGCAATTCACAGCTTTAGCAAAATTGCAAAATATAAAATAAACAAACAGAATTTATTACCATTTCTATATATTCCTGATGAGAACCAGCAGCAAGAAATAAAAAAAGAAATTCCAATTCAAATTTTGGTAGACAAAATAAAATATTTGAATATTGAATAAAATAACTGTCAAAATAAATCCAAGAACTATATGAACAGAATTATAAAACATTTCCCTCTTTTTTTTCTCTTTTAGTTTTTCAACATTTATTTTTATAAGATTTTTAATTACAATTTTCTCTCTCCCCCACTTTTCCATACCTTTTCTCCAAGATAGAAAGCAATCCAATATAGACTATATATGTAAAATCATTTTAACCATATTTTCATATTCATCAAATTGTGAAACACAAATAAAAACTAAAAGGAAAAACTGTGATAAAGATGACAATAATCACAAAAAAATAAAAACAGTATGTTTCAATACATATTCAGTGTCTATAGTTTCTTTTTCTGGATATAGATTACATTTCTCATCACAAGTGTATTGGAATTGCCTTGTATTGTTGAAAAGAGCAATTTATCATCGTTGATCATCACACAATCTTGCTGATACTGTTTTCAATGGTCTAGTTCTAGTTCTGCTCACTTCACTCAGATTTAGTTCATGTGCCATCCCCTAGATGGCAAGCAATTCATTATATGTTAAACATGACAAAATATTTCTCAAAAAATTAAAATAGATCTAAAAAATTGTAAAAATGTCCATTGTTATGTTTAGCATGTATGAAACTACTTGCCATCTAGGGGAGCAGGTGAAAGGAAGGAAGGAAAAAGTTAGAACAGAAGTGATTGCAAGGGTCAGAGTTGAAAAATTACTCATGCATATGTTCTGTCAATAAAAAGCTATAATAACAATTTACAAAACCCTTACCTTTCCTTGCCAAGATAACAACTGTTTGGGAGCCCTCTCTCCTTCTAATAACTCTTCAATTTTTTTTTTTTACCAACTCTCTAAGAAAAAAATCCCCAGGACCAGATGGATTTTCATGTGAATTCTACCAAACATTTAAAGAACAACTAATTCCAATGCTATATAAACTATTTGTAAAAATAGGGATTGAAGGAGTCCTACCAAATTCCTTTCATGACATAGACATGGTACTGATACCTAAACCAGGTAGATTGAAAACTGAGAAAAAAAAACTATAGACCAATCTCCTTAATGAATATTGATGCTAAAATCTTAAATAAGATATTAGCAAAAAGACTTCAGAAAATCATCCCCAGGATAATATACTATGATCAAGTAGGATTTATACCAGGAATGAAGGGCTGGTTTAATACTAGGAAAACTATTAGTATAATTGACCATATTAATAATCAAATTAATAAAAACCATATGATCATCTCAAGAGATGCAGAAAAAGCATTTGATAAAATCCAACATCCATTCCTACTAAAATGCTTGAGAGTATAGAAATAAATGGAATATTCCTTAAAATAATAGTGACCATATATTTAAAAACGTCAGTAAGCATCATATGAGATGGCGATAAACTGGAACCATTCCCAGTAAGATCAGGAGTGAAACAAGGTTGCCCACTATCACCATTACTATTCAATATAGTACTAGAAAAACTAGCCTCAGCAATAAGAGCCGAGAAAGAGATTCAAGGAATTAGAGTAGGAAACGAGGAAATCAAACTATCACTCTTTGCAGATGACATGATGGCATACTTAGAGAACCCCAAAGACTCTGCTAAAAAGCTATTAGAAAAAATTCAAAACTTTAGCAAAGTTGCAGGATACAAAATAAATCCACATAAATCTTCAGGATTTTTATACATTAACAACACAATCCAAGAGCAAGAGATACAAAGAGAAATTCTATTAAAAATAACTGTCCATAGTATAAAATATTTGGGAATATATCTACCAAAGGAAAGTCAGGAATTATATGAGCAAAATTATGAAACACTTGCCACAAAAATAAAGTTAGATTTAAATAATTGGAAAGATATTCAGTGCTCTTGGATAGGCCCAGCGAATATAATCAAGATGACAATACTCCCTTAACTAATCTATTTATTTAGTGCTATACCAATCAGATTCCCAAGAAACTATTTTAATGACCTAGAAAAAATAACAACAGAATTCATATGGAACAACAAAAGGTGGAGAATTTCAATGGAAGTAATGAAAAAAAATTAAATGAAGGTGGTCTAGCTGCACCTGATCTAGAACTATATTATAAAGCAACAGTCACCAAAATCATTTGGTATTGGCTAAGAAATAGACTAGTTTATCAGTGGAATAGGTTAGATTCACAGGGCAAGATAGTGAACAAAAATAGCAATCTAGTGTTTGACAAACCCAAAGATCCCAACTTTTGGGATAAGAATTCATTATTTGACAAAAACTGCTGGGAAAACTGGAAATTAGTATGGTAGAAACTAGTCATGAACCCACATTTAACACCACATACTAAGATAAGATCAAAATGAGTCCAAGATTTAGGCATAAAGAATGAAATCATAAATAAATTAGAGGAACATGGGAGAGTTTACCTCTCAGACTTGTGGAGGAGGAAGGAATTTGTGTCCAAAGGAGAACTAGAAACCATTATTGATCACAAAATAGAACATTTTGATTACACCAAATTAAAAATTTTCTGCACAAACAAAACTAATGCAAACAAGGTTAGAAGGGAAGTAACAAATTGGGAAAACATTTTTACAGGTAAAGGTTCTGATAAAGGCCTCATCTCCAAAATATACAGAAAATTGACTTTAAGTTATAAGAAATCAAGCCATTCTCCAACTGATAAATGGTCAAAGGATATGAACAGACAATTTTCAGATGATGAAATTAAAACTATTTCCACTCATATGAAAGAGTGTTCCAAATCACTATTGATTGAGAAATGCAAATTAAGACAACTCTGAGATATCATTACATACCTGTCAGATTGACTAAGATGACAGGAACAAATAATGATGAATGTTGGAAGGGCTGTGGGAAAACTGGGACACTGATGCATTGTTGGTGGAGTTGTAAAAGAATCCAACCATTCTGGAGAGCAATCTGGAATTATGCCCCAAAAGTTATCAAAATGTGCTTACCCTTTGACCCAGCAGTACTAGTACTGGGCTTATATCCCAAGGAAATACTAAAGAAGGGAAAGGGACCTGTATGTGCCAAAATGGTTATGGCAGCTCTATTCATAGTGGCTAGAAACTGGAAAATGAATGGATGTCCATCAATTGGAGAATGGTTGGGTAAATTATGGTATATAAATGTTGTGGAATATTATTGTTCTGTAAGAAATGACCAACAGGAGGAATACAGAGAGGCCTGGAGAGACTTACATCAACTGATGCTGAGTGAAATGAGCAGAACTAGGAGATCATTATACACTTCAACAATGATATTGTATGAGGATGTATTCTGATGGAAGTGCATATCTTCAACATAGAGAAGAGCTAATGCAATTCCAATTGATCAATGATGGACAGAATCAGCTACACCCACAAAAGGAACACTGGGAAATGAGTGTAAACTGTGAGCATTTTATTCTTTTTTTGTTTTTCTTCCCAGATTATTTTTACCTTCCGAATATAATTCTTCCTTTGCAACAACAACAAAAACAACAAAATTGGGTTCTGCACATATATATTACCTAGGATATACTATAAGATATTTAATATATATGGGAATGCCTGCCATCTCGGGGAGGGGTGGAGGGAAGGAGGGGAAAAATTTGGAACAGAAGGGAGTACAAAGGATAATGTTGTAAAAAAAATTACCTATGCATATATACTGTCAAAAATGTTATAATTACAAAAATTAATAAAAAAAAAAAAGAAAATAAGAGAGGTAGAAGGGAAAATTTTTTTGTTTTGTTTTGTTTTGTTTTGTTTTTGTTTTTAATGACTTGCTATTACCAGCTACAAACAGGAACTAGGGCTTTAGTCAATAGTGAATAAGGCAATGAATGGGAAGTCAGCAGGGGAGTTTCAGTCATTTTGATTATGCAACAGGTCTAGAAGAAGCAGCCCAAGCTGGCAGGCAGTAGGAGTAACTAAGTAAGATAACAGAGTCTGGTCAAATAGGGCCAGGCTGGGTTGCTTCACAGAGCTGGGAGCTACAGAACAAAATGGAAAATGCATCCTATTTATACTTAGAGGACCTGAGTTTGAATGGCACCACTGCCACATCCTATTTATATAGCCTTAGACAAATGATTAATGTTTATAGCTTCAATTGTCTTGATTGACTTGCTAACTGAATTATAAAGTAATAATAATAATAGCTAGCAGTTATAGAGTACTTTAGGGTTTCAAAGTTATATAAATAGATATCTACATTTATATGTATTTTTACATATAATATATGTGATATATATGTATACTGTATCTGTGATTTGTACATGTAATATAATGTTACATGTGTATAATCTATTCATGTAATATGTTTATACTATATATATATTATATGTACATACATATATACGTATATATATGTATGTAATATAATGTGTAATATTAAAATTTGTTTGTCCTGGCAAAAAAACAAACAACAAAAAAACAACTCTGCTGTTCATGATTAAGCCAAGCTAATATAATAAAAATGATAATTCTGCCTAAATTGGTCTACTTGTTCAGGTCATAACAATTAAACTGCCAAAAAAGTATTTTATAGAACTCAAAAACATAATAAAATTAATTTTGACAAAAGGTCAAGAATATCAAGGGGATTAATGAAAAAAATACAAGATGGTGTCTTAGCAGTACCAAATCTAAAACTATATTATATATTAGTAGTCATCAAAAACATTTGGTACTAGCTAAGAAATAGAGTGATCAATCAGTGACATACACATGACACAGTAATCAAAGCCTATAGCAATCTAGTCTTTGAAAAAAAACCAAAATTAAGCTTCTGGAATAAGAACAAAATTTACAATAAGTTTGGAAATAAGATTTTTGAGTAAGACAAAATTTTCTGGGGAAACTGGAAAATATGTCTGAGACTTAGCATAGACCCACATCTTGCATTCCATGCCAAAATAAGGTCCAAGTGGATATATAAGCAAACTAGGAGAGCAAGGGATTGTTTACTTATCAGATCTTTGGAGAAGGAAAGAATTTATGACCAAAGAAAAATCTGAGAACACTAAAAAAGGCAAAATGGACTACTTTGATTACATCAAATTAAAAAATATTTTGCATAAATAACACTAAAAGAAGCAAGATTAAAAGGTAAATTCAAAGCTGGAAAAAAATCTTTACAGCCAATATTTCTGATAAAGGTCTCATTTCTAAATATATAAAGAACTTTGTCAAATTTATAAGAGTATAAATCTTTCCCCAATTGATAAATGACCAAAAGATATGAACAGACAATTTTCTCTGATAGTAAAATCAAAAGCATCTATAGTCATATGAAAAAATGTTCTAAATCACCAGTGGTTAGAGAAATGTAAATTAAAACAATTCTGAATTACTACCTCACACTTCTCAGGTTGGCTAAGATGACAGGAAAGGATAATGATAAACGTTAGAGGGAATGTGGGAAAACTGGGACACTAATGCTTTGTTGATGAAATTTTGAAAATTGGAGAATGCTCTCCAAACATTCTTGAGAGCCATTTGGAACTATGCTCAAAGTATCATAAAACTTTGACCTAGCAGTTGCATTACTAGTTCTTTATCCCAATGAAATCTTAAAGGAGGGAATAGGACCCACATGTGCAGCTCTTTTTGTGGCAAGAAAGAATTGGAAAATGAGCAGATATCATGGGGATGAACCCTAAAACTGTCCAAACTCCCCTCTGGGAGAGACCCACCCTCAGGGAATCAAGTTAAGTGGTCTCATTCAGTTAGAGATCTTGGCCAGGGATATGGGTCCCCCCTTCTTTTAAGTTGAAGATTAGTCCAGAACTAATCCCAGTAGCTCAAAATACAAGTAATCTCTTTTTAATTTGAGATCTAGGCCTGGGAAAATTGACAACATTGAAGGAATCTCATTCAAATTTGAATTGAAGCCAGAGCCTCAGACAGCTAATAAAAAACAACTCTGAACTTCAAATCTTTGCAGAAGTCCTAAATAAGATTATGCGTACAAAGGAAACTCTCTTCTTGACAAGCTGCCCTGCCAGGACTTTTGCCTACTGGTAAAGATATTCTGTCCTCAGTGTTAACCTTTGTTATCTTCCTAACAGGAAGTTTTGCCCCCTGAAAAGTCTGTCTTCCTAGCAAGCTGTCTTCTCAGTGCCAATAAATCCCTTTTTGCCACACAGATTTCAGATTTGTGAATTCTTTTGCATAGGACCTGTGCTGACCAGAGCGGATTTCTCATCCCAATTCTCACTCCTCATCACAACTACCACTAATCTCATCATTTGCATCTCATCAGATGCCCATCAATTGAGGAATGCCTGAACAAATTATGTAGATAATGGAATATTATTTTTCTATAAAAACTGATGAACAAGCTGCTTATAGAAAGCCTGTAAAGATTTGCATGAACAGATGCTGAGCAAAACAAGCAAAACCAGGAATATATTGTACACAATAACAGCAAAAATGTCTTATGATCAACTATGAAAGACTTGGCTCTTCTCATTGCTTCAGTGATCCAAAGCAACCAAAATAGACTCTGGACAGAAAATGCCATCTGTATCCAGAAAAAGAATCAAGGAGACTGAATGTAAATCAGTACCTGCTATGTTCATTTTGTTGTTGTTGTTGTTTTTATCTCTTCCAGGGTTTTTCATTTTTGCTCTGATTTTTCTTTCACAACATTATTCATAAGGTAATGTGAATTAAAAATAACTAATTAAAATATTATTCAATCAAGATTCAGGTGGCTATTGTCTGCCTACTTTCAGGACACATTCTTTCTTTCTCTAAGGGTTTAATGATTTACTCACAGTCTTTTTCTTCATCTCTCTCTTGGTCTTGCTCTCATACTAAAGGATTTGATTATTTGATTCATACTTCTTCAAATGCCTTAACATCAAATTACCTATTTCACATAATCTTCTCTTCTTGATTTTCCTATCACCTGGATTTTACTTTCATGCCTGTGAGCACTGAAACTCCTTGTCATTCTACATCTGCTTTGCAACCCCTAACCATCCTGATCTTTATTCTCACTAGCAGGAATTCTCTCTCTATTCCTTGAATTGCTTGTCTTCATGCAAGTCCCAACTAAAATCCCTTCTATATTCTTTCCCAGACTTTTTAAAATTTTAATACCTTTCAGCAAGTACTACTCAGAGAGAAATCTGATTTGTCCTGCTTATATCTTGTTTATACAAAGTCCTTTGCATATTATCTCCTTGTAGGGAACTTCTGTCTTTTGTCTCTCTTTGTATCCTTAGAACTTAGCATAATGCTTGTCACATAATAGGCAATAAAATATTTGTTGAATTAGTGAGGAACTTAGTTTTTCAGTGACAACATCAGAGACAAAAAGAATGGATCAACACAATGATAAACTATAAGTCTAGAAGACTGAAGATGAATTAATCATGCTACCCACCTGGCCAGTGTGGTATATTGTATGCGTTGCTGGACTTTTCTGATGATTTTTGTGTGAAAATTTTAAAAAATTAAGTATTCAATGGAGGGATATGTGATATGAAAATTATTAAATATATTTGTAAACAAAAAAGTGAGTTATTTGAGAATAAAAACTAAAATTTTTAAAAAATTTCTTTTATAGTCATATCCTCAGAACTTAGCACAGTAATTTACTAATAGTAAGCACTTAAAAATTTATTAAAATCATCCTTTTATTCATGTATTAATAAATATACATGGAAATATTCACCTCTTCTATGTTTTGTCTAAATTTTTATCATGTAATCTGTTGTATTAGAAAGATTATGCCAGTATGGTACATTGCTACAGTCAAAACTAACCTTGAGTAAGAAACTCTCCAAATATAAAAAATGACAAGCAAAATGATTAAGAAGCAAAGGTACAATTGATAATGGCTCTATAGGCATTGCATCCTTTCTTCAGTTTCTTTATTCACTTCAGGGGAGAAGAGTTTGGACAGATTTCTGTGTCTGGCTACATGAACTGCAACAGTTTGACTGTTACTTGATGTCTGCATTTCCTTCTATTAAAAAAGTGAACTGCAAAGTAGATTCTGAAAGTTAATCCTTATAATTTAAGCCTTTATTTGGTCCACATGAAGTAACTTCCAGATTGTTAGTGAAACAATTTTTTTTTTAATTTGGGTATTCAAATAAGCATGATTCATTTAAAAGCAGTCCCGCTGAACAACATGTGCATATCTTAATGAGTTTAACATGCTCATTTTCTATTCACATGTTTTTCAAATAAATGCTTTTGAATAATAATAAAACTTGACTAACATCTAGGGGGCAGCTTGGTTCACCAAAACCAAACCAAACCAAACCAAAACAAAACAAAAAAGACAAAATAGAAAAGTTGACATGAACACTGGATAAAAAATGCAAGAATGCCAATGTGGGGTAGAGAGGATGTGCATTTGATTCCAGTTTTATATTGGAGACTTGAGTTGCATACCACATGCACCAGAATATGGGTAGCTTCTAGGTCATTTCATAAGTCTGGAAACCAAGCCCCAGATGGGCAGAGAGTTGGGGCCTAGAGGCATATTCTTTAAGGCTGGGTCAGGATATTTACCAATTTTGGAAGACATACATTATTCAAAGCCAAGAAAGCTAATTCAAATCAGCAAATATTTATCTGATGCCTACTAAGCCCAAGGTGCTGCATGTGAGACAAAATGAAAAAACAACAACAACAACAACAACAACAAAACTCAAGTTCAGAGAATAAAACTCATTTGCTTTTTTTTAACTTTGAAAATGTCAATTGCTGCTTCAGGAGAATTTGATATACATAAGAAGAATGCACATCCATAATTGTATTTCAAGAGAAGAGTTTGGATGGAGTAATAGGACCATTTTTCTTTCATGCACAGCTTTCTCTAAAATGTACTCTTTGGCATATTGGACAAAGAGAGTAATAACTACTTTTTATTCATACTAAGTATATGTCATCATGATAACCACACTCAGCTTCCTGTGTGATTTTCCCATTATGTGACTATTCCAATTAATGAAAGTTTGAAAAATCAAAGAAGCAAATTTTAAGTACCTACTATGTACCAAGACACTACGGTGGACACTGAGCATACAAAAATGAAAATGAAAACAGCCTCCATCATTAAGAACTTTTCCAGAGAGGATAAATAATAAAGATCATTTATAAGTCATTTAAAAATTTACAGAGCAATTTAACTCATTTGATATGTGTGGCAACTTTGTGTAGTAGTTATTTCATGTCTATTGTTATTCTCATTTACAGAAGGAGAAAATTCAGATTGGAAGTTAATAGTCTTGTTCATACTCATATAGTTGACAAGGAAGTAAAATCTGAGCCTAGATATACCTGTTTTATGTCTGTTTTCTGTCTTCTAAAGCATGTTGCCCCTGATTTTCATCCTCTATGTCCCTTTTAAATGCAGGAGAAACTGGTATCTCCTACATATTTATCCTTCATTTTAGATTTTAGATCATATTTTGCCAATCAGTTCTTAGAATGTTTACTTTCATCATTCACTACATGTCTTGTCCACTCCTAGATTTGGCTGATTAAGTCACTTATAGCACTATGAAAGAGCTGACAAACCCCTCTTACTATTTAATTTGATCCCTGAAGCAGATATCTACTAGGAAGATATGCCTTAATCTTCAGTAGAGAAAATTTTTAAAATGATTCTTGGAGACTTCCAGCCAAGATGGCGGAGAGGACACACACATCTACTTAAGCTTCATGTTTTCTCTCAGAATAATTTATTTTATGACAAGCCTCAGAATTAGTGCATATTGAAAAACAACAATAACAACAACAACAATAACAAACAAATAATTATCAAGAAAAGATATCTTCAAAATTTGCCAGAAAAGGTCTGTTTTAACTCATGGGTGGGGACGGTTTTAGATCAGGCACAAACTGAAGGCAGGCAGTTCACAGCTAAGCAGACCGGAGTGGGGTGGGGTGTGATCTCAGCCATTTCTGTGGGGAGAGTTTTAATACCATGTTGGCTACTTTGCTTGGCAGCAAGCCAACAGAAAAGTAGAGAAGCTAAAAACACAGGGGGTGAAGAGTATAACCCCAAAAAGCTAGGGTCTCTTGGGACCTGACCACACTCACTCCAAGTGACTCAGCACTCTCTCAAAGTCTCAGAGCAGAAAGACAGAACAGCCATTGCTTTCCTGCTACTGCCTCACTGATGCCCCTGCAGTCTGCAGAGGAAGCTTGGTAATACCATCCAGGGCCCCCCTCCACCCCACCTTTACAAAAAAAGCAGACCATTTGTTTTTCTTGTTAATTTGTTTTCTTTGACTCTGACAAAATGACCAAAAAATTAAAGTGCACTCTAACTAGTGATAGCTTCTATATGTATAGAGAGCAGACTTTAAACCCTGAGGAGACTAAAACCAGACTCTCCTCAGATGAATTCCCAAAGGGGGATATGACACAAGATTCTCATAGAAGAATTTATAAAGGTTCTCACAAGAGAGCTAGAAGAAAAATGGGAAAAGGAAAGGGAAGCTTGGCAAGAGATGTCATCCCACTCATTTAAAGATAGAGTGGATAAAAAAATCAAATCCTTGAAAAACAGAATTAGTGAGTTGGAAAAAGAAAATAGCTCTTCAAAAAATAAAATTGGCAAAATGGAAAAAAATTCCATAGAACAAAACAACTCACTTAAAAACTCATTTGGGAAATTAAAAGAAGATATTTTAAAAGTGAGTGAAGAAAATACTTCATTAAAAATCACAATCGAACAAATGGAATTGAATGACTCAAGGAGACAAGAACAATCAGTCAAGCAAAACCAAAAAAATGAAACAATGGGAAAAAATGTCAAATACCTCCTTGGGCCAACAACAGTCCTGGAAAATAGATCTAGGGAAGATAATCTTAGAATTATTGGACTTCCTGAAAAATATGAGGAAAAAAAGAGCCTGGACACTATTTTTAGAAAATTATCAAAAAGAACTGCCCAGATGTTATAGAAACAGAGGGCAAAATAGACATTGAAATTCATCGATCACCTACTGAAAGGGACCCTAAAATCAAAACTCCAAGAAATATAGTGGCCAAAATCCAGAACTATAAGACGAAGTAAAAATGCTGCAAGCTGCTAGAAAAAATCAATTCAAATATAGAGGAGCCACAACAAGGATTACTCAGGATATAGCAGCATCCACATTAAAGTATCGAAAGGCTGGGAATGATATTCTGAAAGGCTAAGGAACTTGGTATGTAGCCAAAAATAACTTACCCAGTCAAAATGAGCACTTTTTTCCAGGGAGGAAGATGGACATTCAACAAAATAATTGAATTTCATCTATTCTTGATGAAATAATCGGATTTAAACAAAAAGTTCAATCTACAAATATAGAACTTAAGAGAAGCCTAAAAAGGTAAAAAGAATTCTTGGGTAGTATATTTCTGCTATAAAGATATATAAAGAACACATTGATACTTCGTTCTAGAAACTAGAGGTGAAAAGGAAATTATATCAGGAAAAGGGTAAAGTGGGGGTACTATAAGTCACAAAGAGACAGAGGATACCTGTTACATCTGAGAGAAAGAATGGAGGGGGATGAACATAGTGTGTATCTTACTGTCATCGGAATTAGTTTCAAGAGAAAAATATTACACATATTTGATTTATGGTGAAACTTCTCCCACTCCATTTAAAAGTGGGAAGGGAATAGTGAAAAGGGAAGGAGTAAGCTAAGTGGAAGGGAATACAGACATTGTGAGGAAAATGGGGTAAGATAGGAGGAGGAACTCTAAGGTGGGGGGAGGGATACTAAAAAGGGAGTGCTGTGAGAAGCAAGTGGTGCTCACAAGTACTGGAGAAGGAGGTAAGTGGGAAGGAAAGGAGAAAAGCATAAGCAGGCATTAATAAGATGGCAAGTAATACAGAATTAGTAATTTTAACCATAAATGTGAATGGGGTAAACTCCACCATAAAGAGGAAGCTGAGAGCAGACTGGATTAAAAGCCAGAATCCTACAATATGTTATTTACAGGAAACACAACTGAATCAAGGTGATATATACAGAAAAAAGGAAAATATTGGAGTAAGACCTACTATACTTCAGGTGAAATAAAAAGGCAGGGGTAGCCATCCTCATCTCAGATCAAGCAAAAGTAAAAATTGATCTAATTAAAAGAGATAAGGAAGGGCACTATATGTTCCTAAATAGTAGCATAGATAATAAAGCAATATCAATATTAAACATATATGCACCAAGTAGTATTTAAATTCTTAAAAGAGAAATTAAGAGACCTGCAAGAAGAAATATAAAGAAAAACTATAATAGTGGGAGATCTCAATTTGCACTCTCAGAATTAGATAAATTAAACTACAAAATAAATAAGAAAGAAGTCAAAGAGGTAAATAGATTACTAGAAAATTACTAGATCTTTGAGGAAAACTAAATGAAGGCAGAAAGAAGTACATTTTCTTCTCAGCAGTTCATGGAACCTATACAAAAATTGACCATATATTAGAACATAAAGAGCTCAAAATTAAATGCTGGAAGGCAAAAATAGTAAATGCATCCTTTTCAGACCACGATGCAATGAAAATTACATTCAATAAAAAGCCAGGGGAAAATAGACCAAAAATAATTGGAAATAAATAATCTCATACTAAAGAATGATTGGGTGAAGCAGCAAATTATAAACACAAATAATAATTTCACTCAAGATAATTAAAATGATGGGACATCATAACAAAATGTGTGGGATACAGCTAAAGTGGTAATAAGGGAAAATTTTATCTCTCTCTATAGAAGCCTAATTGCATAAAATTGAGAAAGAGAAGGTCAATGAATTGGGCTTGTAACTAAAAATGGTAGAAAAGGAACAAATTTAAAGCCATCAGTCAAACACTAAACTTGAAATTCTAAAAATGAAAGGAAAGATTAATAAAATTGAAAATAAAAAAACTATTGAATTAATAAAACTAAGAGTTACTTCTAAGAAAAAAACAACAAAATAGGTAAACCCTTAGTAAATCTGATTTAAAAAAGGAAAGAGGAAAATCAAATTGTTAGTCTTACAAATGAAAAGGGGGATCTTTCCACCAATGAAGAGGAAATTAGAGAAATAATAAGGAATTACTTTGCTCAACTTTATGCCAATAAATTTGATAACTTAAGTGAAATGGATGACTACCTCCAAAAATATAGGCTTCCCAGATTAACATAGGAGGAAGTAAATTGCTTAAATAGTCCCATTTCAGAAAAAGAAATAGAAAAAACTATTAATCAACTCCCCAGGACCAGATGGATTTACATGTGAATTCTACCAAACATTTAAAGAACAATTAGCCCCAATGCTATATAAACTATTTGAAAAAATAGGGGATGAAGGAGTCCTACCAAACTCCTTTTATGACACAGACATGGTACTGATACCTAAACCAGGTCGATCGAAAACTGAGAAAGAAAATTATAGACCAATTTCCTTAATGAATATTGATGCTAAAATCTTAAATAAGATATTAGCAAAAAGACTTCAGAAAATCATCCCCAGGATAATACACTATGATCAAGTAGGATTTATACCAGGAATGCAAGGCTGGTTTAATGTTAGGAAAACTCTTAGTATAATTGACCATATTAATAATCAAATTAATAAAAACCATATGATCATCTCAATAGATGCAGAAAAAGCATTTGATAAAATCCAACATCCATTCCTAATAAAAACACTTGAGAGTATAGGAATAAATGGACTTTTCCTTAAAATAGTTAGGAGTATATATTTACAATCATCAGTAAGCACCATATGTAATGGGGATAAACTGGAACCATTCCCAGTAAGATCAGGAGTGAAACAAGGTTGCCCACTATCACCATTATTATTCAATATTGTATTAGAAATGCTATCCTTGGCAGTAAGAGTTGAGAAAGAGATTTAAGGAATTAGAGTAGGTAATGAGGAAATCAAATTATCACTCTTGGTAGATGATATGATGGTATACTTAGAGAACTCCAAAAATCTACTACTAAAAATCTATTAAAAATAATTCAGAACTTTAACAAAGTTGCAGGATACAGAATAAATCCACATAAATCTTCAACATTTTTATAATTCACCAACATAATGCAACAGCAAGAGATACAAAGAGAAAATCCATTCAAAATAACTTTCGATAGCATAAAATATTTAGGAATCTACATACCAAAGGAAAGTCAGGAATTATATAAACAAAATTACAAAACACTTTCCACACAAATAAAGTAAGATTTGAATAATTGCAAAAACATTAAGTGCTCTTGGATAGGCCGAGCAAATATAATAAATATGACAATACTCCCTGAACTAATCTATTCACTTGGTGGTATACCAATCAGACTCCCAAGAAACTATATTAATGTTCTAGGAAAAATAACAAAATTCATATGGAAGAACAAAAGGTCAAGAATTTGAAGGGAATTAATGGAAAAAACACCAAATGAAGGTGGCCTAGCTGTACCTGATCTAAATCTATATTATAAAGCACAGTCACCAAAACCATTTGGTATTGGCTAAGAAATAGATTCATTGATCAGTGGGATAAGTTAGGTTCACAGGACAAAATAGTCAATAACTATAGAAATCAAATGTTTGACAAACCCAAAGATCCCAACTTTTGGGATAAGAATTCATTGTTTGACAAAAACTGCTGGGAAAACTGGAAATTAGTATGGCAGAAATTAAGCATGGACCCACACTTAACATCACATACTAAGATAAGATCAAAATGGATCCATGATTTAGGCATAAAGAACGAGATCATGAATAAATTAGAGGAACATAGGATAGTTTACCTCTCAGACTTGTGAAGGAGTAAGGAATTTGTTACCAATGGTGAGCTAGAGATAATTATTGATCACAAAATAGAAAATTTTGATTATATCAAATTAAAAAGTCTTTGTTCAAACAAAACTAATGCAAACAAGTTTAGAAGTGGAGCAACAAACTGGGAAAACATTTTTATAGTTAAAGGTTCTGATAAAGGTCTCATTTACAAAATATATAGAGAATTGACTTAATTTATAGGAAATCAAGCTATTCTCCAATTGATAAATGTTCAAAGGATATGAACAGACATTTTTCAGATGATGAAATCGTACCTATTTCCACTCATATGAAAGCATGTTCCAAATCAATATTGATCAGAGAAATGCAAATAAAGACAACTCTGAGATACCACTGCACACCTGTCAGATTGGCTAAGATGACAGGAAAAAAATAGTGATAAATTTTGGAGGGGATGCGGGAAAACTGGGACACTGATGCATTGTTGGTGGAGTTGTGAGAAAATCCAACCATTTTGGAGAGCAATCTGGAATTATGCCCCAAAGTTATCAAACTGTGCATACCCTTTGACTCAGCAATGCTACTATTGGGCTTATATCCCAAAGAGATACTAAGTAAAGGAAATGGACCTGTATGTGCTAAAATGTTTGTGGCAGCCCTTTTTTTAGTGGCTAGAAAGTGAAAAATGAATGCATGTTCATCAATTGGAGAATGGTTGGGTAAATTGTGATATATGAATGTTATGGAATATTATTTTTCTATAAGAAATGACCAGCAGGATGAATACAGAGAGACATGGAGAGACTTTTATGAACGATGCTGAGTGAAATGAGGAGAACCAGATCATTATACACTTCAACAATACTGTATGAGGATGTATTCTGATAGAAGTGGATATCTTTAACAAAGAGAAGATCTAATTCAGTTCCAATTGATCAATGATGGACAGAATCAGCTACACCCAGATAAGGAACACTTGGAAATGAATATGAACTGTTTGCATTTTTGTTCTCGTGAGAGTTATTTTTACCTTCTGAATCCAAGTCTTCCTGTGCAACAAGAGAACTGTTCAGTTCTACACACATATATTCTATCTAGAATATACAACATATTTAACATATATAAGACTGCCTGCCATCTAGGGGAGGGGATGGAGGAAGGAAAAGGAAAAGTCAGAACAGAAATGAGTGCAAGGGATAATGTTGTAAAAAAAAATTACCAATGCACATGTACTGTCAATAAAAAAGTTACCAAAAATGATTCTTGGAATAAAATAAGAGCAATTGCTCTAATGGGTGAAAAATTTCATTTGCAAGTCAATTGTAATTGCCCAGTAATCTTTATGATGAGGCAGTGAAACAGACTAATATGCCATTTTAAATGCTATTGTCTTTGATAAAAATCACATGTTGCTGCTGTTAAACAGTTTGACAATGTCAAAGTCTTTGATGTCAAGAACTTTTTAAACTGGGCCATCAGTGGCCTTGACTACTTAGGGGGCAGCAGCTGCAGGAGGTAGAGACAATTGCCAGAGAACATTTCAAGAATGATTGCACTTCTCTGGATGATGGCAGCAGGGCTGGAAACAACCACCTCTTTTTTACTTAAGAAACATTCAATTCATTGACATATAAGTCATTTAATTTCAATATCTCATTTTCTTGATAAAGAAAAGTACCAGAACTCCAGGTCTATTTAATGCATACATATTCTTGGTGTTGGGCATGGGATTGACTTGATTTTGTATTATTAAGACATTATTTTAAATTAGTATGTGGTCCTAGTATATTATTAATTAGCATGTGGTACTAATCCATGATGAATATTATTAACAAGAAAAGATATTAGGATACTAAAAATGAATCCTTTTTGATAACAAGCAGAAAGGGGACATTATTTTTTCCTTCTTTTCTTTAATCATTCTATCTTTCATGTATCTGCCTATACTAGAAAAATTAGAAAGGAAAAATTCAAGAAAGGCACTCTGAATCTTGAAAATAGTTTTGGATTTTATTTTATTAATAAAATAAAATAATTGGGACATGTTTGAAATGATGTCACAGTCATGGGTTCATTCTGTTTTATTTTTAAATAAACATTTCCTAAAATAAGAAGGATGTTGAAGCAACACACATGGCAGTCCAAGGAGTAAAAGTAGAAGAGAGGCTATCTATGCTTCAATTGAGTTGAGTACCAGGCTCTTGGAGAGGATTTAGAATCTTGTGTTGCTCATTTGAGTGAGAAAGAGACAAGGTGCTTGGCAGTTCTTGTCAACTGATGCTGGAAGCCAAAACTGTACAGTTCCATGGCAGCAGAACTTTTGAAAAGAAACTCTAGAACTTGAAAAATATGTCCCTGGGATTAGTACCTGATGTCATATACAGTAGATGTCTGATAGCATACTGATTTTTTTTTTCTGTGTCTAGCAACTACCTTATAAGAACCAGGAGTACATTTTGTTAATCACATTGATAATGTCAAGGTCATATGATAACAAGAAGTTCCACAGTATAAATTGTTTTTCTTGATTTTTCAAGTATATTAAGTTTATTTCATAAAATTGGTGTCTAACCTGGAGATGGGCTTTACTGTCAAGATTTTGAATTTGATTGCCTTTACATATCATGAAAACCATTCCAGAAATGCTCAGGAGACTTTTTCTCAAAGTAGATAAAACTTAACTTGATGTATTTGTTTTTATTTATTTTATTTTAAAAAATGTTATTTTCAAAAAATGCATAGTTTGTCTTTTTTATATTAAGCAGGAGAGAAAATTTTGTTAAACCCAACTTATGCATACATATTTATACTCTCTATATACTTTAAAAATGAAGCCTTCATCAGAAATTTTGAATGTAAAAATATCTTCCAAGTTTATTGCTTCCCTTCTAATCTTGTCTGCATTAGTTTTGTTTGTACAAAAACTTTTTAAACTTAATATAATCAAAATAATCTATTTTGTGATCAAAATGATCTCTAGTTCTTCTTTGGTCACAAATTCCTTCCTCTTCCATAAATTTGAGAGGTAAACTATCCTATGTTCTTTCAATTTGTTTATACTATCATTCTTTATGTCTAGATCATGAACTCATTTCATCCTTATCTTGGTATATGGTGTTAGGTGTTGGTCTATGCCTATTTTCTGCCATACTAATTTCCAATTTTCCCAGCAGTTTTTGTCAAATAGTGAATTCTTATCCCAAAAGGTGGGGTCTTTGGGTTTGTCAAATACTAGGTTGAGTTATAGTCACTGGCTATTTTGTCTGTGAACCTAACCTATTCCACTGATGAACTTTTTCTATTTCTTAGCCAGGACCAAGTGATTTTGATGACCACTGCTTTATAATATAGTTTTAGATCTGGTACAACTAGGCCACCTTCATTTGTTTTTCTCTTCATTAATTCCTTTGAAATTCTTGACCTTTTGTTCTTCCAGATGAATTTTTAAAAAAAATTTCTTCTGGTTCAGTAAAATCGTTTCTTGGGCGTTTGATTGATATAGCACTAAATAAATAGATTAGTTTAGGAAGTATTGCCATCTTTATTATATTTGCTTGACCTAACCACAATCACTCGATATTTTTCCAATTGCTTAGATCTGACTTTATTTGTGTGGAAAGTGTTTTGTAGTTTTGTTTATGTAGTTCCAGACTTTCCCTCGGCAGATAAATAATAATCTTTTTGTTGCTATGTACAATATTCTCTTAGTATTTCACACTTCATTTAGCATGTAATCATATAAGTCTCTCAAGGTTTTTCTGAATTCATCCTGCTCATAATTTCTTATAGAACAATAATATTCTGTAACATTCATATATCCCTGACTTATTCAGCCATTCTCCAACTAATGGGCACCTACTCAGTTTCCAATTTCTTGGCACTACACAAATGGCTGCGACAAACATTTTTTTCCACATATGAGTTCTTTTCCTTTTTTTATGATCCTTTTGTGATACAGGCCCAGTAGAGATACTGAAGGATCAAAGTTATATACAGTTTGTCTAGCCCTTTGGGCATAGTTTCATATTGCTTTCCAGAATTGTTGAAATTAGTTCTCAACTCCAACAATGTATTATTGTTGCTGTTTTCCCACATTCCCTCCAACATTCATAATTTTTTCCTGCCATTTTAGCCAATCTGAGAGAGATCATTTTTATGATTAATAATGATTTAGAGAATTTTTTCATAGGACTAGAGATGGCTTTAATTTATTCATATGAAAATTATTCATACCCTTTGACAATTTATCAATTGGAGAATGGCTTGTATTCTAATTTTGAGTCGGTTATCTATATATTTTAGAGATGAGGCCTTTTCACTGTTACATTTATTAACTGTGAGATCTTGCACAACTCATCTAACCTCAGCAGACTTCACTCTCCCAATCTGTAAAATGAAGGAGTTAAATTCAATCTCCAACATCCTTTCCAGTTTTTGTGCCATGATTCTTAGATCCTATATATCAGAATAGAAATGATGCAAAGCAGATGTTCTTAGCACAAAGTCTGTGTCTAGTTTAAGAATGGGGTGGAAACTCAATGGGAGGTGTGTGAATTAAAATAGGAAAAAACCTGACAATTTTATTTTCAATTTTTAAAATGTTTTCCTGAGGTCAGCATTTTAAAATTCTTATATTCCTGCAATTACTTAATTTTTCTGAAGCATTTATAGGTTCATCAGACTGTGACAGGAGTTCATGATACATACAAAAAAAAGTTAAGAATCCTAGCTTTTATAGCTATATATAGGTATTATCTTCTAGATAGACAAAGGAGATTACTCTGAACAACTTAGGAAATTTAGACAATGGACTAGAGATATTTTTTTTAAATGTGTTTTACCTGAGAGAAAATAAATTATAATATCAATGTTACTTAAAGATTAACAAGAACATGTATATACATATATGTGATATATAATAAACATATTATATATCTAAAATATCTACATTATATATTAATTCATTTAAATTTCACCAGAAACTCCATGAGTAAAAAAGATATGTTTATGTCAATTTTATTCTATTGAATTCAAATTCAAGATAAGGGAATTGACTAAACAATCCCTACATATTTAATGAAAGATTTGGGATTTAAGTGAAGTCCAATCCAGTAAGTTATCCACTATTCAGGACAGCTAAGTGGCACAATGGCTAAAGCACTGGGCTTAGAATCAAGAATACTAATTTTACTGAGTTTAAATCTGCTCTCAGACAATATATAGCTGTATGATCTTGGGGAAGTCACTTAACCCTGTTTGCCTCAGTGTCTTCATCTGTAAAATGAGTTGAAGAAGGAAATGACAAGTCACTTCAGTATTTCTATGCCAAGAAAATCCCCAAATGGGGTCACAAAGAATCAGAAAGGACTACAATGACTGAAAAACATCAAATATATCATTCTGATGTAGCTTAGAGGGAGATTTCCCAAAATTAAAGCATTTAAATCTTAATTGTGGTTATTTGTTTCTTTATTATTCAGTGTCCATGACAATTCCTAGGGGTGAGAAGCAGAAACAATAGATAGAAATTTCAGAGTTAAATTTAAGTATGATCTAACGAAATACTAACAATTTAGATCTTTTCAAGTGTGGAATTGACTTAGATGTTGCAAAGTTCCCTTTAATTTTTAAATTTCAGGAAAATTTTAGGAAAAGGCTGGATTGCTATTTTTATTATAATCTGGATTCAAGAGTATGTGGTTGTTCAAAGAGGACTAACATCTCTGGTGTGAGAACTTGCTAAGCTCTTTTCGGGACTGATTATACACATTTGTTGTCCACCTGATACTCAACTCTCATCTGCGTCTCGAAGAAGATGAAGCAAAACTGTTTCACCATCTCAGCAGTTGGGCTAAAATAATTGAGGATAACCAGCAGGTTTTGAACCCCATTAATGGTATATCTCTAATCCAAGTATCTGAAGATTTACCTGGGCAGAATGAGAATAATATGAATGCTCTGTCAATATGACTGATAGTAAGTTTATTAGGGAGCCCAGAATTTAAAACCCTGGTTGCAAATCACTTAAATTCATTATACTCCAGGTAACTTTGTCTAGGAAAGAAACTGACAAGCAGGTGCTAATTAATTGTGGTAAAGGGGATTTCTACATTATAAAGGATCTATGGTGATAACATTTATAGACCACATCTTTTTAAAAAAATTTTAAGCTGCCTTAGAATTGAGTTGAGTAGGCATTTTATATTGATGCTCATTGTAATGAACTGTTATTATTTACACAATGACTAGCAATTTAATTATGGTTTATCTGAATAAATTCTCAATAAGGTGTTATTTGCAATGTTGACATAACTGGCAAAAAGGTATCTGTTGTGTGGAGTAAGCCATGATTCTCAAGATGAACCAGACAAAAATCATTCTAAACACTGCTATTTTCCTACCAGAGCAAAAAACATCACCTTCATGTTGGGACTTTAAGTAAAAAAGAAATTGTGATGCAAGTGATCTCTGTTATATCACTCACATGCACATTTCTTTACCTCTTTCCTACAGCTTAAAAATCCCTAGTGAATATCCTTTCTCTACAGAAGATAAGGATTGTGACTGATTCAATGTGAATAACTCAGTCATCACAATAATAAAAGCTGACTACAACTTAGTTGCTAAGACTTATTGTTGCCCTAGACAAAACTATACCTAGAAATTATTGCATCTGAAGAGGTTAAAAAAAGTCAGAGGAGAACAGAGATAAAAAATATGTATATTCAAATAAGAAGAGGGATGGACTGTCTCTTAAAGATGTTGAATTCTAGGCCTCAGGAAAGAGACTCCTACTGTAGTTGACCCCATAAGAATTTACCCTGAAGTGACTCTTATGCATGTTAGAACCGGATGGCTGTGAAATATAGGGTATAGTGTTGGGAGAGCAGTTGCCATTAAGAAGAATCATACTTCATTGGATTTTAGTGTCCTGAAATAAAATTCTTATTTCTCCAAGGTAGTAACAGTTCTGCTATTAGGAAAACATAATAAGCTAAAGGTTATCTAATATACTTTTCATATTCATTTTCACTTTTTAAAATAAATGAATAACATTTTTAGAGATGTGTGTAATGTGTGTATATGCATTGATGCCAATAACAAATTAATGGTATGACAAAAGATAATAAGGGAGAAAGTGATATCTGTAACAAATCATTCCCTTCACAATTTTACCAGGAACTTTTTGCCAATCCTGAAATAATTCATTCTAAATTAGAAATTGTTTAAACATGAATTATGATTTTACAAAAATCTTTAAAGAAAGAAATAAAATAAAATGAGATTGGAGAACAAATTACTAAAAGTATAAAATATCTGATTAACATTCAAAAGAATATTTTTATTGGAGGAATTAAAAATGCCTTTATAAGATATCATCTCATTAGTCCTGCTACACCCAGGAAGTATGTTAGTGCTATAAATTTCACTTTGAATCAGGAAATCTGAGATTAATTTTCCAAATTTCATAGTTAGTGGAAGAGCTAAGGAGGAAAAGATTTTTTGAATGGAGGTATCTATTTGACCTTAATTCAAAGATTTGATCGACAGTAGTCACTTTAAATGGTAAGAATAAGTGACTGGATGTGTAGTTTTATTGATTTAGGGAATTACAGCCACAAATCTGGGTCTATTACTGATACATAATATGAGAAAGTTTCCTAGAAAGTTTTTGGAAAAAAGAAGCCAATTCTGTCAAGAGACATGAAAAAAATAGTTTAATTTAAGGCTTTTAATTTTTTTTCTACTTTTAACCCCTTTTTGCCTGAGATATTTTTTGTGACCCAATCTCAAATATGCATTATGATGTTTCTGGGAACATACATGCATGCACAGTGCTAAGTGTGCATGTTATATGTTCAAATGCCAGGCTGTACTGGAGTCACATGAGGTAACACAGGCAAGTGCTGACAGAAACACCATAGGTTCACTTTATGTTTGGTTTTGAATTAATTTTGGTTGTGTTTAGAATTTTTTTACTGTTGCCAAACTTTTCACAATCCCCACATTCAATTATGTGACTCCCACAGCTTAAGGATTTGCTGCAAATCACTACCTGATTGGAGAAATGCAAATTAAAACAACATTGAGGTACATCTGACTTCTATCCAATTGGCTAATAAAATAGAAAAAAAAATGATAAATGCTGGATAAAGTGTGGAAAAATTAAGACACTAAGGCATTGTTGATGGAGTTGCAAACTAATCCAACCGTTCTGGAGAGCAATTTGGAATTATGCTCACAGGATCAAACTGTGCATAGTTTTTAATCTAGCCACATCATTGTCTCTGTGCTAAAGAAACAATTTTCTTGGATTATTTCCTGCATTGTTGTGTCAAGGTCCTCTTTTTGTTCACACTTTCCTGGCAGTCTAATTGTTCTTAGAGTTTCTCTTCTTGGTCTGTTCTCCAGATCTGTCATTTTTCATATAAAATATTTCACATTTTGTTCTATTTTCTCAGTCTTTTAGTTTGCTTTGTTATTTCTTGGTCTCTCATAACTTCACTTTGTTCCTTTGTCCAATTCTAATTTTTAAAATTATTTTCATCTTTGAGACTCTGTATTTCCTTTGCTTTTGGTTAACTTTTTGCATAATTTTTCTTGCTTTTCTTGGATTTTTCCCCTCAGTGTCTCTCATTTGATTTTTAAATTCTTTTTTGCATTCCTCTATAAATTATCTCTGGGCAGAGACCCATTTCATATTACTTTTTCGGGATGGAAGATTTTATATGTCCTCCTTTGAAGATGAGCCCAAATCTTCCCTGTTCTCATAATATGTTTCAATGGTGGAGTTCTTTCTTCTTTCCAGGCTCATTTTTTAAAAAAATAAAAAGTAATAGTGTAAGCACTTCTAATTCTGGAGTGGAGGGATGGTGCCTCAAGCTTCCCTTAGGCTCCCCACTCTGACCAGGAATCCCAAACTAAGAGAACAACCCTCCTGCAAGTGCCCACAGCCAACAGTTTCCCTGTTAGCTGCTTCTGCACTCATCAGGTTCCTTCTCCCCCAGGGCCACATATTAGCAGCACACCTGGGCCCGGCATTCCTCATCAGTTGAAGTTCACTCACTCTTTGTGGACTGAAACCCTGACTTCACAAACAGCTCAGGAAAGTGGTTCCTGCTGAGTTTTTAGCCACAGTCAGCTAGCCCAAGGGAATCACCATTTCATGTTTCTGTGGAGCTCCAGGGAGATATTTGCACTTCAGACAGTTTAATATTGCTTCAGATCTTTTCAGGTTGTATTAGAAAGACTTCTATTATGCCCCAGATCTTCTTGGTTTTTCACTAGCCAGTGTTTACTTTGAGGCACAAATTTGTTCTATTTTGGGGGGAATAATTGGGAGAGCTTGAAATTTACCACCTACTCCATCATCTTCCCAGAATCTTCTCCTCTAATTTTTTTCACCACAAAAAGAACTATATAAATATTGTTGAACATATTGGATATTTTCTCTTTTCTTTGATCTCTTTGGTATATAGATTTATTAATCATATTGCTGGGTCAAATGGTATGCTCAGTTTGAGACCCTTTGGGTACTTTTCCAAATTGTTCTCAAAAAACATTGGATCAGTTCACAACTCTACCAACAGTATTAGTGTCCATTTTTTTTTCATGTTCTACCAAACATTTCTCCTTTTCCCTTTCTATGCCACATTGGCCAATCTGATAGGTATAAGGTGGTAGGTATCTCACAGTTGTTTTAATATTCATTTTTCCACATATAAAACATAAAGAGTTAATATGCTAAATTTTCTTTTTTTAATTTTTAAAATTAATTTTATAATAACATTTTGACAGTATATATGCATAGGTAATTTTTTTTTACAACATTATCCCATGTACTCCCTTCTGTTCCGAATTTTTCCCCTCCTTCCCTCCACCCCTTCCCATAGATGGCAGGCATTTCCATACATATTAAGTATGTTATAGTATATCCTAGATACAATATATATATATATATATATATATATATATATATATATATATACACACACACACACACACACATATATATGTGGAAGAACCCTGGGAAGAACAACAAAAAAAATGCAAACAGTTTACACTCATTTCCCAGTGTTCCTTCTCTGGGTATAGCTGATTCTGTCCATCATTGATCAATTGGAACTGGATTAGATCTTCTCTATGTTGAAGAGATATCCATTTCCATCAGAATACATCATCACACAGTATTGTTGTTTAAGTGTATAATGATCTTCTAGTTCTGGTCATTTCATTCAGCATCAGATCATGTAAGTCTCTCCAAGCCTCTTTGTATTCATCCTGCTGGTCATTTCTTACAGAACAATAATATTTCATAATATTCATATACTATAATTTACCCAACAATTCTCCAATTGATGGGCATCCATTCATTTTCCAGTTTCTAGCCACTACGAAAAGGGCTGCCACAAACATTTTGGCACATACAGGTCCCTTTCCCTTCTTTAGTATTTCCTTGGCATATAAGCCCAGTAGTAGCTCTGCTGGATCAAAAGGTATGCACAGTTTGATAATTTTGGGGGCATAATTCCAGATTGCTGTCCAGAATGGTTGGGTTCTTTCACAACTCCACCAATAATATGTGCTAAATTATCTATTGGGTTTAGATTTGTTTGAGACAAAATCCTCAACATCTATGAGTTCATTAAATATCCATCTTCTTCCATTCAATATTATGCTTTATTTTGCTGGATACAACATTTTTGTTCTTTTTCTTTGATGGGACTTTTGAAATATACCAATAAAGTTCCTGTGTGTTTTCCTTGTAGGACCTCTTTGAGTTAGTCACTGGTGGATTTTTTCTATTTCTACTTTCCCTTCTCAATCACCTCTGCTTTCCCCTCTCACTTGAGGATATTTCTTTGATTATTTCTTGTATTTTTCTGTCAAGGTTCTTTTTTTTTTTGGTTATGGCTTTCAGGAAACCCAATTATTCTTATGTTCATTTTTTATCTATGCTCCATATCTGGTGTTTTCCTTATAAGATGTTTCAATTTCTTTTTTCCTTCTTTATATTTTATTTTGTTATTTCTTTTTATTTTTAAAAAATTATTTAATTTTAATAAACATTGCTTTAGGAATTATGTTGGGAAAGAAAAATCAGAACAAAAGTGAAAAATAATGGAAGAGAAAGAAAAAACAGAAAAAAAGAAGTGAACATAGCATGTGTTGATTTACATTCAATCTCCATAATTCTTTTTCTGGGTACAGATGGCATTTTCTGTGCAAAATCTATTGGTATTGCCTTGGATCACTGAAACAATGAGAAGAATCAAATTTTCCATAGTTGATCATAGCACATTCATGCTGTTATTATGTATTATGTGTTCCTAGATCTGCTTGTTTCACTCAGCATCAGTTTGAATAAATCTTTCCAGGCCTTTCTAAAATCAGCTTGTTCATCCTTTTTTTAATAGAACAATAATATCCCATTACCTTCATAGACAGAAACTTATTCAGCTATTCTTTAATTGTTGGGCATCTACTCATTTTCCAATTCTTTATTACCACAAAAAAGAAGCTACAAACATTTTTGCATATATGGATACTCTCCCCTCTTTTATGATTTCTTTGGGATGCAGACCTAGGAGAAGCATCAATAGGTCAAAGGGTATGCATAATTTTTTTTTAGCTCTTTTAACATAATACCAGATTACTCTCCAGAATGTTTAGATCATTTCACACCACCAACAACAATGCATTAGTGTCCAAGTTTTCCCAAAATCCCTCCAACATTTATCATTTTCTTTTCTTGTCAATGTCAGCCCATCTGAGAGGTGTGAGATGGTGCCTCAGAATTGTTTTAATTTACATTTCTTAGATCAACAGTGAGTTAGAGCATTTTCCCACATAACATAGATGCCTTTACTTATGTCCTCTGAAAATTAACTGTTCATATCTTTTAGTCATTTGCCAATTGGGGAATGACTTGTATTCTTAGAAATTTTACATAATTCTTAATTTTGTTAGACATGAGACAGTTATCACAAATTTTGGCTGTAAAGATTTTTTTTCCAGCTTAGTACTTCTCTTTTAATCTTGTTTCTGTTGGTTTGATTGTGCACAACATTTTAATTTGATGTAATCAAAGTAGTCCATTTTGCCTTTCATAGTACTCTCTAGTTCTTGTTTGGTCATAAATTCCTCCCTTCTCCAAAGATCTGATAGGTAAATTCTCCCTTGTTCTCCTTAATTTGTTTATGGTAGTATTCTTTAGGCCCAAATCATGTATCCATTTTGACATTATTTTGGTATAGGGTGATATGACATATTATTTTCCAGTTTTCCCAGCAATTTTTATCAAATATTTAGTTCTTATCCCAGAAGCTGGAGTTTGGATTGCTTTGTTATTTTTTTGATCTCTTATAGATTCACTGGCTTCCCTTTACCCAATTATAATTTTCAAAGAATCATTTTTAAAGATTTTGGATCTCCTTTACTAGTTGATTTTCTTTTCATAGTTTTCTTAGATTTATTTTTAGGTTTTCCTCAATCTCTCTTATTTTAATTTTAAAGGCTTTCTGAATTCTATAAATTCTTTTTGAATAGGTAGTTATTTGACATCACTCTTCGTTGTAAAAGAGGGTTTTTTGTTTGTTTGTTTGTTTTGTTTGTTTTTTTTTTTTTTTTACCTCAATGTCCTTCTATGACGGTGAACTCCAGTCAGTCCTGTTCCCCTACTAAGTTTTTATGGTTGGGTTATTTCTTCATTACCTGCTTACTTAAAAAAATGAAAACATATTACTGTAATCACCCCTATTCCTAATTCGTGTATGTGGTGGATGGTTCCTCTGGTTTCACTTCAGTTTTCCCCTCTGGCCTAGAATCACAAATCAAGAATTCTATTATCTTGTAAGTACCTGTAGTATCTTCCCTAATCCACTAATTCTGCATTCATCTAGTTCCTTCTCTGCAGCACAGGTAGGTATAGTGTTCCTACTCAGTTTAAGGTTTTCTCAATCTTCCAAGACACAGACCCCAGACTCTCAGAACAGGTGAAACTTCCTGTGGTTGGAGCTGAGGCTATCTTTAAACTCGGCTAGTTCCATGGCTCCCTGCTTGTTTTTTTTTTTTTTGTTTGTTTTTTTTGTTTTTTTGTTTTTTGTTTTTTGTTGTTGTTTTTTGTTTTTTGTTTTGTTTTGTTTTTTCTTTTTCCTGTGGAGCTAAGCAGGAGATTTTTACACTTCATCTTGGTTAAATCAGGGTCTTCTCTAGATTGTCCAAGGAGGACCCCTGTTCTGCTCCAAACCTATTGTGTTTTTTCCACATGTCTATGATCAACTTGAGACACAATTGTATTTGTTTCTGGGGAAAATATGGAGAGATTGGAATTTTCTAACTCATTGTGTCATTTTCCCATAATCCTCCTTGAGGACAAACATTTTTCAAGCACATAAGTATATTCTGCACTTCCTTGTTTTCTTCTATATTAATTTTAATGTTCAAAATCATTTGGGACTCAAATATGAACTTTTCACTTATTATTATGAAAAATTTCATTCATAGGACCATAGATTTCAATATCCAAGATGTTTACAGCCATTTATTTCAATCAGCTCATTTACAAATAAGTAAACTAAAATGCAATGAGATTAGCTGTTAGCAGAAGATCAAGTACATAAGGAACATTGGAATCAATGCACCCAAAGGATTTGAATCCATGTCATTTTATGATACTTACTTGCTGGGACAGCTAAGTAGCAGAGTAGATAGAATCCCTAGGCATGCAGTTAGGAAAATAAGAATTCTAATCCAGCCTCAGACATTTATTAGCTATGTGATCCTGGGCAAGTCACTTAAAACTCTTTCCCTTGGTTTCATCATCTGTAAAATGAACTGGAGAAGGAAAAAGCAAACCATTCTAGTATCTTTGCCAAGAAAACATGAGTGGAACTCACTCTGAGTTCATAATGAGTGGAACACAACTGAAATGACTGAAGAACAATTTCTTACTGTGAAGTCAGTGGCCTATTTATCATGCAAGTTATCTTAGTAGAATTACTAAAACTTGCTTTTAAAATTTTCTTTCTTATATTGTTGTCGTTCTATTTCATTCTCCAAACATTTTGAAATTTTAGGGAGTTAGGGACATTTCTGTAAGTAATAATAATGTATGTTCATGCAAACCAATTAAATTGAATTTGTATTCTTTTCAAAATAGGATCATAGTTTTAGGTCTGAGAGAAACTTTAGAATTCACTAAGATCAACTTTTCATTGTAAATGAGAAAACTGACTCTCAGAAAGCTTCATTAATTTGACAAGGGTCATACAACTAGTAAGTGTAAAGTATAGAATTTTCACCCAGATTTTCCTGATTCCAAATCTAATGTTCTATTCACTACACCAGCTCATCATTTTCTACACAATTAAAGTTCTTTTTATTATTTTTCAGTCACCCTTTTAAAACAAAAAATTTACATGTCTTAGAATTTTCTCATGATTTTTTCAAAGTATATTAACTCATTTGATCATTATTACACTGGGGCCAATTAACAAGAGAGGAAGAAAAGGGAACAAGCATTAATATTGCACCAATCATATCCCATGCATGGCTAAGGACTTCTTTTTTATCACAACAATCCTATGTAATAGGTGATGTTTACATGTTTGATTCACAGTAAAGGAAACTGAAGTAGAAAGAAGATAACTGACTTGTCCAGAGTCAAAAAGTTAGGAAGTACATGAGGTCACATTTGAACTCAAGTCTTCTTAATTCCAGATCCAGCACTGTATCCATTATGCCAGGAGATAGCTGTAAAGCATTTAAAAATTTTCTGTTATGTGTCAAGCAATTTATGAAAGTACACAAATGTCATGTGTAAAATAATGTTTATTCACAAGGAGCTTTCACTTGAAAAGATATATATATATATATGTATATATATTACATAAACATATATATACTTATATATATATATATATACAATCATATACAAGAAATATAATTATGATATAGATAGATAGATAGATAGATAGATAGATAAAATCATGTACAAGAGAAATAGAAAGAATATAGATACAAGTAAATGGTAAATTGTAAAATAGTTTGAAAAGAGGGTACTTGCAATTGAAGGAAGGTGGATTCATGTTGTGCAGTTGGTACTTAGGCTTCATCGTAAATGTATTGATTCTACAAGATGAAAATGAAGAGGAAATTGAAAAATGAAATTAAATGAAATAGGAAATAATTCAAAGGTAGGGAGATGGAAGTATGTGTGAAGGACAAACTAAGATCAATGTGACTGAATTGCAGAGTATTGGTAGAGAAAGAAATGTCCAGTGAAGTCAGAAACAGATTGCCAAGAAGATTAGAGGGGAAAAAACTGTGGAAAAAACTTAAGTGATCTAGGAATAATGTACATATGAATAATAAGGTGGTTTTTTATTAGTAGGTTTAAAATATTTAAGTACTTTGAACTCTGCAAGGGGAAAAAGCATATATATGTTAAATTTAAATTTATAAATTTATTTTTTTAAAATTATTTTTTGAACAAAATTATTCTATTATGATTAAATACCCATGTCTGCCTTCAGCCTAAGATTGTCCTAAAATAAATAAACAAGGAGAAATTTAGTATTTTAAAGTTGAGGTTGGATATGGACATAAATACATATATATATATATGTATGTATGTATATATATATATACATGTATATATGTATGTATGTATGTATTTCGATTTTAAAATCAACTAAGGTATTTGGATAACCAAATAATTAACATAATTAGTTTTAATAATTATAAACAACTAAATAAACTAAAATGAAATTACTCTGAAACTTGAAACTTTACATATGTCTTGTCTTTAACATTGAAAAGACTGATGATTGCTTGGGGGAGGGGAACTATTTTAAACTAACAAAGTTATAAGCAATTGAAAAATTACTTTTGAGCATGCCTATGAAATTTGGTATTGCATGACTAAATTAAATAGATGATTCTCTAACCAGAACATAATGTAAAAAAAAAGTTGATTTGCTTATCATATTGTACTGCTTTTATTTTGTTTTTTCAAAGGGGAAGAGAAAGATGGAGTTTTTTTCCCCTTTTTTATCAACTTTTTCCTTTTCCATAACAACAACAATAACAGTTACCAAACAATAATACCTAAATTAATGTAATATAAAAAATTAAAATGCCAATTGAATTTATCATGCTGGTACCATGCCTTATTTAAAAATTACTCATTTCTAAAATTAGATTCTGAATTACATTCACTGTTATTAGAGACATAGCTTTTGTCTACTCTTGAAGAGGTTCATATTGCATTGTTGAATTTACATATAATTGTGTAACAAGAAATTTCATTAGGTAATTAATTATCAAGTCTCTCCCTATCATCACTTAAGTGTATTATTATTTGCTTTTGCTTGATGCAGTTCTTTTCTGTTATGAAAGCATTCACCTCTAAAGTCAAATGAAGTGATTATTTTAAAATTCATATAGCTAAGGAAAATCCATGTTTAAAACCATCCAGTTCAGTGGTTCTTAATCTTTTCCCTGCCTTTACCTGATATTATTTTATTTGTTAAATGAATTCCAACAAAATAAAAGTTTAAGTTGACAACCTTTTGGTAACTTTGAGAGATTCATGCATGCTTAATTTCTGTTTAACAACATCAATCATTTTTGTTATTTTTTTTCTATAATCAAAAATCTAATACCTTTTTAGAAGAGTGCATTATTATAATAGACAAGGTTTTAAAAAATCTTGGTTGTTATATTAATTATTCTAGATAGTTTATTATATTATTATATTCTATTGTATCATATCATATCATATATTATGTTATATTATATATTATGTTATGTTATGTTTTGTTACATTATATATTATGTTATGCTGTGTTGTGTTGTGCTATGTAAAGGTCCGGTCATCTCTAATTTAATCCTTACAGACTGCCATCTCAATTCATTCTCCTAATCAGACTTCTCTCCAGACCCAATGCTGCCCTCTTTTATCCTCTCAGAGATTGGGCTAGTGAGAACTCAATGGGCCTTGCAGGAAATACTTCAACCAATGAACTTGCTCTTCTTAAAAGTGCAAACATGCAAACTCCCCACCCAGAAGTCCAAAGGTGCAAACTCCTTTCAAAGGTCTGAACAAAAGGTATGAATTCTGAGCTAAAGAATTGTTTAGACAACCTGAGTTATCACTTGTAATACTAATACCTCCCCCTTTCTTTTGATTTAGAACATAGGATGGTCATGGCCTTGAAACATAAATCCATCAATATAGGAGATATTACACATAATTACATAAAATTACATAAACACATAGTAACATAACACATACTAGAAGTATGTAACAAATAACATGATCAAATAATCATCAATTGAGAATTTATACATGTCCATAAGTCCATTATCCATTAGTTCTTGTTCCATGAATCCATGCAAGTTTTTAAAGTCCTTCAATAGTCTTCATCAACAATTTTTCATCTCAAGGAATCCAATGATCTCTGCTGGTTTTCAAGTCCTTTAACACTCTTCTTATCAGCCATGTTCTTTCAGTGTCAGATGTTTTTTAGATCTTCTTTGTTTTGAGGTTTTTCTCTTTTTCTGTCTCTCTCTGATGGACAAGACAAATACCACTCATTGGCACCCATCTGATTCCTTCTCCATCTGAAGAAATACAAGCAAACCCTCTCCCCCAAGCAGTTAACCTATCTGGTCCCTTCCATTCACCACTTTCTGGGTCTCTCCACATCACTTGGCCATTATCTAAGGACAGTGGAGCTACTCGCACTGGACACTTACCTTCTGGTGGGTTATAAAACCTATCTGCTGGAGCCAGTGCATCTTTGTCACAAATTTAAAAAATTAATGGTATAGAGAACTAAATTTAGAAGTTCTCTAGGGTTACCTGTGGCTCCCCTTTCTTTTGTTTTTGGAGGAGTGTCAATGTTTCTATTTCTTCTCTCTACTATTGCCTGACCTTGTGGATTAAAAGGTATGCCAGTGGTGTGTAAAATCTTATACTACACACAAAAGTGTTCTAAAATGTTTAGAAGTATATGCAGATCCATTATCTGTTTTTATTTCTTGTGGCACACCCATTATTGAAAATGCTTGGATAAGGAATTCAGTGACCACTTGGGCTGTCTCTTATGCTATTGGCACTGTAAAAGTGAATCCTGAAAAGGTATCTACTACCATGTGGATGAAAGACAGATGACTGAAAGATTTATAATGGGTCACATCCACTTGCCAGATTTCATTGGGTCTCAAACCGCAAGGATTCTTCCCAGGAGGGAGTGTAGGAGCGTGGAAAGAAAGACAAGCTGCATAGCTTTTTACTATGCTCCTACCTTCCTCTCTTGTTATTCCAAATTGTAAACATAAAGCTCAGGCAGCCTGATGATATTTAGAATGAGATTCTTGTGCTTCCTGAAATAAAGAAGTACTGGCTAAGATAGTTAAAAGGCTATCTGCCTTTGAATTTCCATCAAAAATAGGACCTGGAAGTCCACTATGTGAGTGGACATGCAAGATATAAATCTTGCCTGGATGCTTTTTCACTTGCTCTTGAAGTTCCTTAAAGAGCTGATAAATATTAGAGGATGCAAATTTTATTTGTGCTGTGACAATTTTTTGTACTACACCTACTGAATAGGCTGAATCAGTAATTATATTTATGTCTCCTGGGTAATTAGTAAGAGCTAGCATGATAGCAAATAATTCATTCTGCTGAATGGACTGAAAAGGAGTCCTGACTACTCTCTTTATGGTTAAATCATGAGAGTATACAGCACAAATATTTTCTTTGGAGCATCTGTAAAGATTGTTGGTCCTTTAAGAGGAACCTTAGAAACCCTTTCAAAAACCCATCGCCATTTATGTAGTAGCCAGGTTATCTTTAATGGAGATCCATGTGCAAAATTTGAAGCTGTAGCCAATAAAATTTGCCATTCTTGGATGGTCTCACAGCATACATTAATTTGTGCATTACTATAGAATGTGTATATTTTTTCAGGACTTATCCCAGGTAATTGTACTATTCTCTTAATGGCCTTTAATAAAATTCTAGCCACAAGCACTGGGTAAGGAGTTATGTTTGTGCTGGGAGGTTCACCCACTCAATCACACTGTCTCCTTGATGAAGGAATTCTGTGGGTGCCTCTTTTGTAGCAAAAAATGATATTTCCAAGAGTTTCTGAGTGACTCTTTCAACCACATTAGATAAAACCAGTTCAACTTCTCTCAAAGCCCCTTGTGCTTCTTTTGTAAGCTGGCGTGGTGAATTTAAAGCACTGTCTCCCCTTAAAATGTCATATAGATGTTGCAGTTGATTGGTAATTAAGCCCAACACTGGATGCAGCCATTGGATATCTCCAATTAATTTTTGGAAATCATTTAAGGTGTCCAACTTCTCTGTTCTTAAAGAAAGCTTTTGTACTGTGAGTGTTGTAGGATATACTTCATATCCTAAATATTGAAAAGGAGCATGTCTTTGAATTTTTTTCTGTAGCTATATGCAATTTGTAGTTTCTTAGTGTTCTAGGGTCTTTTGTGACATACTTCTAACATTTGTTCCTCAGGTGCACATCCCAAAATATCATTCATATAATGTAACAATATTACTTTTGGAAATGCTTTTCTTACTGGAGCAAGAGCAGCAGCAACATACATTTGGCACATAGTAGGGTTGTTTTTCATTCCCTATGGCAAAACTATCCATTCATATCTTGTATAAGGCTCAGCCAACTTAACACTACACACTGAAAAAGCAAATCTTTTCATATCTTCCTTATCTATAGGGATAGAATAGAAACAATCCTTAATGTCTCTAATCCAAAGAGACCATTCTCTTGGCAACTGAGTAGGAGATGGAAGTCCAGACTGAAGAGTTCCCATAGTTTCATTTAGCCTTCTTAGATCAGTTAACATCCTCCATTTTCCAGATTTCTTTTTCACTACAAATACTAGGGAATTCTAAGGACTTAGAGAAGGTGGCAAGTGTTCTTGGTTAATTTGTTCTTGCACTATGTCTAATAAGGCCTGAATTTTATCACTTCTTAAGGGCCACTGTTCTACCCACATTGGTGAATCAGTCTTCCACTGAATAGGAACCCGTGAGAGTGCAGATAGGCCTTCAACAGCAGCCCTGCCTAAAAAGCTGAAGTGCTTATTTATAGTCCTATCTGCTGTAAAATGTCTCTTCCCCACAGGTTGATGGGGATTTTTTCAAACACAAAAGGAGTAAAAACTCCTGTTTCACCTTCAAGTATATATCTCAAAAGCATAGCACTAACTTCTGCTGCTACTGATCCTCCTACACCAGACATGTAGGTGTTGCCTTAATCTTTGGCCAGTGACTGGGCCAATTGGCACCTCTAATAACTGTACTATCTGCATCTGTGTCTACCAATCCTTCTAATGGTATTTCATTTATATAAATAGTAAGCATAGGTCATTCAGCTGTCACAGCTGCTGTCCAATATATTCCTGTATTTTGTTCATTGTAATCAGAATCTGGGCGACTGTCACCAGATTGCTTATTAGGGGTATGTAACAATAAGCCTGATGCTACTACTTCTCCTGGTTGATAAATCACACGTTGTCTACCTGTGTTAGTGACTGGGATATTACCTACATGTTCTCCAGTTTCCCACATCAGTGTATGGATGGACACTGTTTTGTAAGCACTCTCAGAAGGTGAAATGGTCAAACCTACTGTGCCTGGAAGCAAAGGATCCATAGGCTGAAGAGGAACAGATTTCACTTCTCCAGGGACTATCTCAGTAGTCTCTACTGCATACAACTCTATTTTTCCTAATTTCAATCCCTTTCTTCCATCTGATTGCCTTTTGGCTGATTGATCATGTCTTAAATTTCTCTGGATGTAACTTCAGCTGCCATCATGCCCCACTTAGGGAGCTAAAGCTGGGTCCCGCCTCTCATTTCCTTGGATCAACCTACATTCACAGGCCCAATGGAAGCCCTTGTGATATATTTGACATGGAGTTTTAGGTCTTCTCTCAACCTGTCTTCTCACTGTATCTCCACATCTACACTGAGCTCTTAGATGTCCAATTTTTCCACATTGAAAACATCGCCAAGTTTCTCTAGAAGTCCTTTGCCAGGGGGGACCCTGTCTTTCCATGTTCATCATAGTCTGGATGTAAAAAGTATTTGTTCCTACTGTAGCACAGCATCTTATGATCTCCTCTAAAGAAGCATCTTTGTCTAGTCCCCATATAATTCTCCTGCAAATCTCATTGGCATTTTCCTTAGCCAGATGTGTGGTCATTATTTGTGTAGCTGCATTTTCTCCAATAGTTCTTTTGACAGCAGTTTGCAAATGTCCCACAAAATCTTCAAAAGGTTCATTGGGACCTTGCTCTATTTTAGTGAAACTTCCCCCAATCTTTCTTTCTGGGGAGGGCACCCCAAGCTTTTATTGCAGGCTTAGCAATTTGCTCATACATTGTCATGGTATATGTAATCTGTTCTGAATTCTCTCCATACTGACCTCCACCAGCTAATTGCTCAAAAGTGAATTGTGTGTTAACTCCTGTTTCCAAATTGCATCTGACTTGGATCTTACATAATTCATGAAACTCTGCAAGCCACAACAGATTTTGTCCAGGTTCTAAATATGTCCTTGGTATGGATTTCAATCATTTGGTGTTAGGATTTCATAAGAGAAATCATCTAGTAACATTTTAACATAAGATGATGTAGCCCCATAAAGGTACAACCTTTTTTCAAATCTTTAATTTTATTCAAATCTAAATGTGTATATCTTCTCCTTTTTTGACCTATAGAGTCAATCTCTTCAATCACAGGATATGCATGTATAAAATCACTTATATCATGCCCTTCTCTTTTAGCTTTAACCAATGCTTTTTCTAATCTTGTCATAGGCTGCTTAATAGGTGATTCTGTTTGTATTACTGCCTCTTCCCCTCCTCCTTTTTGCTCCACCCCTGAGGGGTTAATTGAGGGAGGAGATGGGAAATACTCCTGTTGTTCAGAATTGTACTTAATTCCATTGTTATCTGATTCATCCTCTTCACCTAGTTTAGTTGGATCCTCCCCCTCTGGCTCTTTCTTCTTTTCCTTTAGTCTAACAATTTTTAAAGCCTCTTGTATTAAATTGTAGGTATGAAGTGTATTTTTGGAAATTAAGTTTGGTTTGGAATCGTAGTGTTCTCCTAGTAGCTCTCCTACTAATTCTCATTTGTCTAGATCCAATTCTTTTTCCAGAGAAAAACAAGGACATATGACCTACACAGTTTTTAAATTTTCAGTAATCTCCTCCAAAGTTACACTCAATCCTTGACTTTTCATAACCTTGATAATGCTCTCTAAACATTTTCCTTGAACAGAAACAGAAGGTATTTGCTCCATTTCACTGAAATTCTACTTAACTCTTTAACAAAGTTTCCTTGTTACTCACACTTCTGGGTCAGAAAGACTTTTCCACTGGATTGGAGGCTTTTCCACTGGAATCAGGATCTTGTCTGTCCCTGTTCAGGTGCCAAAATGTCAAGGAACAGTCTAGCTCCTCTGAAGGGCTCAGAATAAGTCCTTCCCAGGATAGGCAAAAGTCTTTGCCCCACATTGGGCGCCAAATTGTAAAGGTCCGGTCATCTCTAAATTATCTTTCCAGACTGCCTTCTCAACTCACTCTCCCAGTCAGACTACTCACCAGACCCAATGCTGCACTCTTTTATCCTCGAAGAGATTGGGCTAGTGAGAACTCAACGGGGCTTGTGGGAAATACTTCAACTAATGAACTTGCTCTTCTTAAAGGTGCAAACATGTAAATTCCCCCCGCAAAAGTCCAAAGGTGCAAACTCTTTTCAAAGGCCTGAACCAAAGGTGTGAATTCTGAGCTAGATAATTGTTTAGACAATCTGAGTTATCACCTTGTAATCCTAACAGTGTTATATTATATTATGTTACATTGTGTTATATTATATTATATATTGTATTGTATAGTATCATATATCATATATTATATCATATTATATTTTATATTATGTTATGATGTTGTTATGTTGTATTATGTAGTTTTATGTTATATTATAGTATAGTTAATTATTCTAAATAGTTTAATATATATTTCTAGATGATAGAAATATTTTCAAATTTTATCTATTATAACAAGGGTTAATAAAGAGATAACTATCTGTAAAGACTGAAACTCGGAAAAGATGTACTTGAATCTGAGAATGCAGAGCACTTAAGTCTAATTACTTAATTGATGTGAGAAAATGGCTTTATTAGCATATATTTGGATCATGGCTCTCCTCACATTTGGTGCTTACTGAATGTTTGGTAGTAAGAGAATGGTAGGCAAGGATTGGAGGGCGGAGGGAGAGAACGGAGAGTGACTTGGTGACAGGATGAAGGGGAGAGAGTCTGAAGACTCTGGACTCCAGAATCCAGGGGACATCTTTGGCAAGCTCATGGCAGCTTGCCTCCCTCCTTCACTTCTCCTCCTAAAGACTAAGGACTTTGAATTGTCCTGACTCTGGCCAACCCTGAAGCTAAGCCAATATTCTACAATATTCTACAACTATCTATTATTTTATTTTATTGATATAATAAACTCCTAGGTTTTCATTCATGTAGGTTAAAATGTTTTTTGTCTGTCTGTTTGTTTGTTTGTTTGTTTTTTAACAGTTTGAGGACTTAGAATTTTGCCTAGAGCATGAGAAGTTTTGTTTTGTCTAGAGTCACATACTATGCACTGTGACATGACTTTAAATCAATTTCTTCTTAATTCTAAGATTGGTACTCTGTCCATTATGTTATACAGAGGTAGTGAGCCTCACAGTAAATTAATATCTAGATAGTGCAGTGAATAGTGATGGACTTAAAGTTGGGAAGATCTGAGTTCAAATCTGGACTTATGTACTTATTAGGTGTGTGACCCTAAGCAGGTCACTTCACCTCAGTTTGTGTGAGTGATAAATCATTATTTTTATTCTTTCTCTGTGAATTCCCATACTAAATAATATTTTAGTGACTTATTTCTCAATAAAAAATAAGGTAACATTTTAACACAAGGCTCAAGTTGAAATTATGGATATTTCAAAAAGGTAACAAAATATAAATTTTTTTATTATATATTTTTTATAATATTATCCCTTGTATTCATTTTTCCAAATTATCCCCCCTCCCTCCACTCCTTCCCCCCGATGACAGGCAATCCCATACATCTTATATGTGTTACAATATAACCTAGATACAATACATGTGTGTAAATACCATTTTCTTGTTGCACAATAAGCATTAGATTCCGAAGGTACATGTAACTTGGGCAGACAGATATTAGTGCTAACAATTTACATTCACCTCCCAGTGTTTCTTCTCTGGGTGTAGCTACCTCTGTCCATCATTGATCAACTGGAAGTGAGCCGGCTCCTCTTTATGTTGAAGATTTCCACTACCATCAGAATATATCCTCATACAGTACTGTTGTTGAAGTGTACAGTGATCTTCTGGTTCTGTTCATTTCACCCAGCATCAGCTGATGTAAGTCTCTCCAAGCCTCTCCACACTCCTCCCGCTGGTCATTTCCCACAGAGCAACAACACTCCACAACCTTCATATACCACAATTTAACCCAACCATTCTCCAACTGATGGACATCCATTCATCTTCCAGTTTCTAGCCACAACAAAAAGAGCTGCCACAAACACTCTGGCACATATAGGTCTCTTTCCGCTCTTTAGTATTTCTTTGGGATATAAGCCCAGTAGTAGTACTGCTGGGTCAAAGGGTATGGAGAGTTTGATAACATCTGAGAATTGTCTGTTCATATCCTTTGACCATTTATCAATTGGAGAATGGTTCGGTTTCTTATAAATATTCCTTTCTATTGCCATTCAGTTTTCTCCAAAGGTCTATCATACCTAGTTTTCCTTATGTTCTATTTACTTTTTAAATTTCTTATTTGTTTTGTGGTTTGAGTTGTCTAAATCTGAGAGTGCAAGGTTGATATCTCCCACTATTATAGTTTTACTGTCTATTTCTTCTTGCAACTCTCTTAACTTTTCCTTTAGAAAGTTATATGCAATACCAGTTGGTGCATATATGTTTAGTATTAATATGGCTTCATTGTTTATGTTACCTTTTAATAGGATATAGTTTCCTTCCTTATCTCTTTTAATTAGATCAACTTCTGCTTTTGCTTAATCTGAGATAAGGATGGCTACCCCTGCTTTTTTGGCCTTACCTGAAGCATAATAGGCTCTGTTCCAACCTTTTACCTTTACTCTGTATGTACTCCCTGCTTTAAGTGTGTTTCCTGTAAACAACATATTGTAGAGTTCTGACTTTTGATCCAGTCTGCTATCCATCTCCATTTGATGGGAGAGTTCATCCCATTCACATTTACAGTTAAAATTACTAATTCTGTATTTCCTGCCATCATATTATCCCCAGATTATGCTTTTTTCCCTTGACCCCCCTGAACCCCTTTCCCCATATTTAATTTATAGACCCCCACTTGTGACGTGCAGCCCTTACTTTTTAGTATCCCTCCCCCCTCCTTCCAAGTCCCTTCCCTTATTCCACTTTTCCTTTTCCATTTTCCTCTCCCCCCTTTTAATGAGGTGAGAGGGAATTCTCTGAAAAACAAATATGTCAATTATTTACTCTTTGAGCCTATTCTGATGAGAATAAGATTCACACAATATTTCTCCCCCTATCTAAATTCCCTCAGATATGGTATATTTTCTATGCCTCTTCCTGGGATGTAGTTTCCCTCTTTTTATCACTCCTTCCCCTTTTTCTGATACTACCCCCTTCCCTTTACCACTCCCCCTTTTTTATATCAATAAAATCAAATTATCCATGTGGACTTTCTATATATCCACAACAGAGATACAGTTCTCAAGAGTTCTTTTTACCTTGTTCTGTTTCTCTTCAGTCTTGTGGATGTAGATCACATTTTTTAAGTCTGGTTTTTTCTTAGAAACAAATGGAATTCCTCTGTTTCATTGAATGACCAATTTCTTCTATGGAAGAGAATGCTAAACTTAGCTGGGTAGTTTATTCTTGGTTGCAATCCTTGATCTTTTGCCTTTTGGAATATCAGGTTCCAGGCCCTTGGATCTTTTAATGTGGAGGCAGCCAGATCTTGAGTGACCCTTACTGTGGCCCCTTGATATTTGAATTGATTTTTTCTAGCTGCTTGCAATATTCTTTCCTTTGTATAGTAATTCTGCAGCTTAGCCACAATATTCCGAGGAGTTCTTATTTTAGGGTCCTTTTCAGAAGGTGTTTGATGAATTCTTTCAATGTCTATTTTACCTTCTGGTAAAATTTACCTTCTGATTCTATTATTATTATCTCTGGGCAGTTCTCTTTGATGATTTCCTGTAAATAATCAGGAGCATATATTTAAAACCATCAGTAAGCATCATATGTAATGGGCATAAACTAAAACCTTTCCCAGTAAGATCAGAAATAAAACAATGTTGCCCACTGTCACCATTAATTGTATTAGAAATGCTAGCCTCAGCAATAAGAGTCGATAAAGAGATTAAAGGAATTAGAGTAAGTAATGAGGAAACAAAACTATCACTCTTTGCAGATGATATGGTATACTTAGAGAACCCCAGAGGTTCTAATAAAAAGCTATTAAAAATAATTCACAACTTTAGCAAAATTTCAGGATACAAAATAAATCCACAGAAATCCTCAGCACTTTTATACATCACCAACAAAATCCAACAACAAGTGATACAAAGAGAAATTCCATTCAAAATAACTGTTGATAGTATAAAATATTTGGGAATCTACCAAAGGAAAGTGAGAAATTATATGAGAAAAATTACAAAACACTTGCCACAAAAATAAATTCAGATTTAAATAATTGGATATACATTAAGTGCTCTTGGATAGGTGGAGCAAACATAATCAAAATGACACTACTCCCTAAACTAATCTATTTAGTGCTATACCAATCAGACTCCCAAGAAACTATTTTAATGACCTAGAAAAAATAACAACAAAATTCATATGGAAGAACAAAAGGTCAAAAATTTCAGGGGAACCAGTGAAAAAAACTTCAAATGAAGTCAGCCTAGCTGTACCTAATCTAAAACTATATTATAAGGCAGTGTTCACCAAAACCATTTGCTAGTGGCTAAGAAATAGACTAGTTGATCAGTGGTATAGATTATGTTCACAGGACAAAATAGGCTATAACTATAACAATCTAGTGTTTGATGAACCTAAAGATCCTAGATTTGGGGATAAGAATTCATTATTTGACAAAATTTGCTGGGAAAGTGGAAATTATCATGGCAAAAATTATTCATAGACCCATACTTAAAACTGTATACCAAGATAACCTCAAAATGCACCCATGATTTAGGCATAAAGAACGAGATCATGAATAAATTAGAGGAACATAGGATAGTTTACCTCTCAGACTTGTGGAGGAGGAAGGAATTTGTGACCAAAGAAGAGCTAGAGATCATTATTGATCACAAAATAGAAAAATTTGATTATATCAAATTAAAAAGCTTTTGTACAACAAAACTAATGCAAACAAAATTAGAAGGGAAGCAATAAATTGGGAAACATTTTTTTACAGTTAAAGGTTCTGATAAAGTCCTATTTTCAAAATATATAGAGAATTGACTCTATAAGAAATCAATCCATTCTTGTGCAACAAGAGAATTATATGGATCTGCACACATATATTGTATCTAGGATATACTTTAACATGTTTAACATGGATAAGACTGCCTACCATCTAGTAAAAGGGATGGAGGGAGGGAAGAGAAAAGTTGGAACAGAAGTGAGTGCAAGGGACAATGTTGTAAAATTACCCATGCATATTTTCTTTCATTAAAAAAGTATAATTTTAAAAAATCATCTTTTCTCAAATCTATGGAGAATTGAATCAGATTTTTTTTAAATAATAGCCATTCCCCAATTGACAAATTATCAAAAGATATGAACAGTTTTCAGATAAATTTTTCAAAATCATTTATATCCATATGAAAAAAAATGATCTCACTAATTGAGGACAGAAAGGAAAAATGGCAAATGGAGGGGTTGGAGAAATAAATATTAATGAAATACTGGTGGGAGATGTATACTGGTTGAACCATTCTGGCAAACAATTTGGAACTATATCCAAAGGGTTGTAATAAAACTGTACATACTTCTTGATCTAGCCATGTCACTACCAGGGCTATATCCCAAAGAGATCATAAACAAGAGAAAAATACCCATATGTGCAATAATGTTTATAGCAGCTTTTTTTGCAGTGGTAAGGAAGTGGAAATTGAATAGATGCTTATCAATTGGAGAATGACTGAATAAATTTGTTAATATGAATGGAATGGAATATTATTTTTCTATAAGAAATAATGAGCAGGCAGATTTCAGAGAAACCTAGAAGACAACGTGAAGTGGCATCAAATAAAGAGAGACCAATCTACACAATAACAACAATATTGTGTGATGATTAACTATGATAGATTTAGCTCTTCTTAGCAAGATAGTGACTCAAAGCAATTCCAACAGATTTTGAGTGGAAAGAGGGAAGGATCCAAAGAAGGAAGTATGAAGACCAAATGTGGATTTTCACTTTTTTGTTTGTTTTTTCTTTCTCATGTTTTTTCTCTTTTGTTCTGATTTTTTTCATGCCGTGACTGATATGGAAATATGTTTAAAGTGATTACATATATATAACCCATATCAGATTGCTTGTTGTCTTTCAGAGAGAGAGGGAAAGACAGAAAGGAGAAAAGAATTTGGAACTCAAAATCTTATAGAAATGAATGTTGAAAATAATATTTACATATAATTGAAAAATAAAATACTCATTAAAATAAAAAATAAATTTCTTTGGGGCATTTCTTTGGGGGAAAGAATACAAAACCATATCAAATTCTTTGACCTAATAATGCCTCTACTATGTCTGTATCCCCAAAGAAATTTTTTTAAAGTAAAAGGACTATATATCAAAAATATTTATAGCAGCTCTTTTTTATGGACAAACAATTTCAAATTGAGGGGATGCACATCAATTGGGGAATGTATACAAATTGCGGTACCTTATGATGTAACACTATTGGGCTAATAAGAAATGATGGGCAGAATGTTCTCAGAAGAAGCTGGAAAGACTTATATGAAATGATTCAAAGTGAAACATATTGTGTACAAAGTAATCTCAGTATTCTAAGATAATCAGCTGTGAATGACTTAGCTGTTGTCAGCAATATAAAGATTCAATACAATAAAACTACTATCCATCCCAAGAGAAAGAATTGATGGTGTCTGATTGAAACATACTTTTTACATTTTTTCTGAATTTTTTGAACTTTATATTATTTTACAACTTAACTATTATATGTGCACGATTACACGTATAAATCTATATTGAATTGTTTGTCTTCTCAATGAGGGAGTGTTAGGAGGGAAAGAGGAAGATAATTTGGAATTCCAAATTTTAAAAATGGATGTTAAAAATTTTACTTCTAATTAGGAAAAAAATTAAAATATTAAATATTTTTAAATAAAGAAAACAAAGATCCTCCAACCAGCATCACACCATCCATAACTGGAACTATCAGTTACAGCAAATGGAAAAGATTTGAGTGTTATGAATAAGTTCATTTACCTTGGGGATATACTTTCTAATCATGTGCATATTGATAATGAGGTTGACACACACATTATCAGACCTAGCTCAGTGTTTGGGAATCTCTGAAGGAAAGTGTGGGAGAGAAGAGATATTAGACTGCTAACTAAAATAATAGACTACAGAATCATAGTGCTAACCTCATTGTTGTATGCCTGTGAAAACTGGACAGTATACTAGCACTATGCCAGGAAACTGAAATGCTTTCCTTTTAATTGTCTTAAGAAGATTCTGAAGATCTGGTAGGATAAGATAAAAAACCCTGAGGTCCTTTTTAGAACTAAACTACCACACATTCAGTCTCTACTTCAAAAAACACAACTCTGTAGATCTGGTCAAATGTATGCTTACTAAAAGGCCTATTTTATGGAGAGTTCATTCAGGGCAAGCACGCACATGGAATCAGAAAAAGTGATACAAGGATACTCGTAAAGTTTCTCTTAAGAGCTTCAGAATTGATTGTGTGACATGGACAGCACTGATGCAGAATAACCCAGTCCTCATCCTCAAATAATATTCCATGCTCTAGAAGCAAAGCAGAATTCAAGTCGTTCAAAAGAAACAAGATGGGCAAATTTAGAGAATCCATCCCAAATATTCACATAGATGATTTGTGACCAACTTTCGGTAGAGCATTTTGAGGTCATTGTTCTGATCATCCATAGTCAAAAGTACTGAAACTTGACTCTAACATAATTATGTAATTTTGGTTTGAGAATGAAGAAAAACCAACCACAACATTGATTTGATTTGATTTTGACTATTTGTATTATTTCTATGTTGTATTAATCACTGAATGGTTATTGCCCCAAATTGAGGCACAAAAAGACCTTAGTACAAAAAAAGCCAAGGCCTCCCAGTGTAACTAGGGCTATCTTCATTGTCCTTATCTGTATCTTGCCACTGGATGCAGATTGCTCTAGAAGAGAGAGGGAGACTGCTGACATTGCCCAGCCTTCCATAACTTAAATACAATTCATTTATAAGTCATAACATCTTTTTTCCTGATGCATGGTCTTCTGTGAGAATGAAGGCAAACAACAGCAACAACATGGCTTGTAAATCCACAAAAATGTATTGATGGAGTAATTACACACTTCATTTTTCTGATATTTGCATGAATTTCTCTAGTTGAAGACTTTCAAATTTTATTTATTTAATTGATATCTTTTCCCAGTTATATTCAAAATATTTTAAAAATATTTTTTCTAAAAATTTTCAAGTTCTAGATTCTCTCACTTATCCCCATCTACAATTAAGAAACCTTATGTGAAGTTATGCAAAACATTTCCATAAAAGTGAAATTGTGGGAAAAAATAGATTTCCCAACCCAATTAAAATAAAAATCCTCAAAATAATTAAGTTAAAAAGAAAGATAAAAATAGAGAATGCTTCAATCTGTGTTCAGACACAGTCAATTCTTTCTCTGGATATGGATAGGATTTTTCATCATAAATCCTTCAGAGTAATTGTGGATGATTGTATTTAGAATAAAAAAATCATTAAAACTAGTCATCCCAGAATATTAATATTATTTTATATACAGTATATTTTGTTTTGTTCATGGAAAACTTTCCAGGTTTTCTTTTCCTGGCAACATCCTGCTCATCATTTCCCAGAAAATAACAATATTCCATCACAAAACATAACATAGTTTACTGAGCTCCATTGATGGGCATCAACTCAATTTCGATTTTTTTATCCTGAGAAAATAGCTATTATGAATATTTTTATACATATACATTTTCCATTTTTTCTTTTCTACTTTTCTGAATCTCTTTTGATATTCATGTCTAGTAGTGCTATTGTCAAGTCAAAAGATATGCAAGAATTTGCAGCCCTTTGGCACAGATCATATCTTTTGATCAATTATCAATTGGAATATGATTCTTATTTATTTTATTTTATAAATTTGACTCAGTTTCCTCTATGTTGAGGTCTTATCAGAGAAATTTCTTTCAAAATTTTTTTAAACAATTACTGTTGCTAATTTTATTTTTCTCTATTCTCTCTCTCCTTTCACCCTGTCTTTTCTCAAAAGTGTTTTGCTACTGAGCACTCCTTCCCTGAATACGCCCTTTTTTATCAGGTTAAGGTAGATTTCTATACAGCTTTTGAGTTATTTCCTATTTGAGGACTTTTGAGGAAATTTTGATGAAAGTAAGGGTTTAAGGGTCCTTTTCTCCCCTTCCCCATTGACTCTTTTTAATAATAGATAATTTACACCATTCCACTTCTTCCTTTCCCTTTCTCCCAGTACATTCCTCTCTCATCCCTTAATTTCTCTATTTTTTTAAAAGAAGATAGTATGCCTTCTTATTCAACTCATACCCATGTCCTCTGTCTATATATACTTCTTTATTTTATTAATTTTATAATTATAACTTTTTTTTAACAGTACATATGCATGGGTAATTTTTTACAACATTATCCCTTGCACTTCTTTCTGTTCAGAATTTCCCCCTTCTTCCCTCCATCCCCTCCCCTAGATGGCAAGCAGTAGCATATATGTTAAATATGTTATAGTATATCCTAGATACAATATATGTGTGCAGAACCAAATTTTGTTGTTGTTGTTGTTGCAAAGGAAGAATTGGATTCAGAAGGTAAAAATAACCTGGAAAGAAAAACAAAAATGCAAACAGTTTACAGTCATTTCTCAGTGTTTCTTCTCTGGGTATAGCTGATTCTGTCCATCATTGATCAATTGGTTCTGAGTTAGATCTTCTCTTTGTTGAAGATAACCACTTCCATCAGAATACATCCTCATACGGTATCATTGTTGAAGTGTATAATGATCTCCCAGTTCTGCTTGTTTCACTCAGCATCAGTTCATGTAAGTCTCTCCAAGCCTCTCTGTATTCATCTTGCTGGTCATTTCTTACAGAACAATAATATTCCATAACATTCATATACCATATATTACCCAACCATTCTCCAATTGATGGGCATCCATTCATTTTCCATTTGTAGCCACTACAAAAAGGGCTGCCACAAATATTTTGGCACATACAGTTCCCTTTCCCTTCTTTACTATTTCCTTGGGATATAAGCCCAGTAGTAGCACTGCTGGATCAAAGGGTATGCACAGTTTGATAATTTTTTGGGCATAATTTCAGATTGCTCTCCAAAATGGTTGGATTTTCTCACAACTCCACCAACAATGCATCAGTGTCCCAGTTTTCCCACAGCCCCTCCAACATTTATCGTTATTTGTTCCTGTCATCTTAGCCAATCTGACAGGTGTGTGGTGGTATCTCAGAGTTGTCTCAATTTGCATTTCTCTGATCAATAGTGATTTGGAAGACTCTTTCATATGAGTGGAAATAGTTTCAATTTCATCATCTGAAAATTGTCTGTTTATATCCTTTGACCATTTATCAATTGGAGAATGGCTTGATTTCTTATAAATTAGAGTCAATTCTCTGTATATTTTGGAAATGAAGCCTTTATCAGAACCTTTAACTGTAAAAATGTTTTCCCAATTTATTACTTCCCTTCTAATCTTGTTTGCATTGGTTTTGTTTGTACAAAAAGCTTTTTAATTTGATGTAATCAAAATTTTCTATTTTGTGATCAATAATGATCTCTAGTTCTCCTTTGGTCATAAATTCCTTCCTCCTCCACAAGTCTAAGAGGTAAACTATCCTATGTTCCTCTAATTTATTTATGATCTCATTCTTTATGCCTAAATCATGGACCCATTTTGATCTTATCTTAGTATGTGGTGTTAAGTGTGTGTCCAAGCCTATTTCCTATTTTCCCAGCAGTTTTTGTCAAACAATGAATTCTTATCCTAAAAGTTGGGATCTTTGGGTTTGTCAAACACTAGATTTCTATATTTATTCACTATCTTGTCCTGTGAACCTAACCTATTCCACTGATCAAATAGTCTATTTCTTAGCCAATACAAAATGGTTTTGGTGACTGCTGCTTTATAATATAGTTTTAGATCACATCTAGGCCAGCTTAATTTGATTTTTTTTCATTAATTCCCTTGAAATTCTCAACCTTTTGTTCTTGCATATGAATTTTGTTGTTATTTTTTCTAGGTCATTAAAATAGTTTCTTGGGAGTCTGATTGGTATAGCACTAAATAGATTAGTTTAGGGAGTATTGTCATCTTTATTATATTCGCTCGGCCTATGCAAGAGCACTTAATGTCTTTCCAATTATTTAAATCAGACTTTATTTTTGTGGCAAGTATTTTGTAATTTTGCTCATATTATTCCTGACTTTCCTTTGGTAGATAGATTCCCAAATATTTCATGCCATCGACAGTTATTTTTTTATTAATTTTATAATTATAACATTTTTTTTTACAACATTATCCCTTGTACTCCCTTCTGTTCCAAATTTTCCCCTACTTCCCTCCACCCCCTCCCCTAGATGACAGGCTTTCCCATATGTATTAAATATCTTATAGTAATCCTAGGTACAATATATATATATGCAGAACCAAATTTTGTTGTTGTTGTTGTTGTTGCAAAGGAAAAATTGGATTCAGAAGGTAAAAATAACCTGGGGAGAAAAACAAAAAAATGCTAACAGTTTACATTCATTTCCGAGTGTTCCTTTTCTGGATATAGCTGATTCTGTCCATAATTGATCATCCTCCCATGTAGGAATGTAAACAGGTAAGTCTCATTGTCTTATGATATCACTTTTGTGATTACCTCCTTGTCCTTCTCCAGAGTTCTATATTTGAAATAAAAAAAAAATTAGTATTCAGTTCTGGTCTTTTTATCATCAATGCTTGAAAATCTTCTGCTTCATTGAATGACTATCTTTTCCTCTGAAGGATTATACTCAGTTTTGCTGGGTAGGTGATTTTTGCAATCTTAGCTCCTTTGCTTTTCAGAATATCATATTCCAAGCCCTCCAGCCTTTTAAGTGGAAATTGCTACATCTTGTGTTATCCTGATTGTGACTCCATTATACTTGACCTGGAAATTCCAGAATTTTGGCTATAATATTCCCAGGAGTCTTCATTTTGGTATCTCTTTTGGTAGATGATCAGTGGATACTTTACTCCCTGGTTCTACAATATTAAGACAGTTTTCCTTGGTGATTTCTTGAAAAATAATGTCCAGGATTTTTTTTTTTTTGATTATAACTTTCACATAGAAAAATAATTTTTAAATTCCTCTGCTGGATCTATTTTATAGATTAGTTGTTTTTCCAATGAGATATTTCATAATTTTTTTCTATTTTTTTTATTCTTTTGGTTTTGCTTTATTGCATCTTGATTTCTCATAAAATCTTTAGCTTTTATTTGCAGAGTTCTAATTTTTTAAGGAATTATTTGCCTTAGTGAGTTTTTGTACCCCTTTCCCCTATTGGCCAATTTTGTTTTATAAGGTATTCCTTTCCTTATTAACTTTTTGTATTTCCTTTTGCATCTGTCTCAGTTCTTTCCCTAATTTTCCTTTATCTCTTTTTATTTTCAAAATCCCTTTTGAGCACTTCCATGTCTTGAGCCGAATTCTTATTTTTCTTGTAGGCTTTGGATGTAGGAGCTTTGACTTTGTTATCATCTTCTTCATATGTGTTTTGATCTTTCAGTGGTCAGAAAATTTTTGTTTGTTTCTGCTCATTTCCCTAGCCTATTATTCTGCTTTTAACTGTATGTCAAATTATAGTTTTTTTTTCTATTGTGGAGGGTGCACTGTCCCAAGATTGAGAGCTTTTGTGCAGTTGTTTTCAGAAATTTTTCTAGGAATCTGGCCACAAACACTCTATTCTCGCCTGGAGCTGACTGGGGCTGTGCTGGGACTGTTCACTAGACTCCTTCCCCATTTCCCTCTTCCTTGACCTTCCAAATCCTCCCTGATTTTCCTGGCCTGAGAGATCTGGAAGCCATTAGTGCTGCCACTGATTCTAAGGTCAGCCCTGTACCAGGACTGGGGCTGTCTCCAGGGCTGTGCCAGTGCACCTTGCCCTGAGTGCATTTGTCTCCTACCCTGGTGTCATAGACCTTTTCTGCTAAGCTTATAAAGTTGCTTTCAACTAGAAAAATGTTCTGCTCCATCTTTTGGGGTCTTCTGATGCTCCAAAATATGTTTAGAGTCATTATTTAAAGGAATTTGGAACATATTGGGAGAGAGATTGGGTAAGTTCCTGCCTTAACTTTGCCATCTTGGCTCCCTCCAGTGAGAATTTTACTACACCATTTAAAAGCAGCAGTTACTCACTGAAAATATTGATGACATTGAAAACCTCAGGAAAAGAAAGAGTGTTGCCAATTACATATGGTTTTTTCATTGTTTTGCACAGATCAAATTTAGTCCTGTCCAATGTTAACACCATGGTGATACCATTAATCCCCTTTGCTAAATTATTTAATAAAATACTGCTTTTGTTTTTTAAGACATACAAATAAATGACAGTTTAGCAAACAGCTGAATGCTATATTTCTTTCCTTCCATTTCTCCAGCAAAATTTGTGTTTACCACATGAAGCTTGGCAAATCATTGCTTTTCCCATGTGCTAAATTTAGTGTGAACCAGGCACCAGTAATCTTATTTCCTGTTGTCTATTATGAGTGTCTAAAACTACAATCAATGGTGTTGATGAATAAAGTGCATTAGTAGTCTCTGTATGCTAAAAATATTGACCAGCTAAATAGGCCATGTTGAATCCTGAAAAAATATTGGTTTAGGCCTGCCATTCCAGATGTTCATTCAACTCAGGTTGAAAATTTTCCCATTTTCAACTGTAGGCTGGATAAATGCAAAGCAAGAAATGTGGAGTTTTCAAATTATTGGAACATAAAGAAGAGAAAAACTATAGCAGTAATATTTAGTTTATTTTTTCACTTAATAGTGCTTTACTTTTTCTAGTTACATGTAAAAATACTTTTCAATGAATATTTATTTAACATTCTGCAAATTATTTATTTATTTTTGCATTGCTATGAAGAGTATTTTTTTCATGATTCCTTTTTTTTTAATTTACAAAGCATATGCAAAGGTAATTTTTTCCAACATTGACCCCTGCAAAACTTTTTATTCCAAAATTTCCCCTCTTTTCCCCTCCCCCCTCCCCTAACTGACTACTATTGGTAGTCCAATACATGTTAAATATGTTTAAATACATGTTAAATCCAATGTATGTATACATATTAATATGGTTATTTTGCTGCACAAGAAAAATCAGATTAAGAAAGAAGGAAAAGAAAAACTGAGAAAGCAAACAAAATGAAAGCAAATAACAACAGAAAGAATGAGAATGCTATATTGTGTTCCACACTCTGTTCCCACAGTTCTTTCTCTGGGTGTAGATGGTTCTCTTTATCACTGAACAAGTGGAACTGGTTTGAATCATCCCATTATTGAAGAGAGCCATGTCCATCTGAAATCATCCTGCTGGTCGTTTCTTATAGAACAATAATATTCCATAGCATTCATATATCATAATTTATTCAGCCATTCTTGAATTGATGGGCATCCACTAAGTTTCCAGTTTCTTGCCACTACAAAGAGGGCTGCCACAAAATTTTTGCACATGTGTGTCCCTTTCCCTTCTTTAAGATCTCTTTGGGATTTAATCCTAGTAGGAACACTGCTGAATCAAAGGGTATGCACAGTTTGATAACTTTTTCAGCAGAGTTCCAAACTGCTCTTCAGAATGGTTGGGTCCCTTCATAGTTCCAACAACAATGTATCAGTGTCTTCAGTTTTCTCACATCTCCTCCAATATTCATCATTATCTTTTCCTTTCATCTTAGCCAGTCTGAGAGGTATGTAGTGGTTTCTCAGATTTGTCTTAATTTTAATTTCTCTGATCAATAATAGTTTGGAGAACCTTTTCATGTGACTACAAATAGTTTCAATTTTTTTGTCTAAAAATTGTCTGCTCATATCCTTTGACCATTTTTAAATTGGAGAATGGCTTGAAGTATTATAAATCTGAGTCAATTCTCTATATATTTCTAGAAATGAGGTCTTTATCAGATCTTTTGGATGTAAAAATGTTTTTTTCCAGTTTATTGTTTCCCTTCTAATCTTGTCTGCAATAGTTTTGTTTGTACAAAAACTTTTAAACTTAATATAATCAAAATGATCTTTTGTGTGTGTCTGTGATCAATAATGTTAGTTCTTCCTTGTTTCCCAAATTCCTTCCTCCTCCAATAATCTGAGAGATAAGCTATCCTATGTTCTTCTAATTTGTTAATACTATCATTTTTTTTAAATGTGGAGATAATGAACCCTTTTCAACCTTATCTTGATATACAGTGTTAGGTGTGGATCTATGTCTAGTTTCTGCCATACTAGTTTACAATTTTCCCAGCAGTTTTTGTCAAAAAACAAATTCTTATCTCAAAAGGTGGGGCTTTTGGGTTTGTCAAATACTAGATTGCTGTAGTCATTGATTATTTTGTTCTGTGAACCTAACCTATTCCAATGATCAGCTTTTCTATTTCTTAACAATTACCAAATGGTTTTGATGACTCTTGCTTTATAATATAGTTTTAGATATGGTATAGATAGGCCGTCTTCATTTGCTTTTCTCTTTATTGATTTCTTTGAAATTATTGATCTTTTGTTCTTTCATAGGAATTTTGTTGTTATTTTTCCTAGATCAGTAAAATAGTTTCTTGGGAGTTTGATTGGTATAGAATTAATAAATAGATTAGTTTAGGGAGTATTGACATCTTTATTGTATTCACTTGACCTATCCAAGTGCACTTGGTATTTTTCCAATTGCTGTGGAAAGTGTTTTGTAGTTTTGATCATATAGTTCCTGACTTTCCCTGGGCAGATTTATTCCTAAATATTTCATACTATTCATAATTATTTTAAATGAAATTTCTTTTTATTTTTCTTGCTGTTGGATTTTGTTAGTGATATGTAAGAATGCTGATGATTTATGTGAATTATTTTGTCAACAAATATTTTTGTAAGATTTTAAGTTCCAAATATTTTCCCTCACTTCGTCCCTTCCTCTCCTCAAGACCAAAAGCCATCTGACATAGTTTATATGTATACAATCATATTTCCATATTAGTCATGTAGAGAAAAATTTCAAAACAGAAAAAAGTGAAAATAGTATACTTCAATCTGTTTTCAGTCTCCATAGCTCTTTATCTGGATGTGAATGGAATTTTCCATAATAAGTCTATTGGAATTATTTTGCTGAGAAGAGCTACTTCTATCATAGTTGAAAATCATATAATCTTGTTATTACAATGTTCTCTTGGTTCTGGTCACTTCACTCAGCATCAGTTCATTTAAGCCTTTCTAGATTTTTCTGAAATTTGCTTGCTCATTATTTTTTATAGAAAAAATAGTATTCAGTTCCATTCCATTTAATTTCCAGTTCATTACTACCAAAAAAAAAAAAAAAAAAAGCTGATACAAGCATTTTTGCACATATGCATCCTTTTCTCTCTTTTATAATTTCTTTGAATTATAGACCCTGTAGAGAGTCCTTGCTGAATCAAAGGATGTAAACAGTTTAATAGCCCTTTGGACATAGTCCCAAACTGCTCTCCAGAATAATTGGATCAGTTCACAATTCCACCAATAATACACCAGTGTCCCAGTTTTCCCATATCCCTTCCAACATTTATCATTTTATTTTTCTGTCATCTTACCCAATCTGATGCTATCTCACAGGTATTTAATTTTCATTTCTTTAATCAATAGGTATTTACTTAGAACATTTTATATGACTATTTGATAGTTTATTTTCTTCATCTAAACACAGCCTCTTCATATTATTTAACCATTTTTCAATTAGAGAACAATTTGATTCTTATAAATTCAGTTCTCTACAAATGTAAGAAATGAGACCTTTATTAAAAACACTGGTGGTGGGTCAGCTTGATGGTACAAAGGATAGAGCACCACCTCTGGAATCAGGAAAACCTGGGTTTAAATACAGCCTCAGAAGCAGAACACTTCCTAGCTCTATGACTTTGTGCAAGTCACTTAACTCCAGTTGTCTCTCAAAAAAACCCAAAACAATGTTTTTTTTTGTTGTTTGTTTGTTTTATTTTGTTTTAAATCAAAGAAGGGGGCAACTAGATTACACAGTGGATAGAGCATTGCCCCTAATATCAGGAGGATCTGGCCTCAAATTCAGTCTCAGACACACTGCTTTTAGCTGTGTGAACATGATCTTAATTTAACTCCAATTGCCTCTCAAAAAAAAAAAAAAAAGATTAAGAAACGTTAGCTGTAAAAAAAAAAAAAAATTTCCCAGCTTTTTGCTTCCCTTCTAATTCTGGATCCATTGATTGTACTTGTGCAAAACCTTTTTAATTTAATGTTGTTAAAATTACCTATTTTGCATTTCAAATATTCTCTTCTTTGGCCATGCATCCTTTGTTTCTCTTAAGATTTGGCAAGTAAAATATGCCTTGATCTCCTAAATTCCTTATAATAGTATACTTTGTATGTCTAAATTATAAACCCTTTTGATTTTAACTTTATATAGCTTGTGAAATGTTGGTCTGTGCCTACATTCTGTTATACTGTTTTCTAGTTTTCTCAGCAGATTTTGTCAAATAAAGACTTCTTATTGCAGAAGTTAAGTCTATGGGTTTCTTAAACAATGGATTATTATAGTTATTGCTTATTATGTCTTGTGTATCTAATTTATTCCACTGATCTATCACTCTATTTCTTAGCCAGTACCAAATGGTTTTTAAGATTGCCACTTTATTATATATTTTTAGTTCTGGTATGGTTAGATAACCTCCCTCCCCTTGCAATTTTTCCTCATTAATTCCTCTGATCATCTGCTCTTCTAAATAAATTTACTATTATTTTTAGGTCTATAAAATTTATTTTTGGCAGCTTATTTAGTATGGCTCTGAATGAGTTGATTGATTTAGGTAGAATGTATTATTTTATAGCAATTGATATTTCTCCAATATTTAAATCTGAGTCTGAAAAGTATTTGTGAAAGGTGTTTTATAATTGTGTTCATAAAGTTCCTGGATTTATCATGACAGGTAGACTCCCCAATTTTTTATATTACATACAGTTAAGTAGGATTTTTCTTTCTATCTCTTGCTGCTAGACGTTTTTGGTCATTTAAAGAAATGCTAATGATTTATATGGAATAATTTTATATCCTGCAATTTTGCTAAAGTTGTTCATTGTTTCTAGTAGTTTTTTAGATGATTCTCAGATTCTGTATGTATACCATTATATAGTACTACAAAAAGTGATAGTTTTGTTTCCTTGTTGCCTATCAATTAAATTAATTAATGCCTCCATGCACCCATAATATTTTTATGACTTAATTTTTGAACAAACATCCCTCCCTTCAAAATATTGTGTCTCCATTCAATATTTTTCCCCTTTACTGTTTTTTTTAATTATGATTCTCTGTGGGCTTGTTTGTATGTCTGTGTTTATTTGCATATGTGAATGTGAATGTGATGAAAGCTTTTGTTTGTGAATTACTGAAATATGCTAGCTATAATGTCCCAAAATTTATGATTATTGCTATCTGTCCAACACAAACTTCCAGATTTTTGTCATAGTTGCAGTGGGGCAGGCATTTGGCAAAAAGATAATTTTTATCTTGTGATTTTTGCAAAAAGCTTCTAAGTCTATAACTAATCATTCAAGCTGTTCCCCAAAAGAGTTCTTAACAGTGCCATATCCCTGGTATCCTTTATCAAAGAAGACATACAACAACTGTAGATCTAGTCAGTCCCAGATGAATACACTGCTGCTTCACAAGTGAAAAGCAATCTCAAATGTACCATATCATCTTCTCTTTGGAAAGAAATGCTACTTTTCTGAGGTCACCTATTTTGAAATAATATTTCCCTGGAGAAATATGGAAATAGGTTTTCTGTTAGCTTTATATTGACAGTTTAATATATTGAAACATTTAATTGGAATATTTTCCACTAAAACATAATTGGATTACTGGACATTTTCAATCTCATTCTATGTTAAAATTCCATCTCAAGGGCATTTATAAACTATTTTAAAATTGACTTTTAAAAAAATTTGAACATCTTAATCATTGACCAAATTAGTAAACATGCACACCACTGATACTAAATTCTAAGCAAATAATTATTCAACACTCAACCTTTCTACTCCGAATAAAAACAACCAAACACTTAAAGTAATTTGGCTGGCTCACAAATCACTTAGTTAGAATAATTACTCATTCAAACTAATTGCAAACCTGATTCTAGAATAACCTCAAAGCTTAAAACATTAAGGAAAGGGTAGAAAGTTAAGACACTGTTGATGAGGAGTCCAATATGAATTACATGATGCTTGTCCTAGATTTGACAGTGTACTCATGTCTTTTATACCTCTTTATTCAGCCAGAACTCTTTATCCTCATGTTTTATTATTGGAATAAGTTCTTCCTCTCCAAAATTTTGGTCTTCTATTATATTTTCTGGAATCAGAAACATCAAACATACCTGATTTTCCAATGTAGCTCCTACTTAGCTTAGTAATTATAAATAATTACATCAACTGTTTGCTACCAATTTATAATTATACCTTAATTAATTAAAGGGACAAAGAATATTTAAATCAATTCAGCCAAGATTTGTTAGAATTCTACTACCTGTAAGATGCTATGATAAATACTGTACTTAATATAGTATACTCACAAAGAAAACAATCCAACAAACTTTTATTATTGCTATTTATTATTATTATTATTATTATTATTATTAATTGTACAGGGCCAAAACTCTGGTGAAGTATATTTGAAACAAGATGTTAACTCAGTGAAACTGATGAGATAATGGTCCTCTAGTTCTCATATATCTAGTATGATATAATGATATAATCACTCTAGTTTGATATAATGATATAATCACTCTAGATTGGCTTATACTCAGTATACTATAATGATGTAATTGTAAAAGGATATTTAAACTGGGGACAAAGTCAGTCTCAGACAGAGATTAAGACTGATTGAGACTGATGGGTTGTCAGACTGCTGGAGGAGACTGGGTCAGACTCAGACTGGGTTAGACTATGACAGACACATTTAGTGAAGGAAACAATAAAGACTTTGGCCTAATCTTGTCCCTCCTGGAGATGACTATCCTGCTGAGACCAAGGCCCTTCTGGAGGACCTCCAGAAAGCTAGGCTGAACATGCCCTTGTTCAGACATCTAGTAAGCATCTGAGGTGGCATTTAAACTCAGATTTTCCAGATAACAAATCTTTCCACTACAATATCTAGCTACCTATTATGTGCCATGTACCACACTGAGAATTGTAGATAAAAAGACAAAAATATACTAGTTCATGGCCTCAATGAACTTACAGTATCCTGCAGAGGATAACTCTTGGTTAAAGCAATTGAGTTCTATATTTTTTTAAATAAATTGATAGATAGAAAACATTAAAATTTTTAAGCTAAAAAGTAAAATACTTAAATCAATGCCATAGGAAAATACATTTGACAACATTTGGATATATTGATATTCTAATGGTTCTAAATTCTGAAAGTAGCAATGCCTATGTCTGAAAAAGGGAAGTTCAACATTCTCTTGATTTACACAAGTAATATAGATGAGATGAAAATAACTTAAAATTGATCAATCTTTAATGAAAATTTATTGACAATTTTAAAATCTTCCCATGAATAATTATTACAAGAAATGACTCCAGTATGCATGTTTCAGTTAGGTAACTCTGTTTTTTTGTTTGTTTGTTTTTTCCTTAAGGATATTTTTGACATAGAAAATTGTATTATCACACAGATAAAAAACAATTAAAATTTTATAAAAATATAATTAAATGAACTCATGCAGAAAAGATGAATTCTCAAAAATTTGAATTGAAATAGAAAAATTAGCAATGAAAATATTGTAGAATTAACATAAATGAAAAGTTGGCATTTTGAAAAGAATTACAAAATTAAAAACTTTTTATCTAACAAGGCAAACCTTTATTTACCATTTGTTTCTTCTGACTAAAAAGAAGTGAAAGGAAAATTTTTTGAAAGTTAAAAAGTAAACAACTTTAAATAATAACAAACCTAGCAGAAATAAAAGTATAATTTTTTTCACTTCACAGATATTTTTATTATGTGATCCTTAAAACAACTTTGCAATGATTATTATCTCCATTTTACAGCTAAGGAAATAGATACCCAAGTTAACACAGTCAGTGAGTGATTGGTGAAATGTGAACCTACGTCTCCTGATTCCAAATTCTTTCCTCCACTTGGAGTTCACTTGGAGAAATTTCTGTTGAGAAGTCAATACATTCTAAAGATTTGTTCTGTGCACATAACATTCTTACTTGCCCTGCTGTTGTTAACTTGTATTTTTTTTCTTACTCATTCACTTTCTTTTAATGATCCAATTTCTCTTATTATACACATTGGATTCAACACATACTTCAATATGTTCAACATATACTAAACCACCCGCCGTCCAGGGAGAGGCGGGGAGAAGGAGGAAAAAATCTGAAATACAAGACTATGCAAGAGTAAGTGTTATCATACTGCCCATGCATATAATTTTGAAAATAAAAATCTTTATTAAAATAAATAAGTAAAAATATTTGTTCTGTGCTTTGACATCTGAGTCTATTCCTTTGTGGACATCCTCCCTAATGAAGGAATGAAGCTTCAAAGAGAAACCCTTGAAGGAGGAGATGTTGTAGGAGAGGGAAGTGAGAAAAGCCATTCACCCAGAAATGAACTTTTCTCTCCAGATAGGTGCAATCAAGGAGATTAAATCACCATTTCTTGTTTTTTGTTGTTGGGGTTTTTTTTGGTAAGTGGAAAAAGCTAGATTTGTTCTTCATGAATTGAGGTCACGGGCGGGAAAATATTTTCACCATGGTTAATGAGGTTACAATGCTTTAAATCCCAACCTTGAAAGCTCAGCCCACTGCAGGTGTCTGGGTACTGGGACTGGCAAGTGAACAGCTCTGGAATGTTTTAAAGATTGGCTTAATTTACTGCCAGGTAGTGTGAGATATCCCAACTTCTCTTCTTTCTTTTTTTCTTTTTCTTTCTTTTTTTCTTTTTGTTATAACTTTTTATTGACAAAACATATGCATGGGTAATTTTTTAACACTGACTCTTCCAAAAACTTCTGTTCCAACTTTTCCCCTCCTTCCCAGATGGCAGGTAGTAACACACATGTCAAACATGTTAATGTATATGTCAAATACAATATATGTATACATATTTACACAGTTGCCTTGCTACACAAGAAAAATGGGATTTAGAAAGAAGGTAAAAATAATCTGGGAAGAAAAATAAGAATGGAAGCAAACAAAAACAGAAAGAGCATAAATGCTATATTGTGGTCCACACTTATTTCCCAGTGTTCTTTGCTGGAGGTAGCTAGTTCTGTTCATTACTGAACAATAGAAACTGATGTGGTTCTTCTCATTGTTGAAGATAGACATTTCCATCAGAATTGATCCTCATTTAGTATTGTTGGTGAAGTGTATAATGATCTCCTCGTTCTGTTCATTTCAATTAGCATCTTTCATTTAAGTCTCTCCAAGATTCTCTGCATTAATCTTGCTGGTCATTTCTTTTTTTTAAATTAATTTTATAATTATAACATTTTTTTTGACAGTACATATGCATAGACAATTTTTTTTTCTTACAACATTATACCTTGTACTCCCTTCTGTTCTGAATTTTCCCCCTCCTTCCCTCCACCCCCTCCCCTAGAAGGCAGGCATTTCTATACATATAAAATATGTGCAGAACCGAATTTTGTTGTTGTTGTTGTTACAAAGGAAGAATTGTATTCGGAAGGTAAAAATAATCTGGGAAGAAAAACAAAAAACAAAAAATGCTCACAGTTTACACTCATTTCCCAGTGTTCCTTTTCTGGGTGTAGCTGATTCTGTCCATCATTGATCAATTGGAATTGGATTAGCTATTCTTTATGTTGATGATATCCACTTCCATCAGAATACATCCTCATACAGTATCATTGTTGAAGTGTATAATGATCTCCTAGTTCTGCTTGTTTCACTCAGCATCAGTTGATGACTCTCCAAGCCTCTCTGTATTCCTCCTGTTGGTCATTTCTTACAGAACAATAATATTCCATAACATTCATATACCATAATTTACCCAACCATTTTCCAATTGATGGACAACCATTCATTTTCCAGTTTCTAGACACTACAAAAAGGGCTGCCACAAACATTTTGGCATTCTTTCCCTTCTTTAATAACTTTTTTGGGATTATAAACCCAGAAGTAGCACTGCTGGATCAAAGGGTATACACAGTTCAATAATTTTTTGAACAAAGTTTCAAATTGCTCTCTAGAATGGCTAGATCTGTTTACAACTCCACCAACAATGTATCAGTGTCCCAGTTTTCCCACTTCCCCCTCCAACATTCTGCATTATCTTTCCCTGTCATTCTAGCCAATCTGACAGGTATGCAGTGGTATCTCAAAGTTGTCTTAATTTGCATTTTCTGATTAATAATGAGTTGGAGCATCTTTTAATAAGGCTAGAAATAGTTTCAATTTCTTCATCTGAGAATTGTCTGTTCATATCCTTTGACCATTTATTAATTGGAGAATGGCTTAATTTCTTATAAATTAGAGTCAATCTTTTTATATTTTGGAAATGAGACCTTTATCAGAATCTTTGACTGTAAAATGCTTTCCCAGTTTATTCCTTCCCTTCTAATCTTATCTGTATTAGTTTTATTTGTACAAAAGCTTTTCAAGTTGACATAATCAAAATTTCTTATTTTATGATCAATAATGATCTCTATTTCTTCTTTAGTCACAAATTCCTTCCTTCTTGACAGATCTGAGAGATAAACTATCCTATGTTCTTCTAATTTATTTATAATCTCATTACTTATGCCTAGATCATGAACCCATTTGATCTTATCTTGGTATACTATAAAGTGTGGTTTATATCATAACAGTAAATCAAATTCTACATGTACTCTTTATGTATACCCATAAGAGAAATACAGTTCTCAAGAGTGCTTTTTACCTTTTTTGCTTCTCTTGAGTCCTATATTTGGAGGTCAAACTTTTTCTTTAGCTCTTTTTTTTTAATCAGAAATTTATGGAATTCACATATTTCATTGAATGTCTATCTTCTTCTAGCTTTTTAAGTTGCAAGCCCACTTCATTGATCTTCTCTTTCTCTATTTTATTCAAGTAAGCCTCTAAAGATATAAAATTTCCCCTTATTACTGATTTGGCTGCATCCCACACATTTTGGCATGATGTCTCATCATTGTCATTATCTTGAGTGAAATTATTAATTGTGTCTATAATTTGCTGTTTCACCCAATCATTCTTTAAGATGAGATTATTTAGTTTCCAATTACTTTTTGATCTATTTACCATTAACTTTTTGTTAAATGTAGTTTTATTAGCATCATGATCTGAAAGGAAAGCCTTTACTATTTCTGCCTTCCTACATTTTATTTTGAGGTCTTTATGTCCTAATACATGGTCACTTTTTGTATAGATTCCATGAACTGCTGAGAAGAAAGTATACTCCTTTCTATCCCCATTCAGTTTCTCCAAAGATCTATCATACCTATTTTTTCTAATATTCTATTTACCTCCTTAATTTCTTTCATATTTGTTTTGCGATATGATTTATCTAATTCTGAGAATGCAAGGTTGACATCTCCCACTATTACAGTTTTGCTGTCTATATCTTCTTTCAACTTTCTTTACTTCTCCTTTAGGAAGTTATATGATATTTCACTTGATGCACATATGTTTAGTATTGATATGGCTTCATTGTCTATGCTACCCTTTAACAGTATATAGTTTCCTTCTTTATCTCTTTTAATTAGATCAATTTTTGCTTTTGTTTGATCTGAGATAAGGATGGCTACCCCTGATTTTTTGACTTCACCTGAAGCATAATAGATTCTACTCCAGCCTTTTATTTTTGCTCTGTATGTATTTCCCTGCTTTAAATATGTTTCTTGTAAACAACATATTATAGGGTTCTGACTTTTGATCCAGCCTTCTATCAGCCTTCCCTTTATGGGAGAGTCCATGCCATTTGCATTTATGGTTAAAATGACTAATTCTGTATTTCCTGCCATCTTATTATCTTCATATTATGCTTTTCTTTTTCTTGCTCCCCTTTACTCTCTTTTCCAATATTAAACTTGTGGGCACCACTTGCATCATGCAGCCTTCCCTCTTTAGAATCCCTCCCTCCACCCTTTGAATCCCTTCCCCTTTCTTGTACCCTTCCCTTATTACTCTTTTCCTTTTCCCTTTTCCTCTCCCACTTTTTATTGAGGTGAGAGAAGTTAATCTGTAAAACAAATATGCCAATTATTTTCTTTTTGAACCAGCTCTGATGAGAGTAAGATTTTCACAATGTTCCTCCCCCTCTCTAAATTCCCTCAGATATTATAGGTTTCCTTTGCCTCTTTGTGGGATGTAATTTCCCTCTTTTTATCTCCCCTTTTCCCTTTTTCTTACACTATCCCCTTTCCATTTCTACTTTCCTTTCTTATGTTATATCAGTAAAATCAAATTATACATGTACTCTTTATGTATATCCACAACAGAAATACAGTTCTCAAGAGTGCTTTTTATCTTTTTCTGCTTCTCTTGCATCCTATGGTTGGACAAATTTTTTTGTTTAGATCTGGTTTTTTCATTGGAAACAAATGGGATTCATCTGTTTCATTAAATGTCCATCTTCTTCCATGGAAGAAAATGCTCAGCTTAGCTGGGTAGTTCATTCTTGGTTGCATTCCAAGTTCTTTTGACTTTTGGAATATCAAATTCCAGGCCCTTCAATCCTTTAATGTGGAAGCAGCCAGATCTTGAGTGATCCTTATTGTGGCACCTCTGTATTTGAACTGTGTTTTTGTGGCTGCTTGTAATATTTTTTCCTTAGTTTGATAGTTCTGAAATTTTGCCACAATATTCGTGGGTGTTTTTATTTTAGGGTCTTTTTCAGAAGGTGTTTGATGAATTCTTTCAATGCTCATTTTATCGTCTGAATCTATTTCTTTTCGCAATTCTCTTTGATGATTTCCTATAAAATAGTATATAGGCTCTTTTTTTCCTCATAATTTTGGGAAGTCCAATTATCTTCAGATTATCTCTTCTACATCTATTTTCCAGGTCTGTTCTTTTTCCAAGTAGATATTTAACTTTTTTTCTATTTTTTCATTTTTTTGGTTTTGCTTGACTGAATCTTGATGTCTCAATGAAGCATTCATTTCTATTTGTTCAGTTCTGATTTTTAATGTGTTATTTTCCTCTTCAGCTTTTTTTTTTTTTTAGTTACATCTTTTTGTATATATCCAATTGAGTTTTTAAATAAGTTGTTTTGCTCTATGGAATTTTTTTCCAATTCACAAATTCTGTTTCCCTGGAGATCCTGGGAGTTCTTTATGTTTTCTAATTCACATTTCAGGAAGTTGTTGTTCTCTTGCATAGCTTCTCTTTCCTTTCCACATTTTTCTTCTAGTTCTCTTTTAAGATTTTGTATAGTTTCTTCTAGGAGAGCCTTTTGTGTTGGGGACCAACAATTGTCTGGAGACTGCCTGCTATTAGTCTCCTGGGGGTTGAAAACCTGCTCTTTCTATATAGAAGCTATAGATGATCCTTTTGATTTTTTTTTACTCATTTTAAAAAAATCTTTAGAGTCTGCCTTTAGGGCAAGGAGATTACCAGCTTCCTCTGCAGAACAGGGATAGGTATATGGAAAGTAGCTGTACTGCCAATGGGCTGCAAAGAGCGGCAGAGCTACAGGAGTGCTCTGGGAAGAGCTCCACACCAGAAGTGACTAGGCCTGGGTATCAGGGGCCAAGTTGCAGAACTGCCCTGAGAAGAGCCCTAATGTGGGGATTATTAGCAGTTGCCCTATTCGTCATGGCACCAGAAGTGTTTCTGCCTGGGGAGCATAGTAGAACTGGGGAAATTCCACTACCCCAGGCAGAGCCCCCACTCTGCAGATTAGAGGCTGCCCCAGGCTGTGCCTCTTGCCCTGTGGATTTGAAAGCCATGCAGAATGCCACTGCAGAGCTGTGTTATGGTCTGCACTGAGTCACTTCCAGTCATGGGTGGTTACAGCCAGATCCTCTAAGGCTCTATCATCCTTCAGAGTAGCCTCTACTCTAGGCTCTAATTTCTCTGCTGGTCCTCTACTCCACAACCAAAGCAAAGCAGTCAGGCTATGACAGAGAGCTCTATGTAAACTTTCCAACTACGGAGGCCACCTCCATTCTCAGTTCTATCCCTTCCTGTGCTGGTCTTTACCTGAAGCTCAGGATCAATCTTTTTTGGCAATCTTCCAGATTATCATTTGCTGGTAAATTGTTGTACTTCCAATTGTCATAAAATTTACCAGTCAGGCACTATTTTTGAGGCTGATTTTAAAATTAGTAATAAGGGTATGAGAGGAGCTTAGAAAGTTGTGTGTGCCTTCTTCGCCATCTTGGCTCAACCCCTAGTACTAGAATTATTTATGTTAAAAATTAAAAAATATATACCAAAATAATATTTTATACATGTTCTGTCAAAGCCAAAGCCAAGGATAAAAAGGAAAAAAAGCATTTTTAAGAAACTACTATGTGTCAGCAATTATGATAAACATTTTACAAATATTACTCATTTGTTAATTACAACAGTCTTAGAAAATAGATGCTATTATTACCTCCATTTTACAGTTGAAGAAATTGAAGAAAATAGATGATAAATAACTTATCCAGGGACATGCATAGCAGAGTATTTGTTATAATATTGAATCCAAGTCTTCCCTATTCTAGGCCTAGTGCTTTATCTGCTGGGTAACCTAGCTTCTTTTCTAGTTATAGAAAATAAAACATGTGGTAAATACAGGAAAACATAGAAAATCTTAAACAAAGTGATAAATAATTGAGACCAGGAAATCTATGTATTAATGAACACAATGATATAAATGAAAATAAGGAAACAAAATAAATATTTTCAAATTATTAGTGAACACCTTGAGTCCCAAAAATATATGTGCAAAGACATATTCTTTTTTTTTCCTGAGGAAGTGAGAGACCATGGATTTGGAACACTTTCTATAATATTAGAGTTTTTTTTTTAATATATTTCAAAGTCCTGTTAACTTTTTCCCCTCTCTTTAGAAGACTTTATTATAAGGAATTAATTTTTAGGAGGAAGTGGAAAGCACACTGGGAAAGATAGGTGCTTTAAGTCAAAAGTTATTGATAACAGGTTTTCAAAGAATTTCACAAAATGATCATTGAAGAAGGGGTTTGATTTAAATATACATATATCTATATTAGAAGACAATCCTGTGGTTCATAAAGACCACTGGGGGGCTCTAAAATTCTATCACTGTTTTATCAAAAATTGATTGGGAAAAATCACAATGAAATTTGTGATGCAAGCTTGCTATCTCACAAGTAAGAGAAGCATTCCTGTATTTTCACATCAAATTTAGAAAAAGCATTGAGTTCTGAAAGACCATCCTGAATCTTGAATCCCAGGCTCTGCAAAGATTCCACAGAGCTTAGAATTGTAAAGTAATCCTATTTATCTTGCTCAACACTTTTGCCAGATCAAAATTCTTTTAAAATATAAAAATAATAATAATGGATATTATCTATTTTCAGTGTCACAATACCTCATATTTCAGTTAATATACATTAATCTTTATTTACTTAAGATACATTACTATATTCAATTGATCAATGATGGACAGAATCAGCCACACCCAGAAAAGGAACACTGGGAAATGAGTGTAAACTGTTTGAACTTTTGTTTTTCTTCCCAGGTTATTTTTACCTTCTAAATCCAATTCTCCCTGTGCAAAGAGGGAACTATTTGGTCTGTAAATACAAATACAAATACAAATAATGTATCTAGGATATACTATAACATAATTAACATGTATAAGACTGCTTGCCATCTAGGGGAGGAGGTGAAGAGACCTTTGGCAAAGTTGGAACAGAAGTGAGTACAAGCAATAATGATGTAAAAAATTATGCAAGCATATGTTCTGTCAATAAAACGTTATAATAAAATAAAAAAAATTAGGAGGCAATACGAGAGAATCTAAAATTCAAAAAGTTCAAAAACAAATGCATTTTTTTTGTTTTAAATGTAACTGGAGGAAAATATTAAATAAATAAAAAAATTTTAAAAATTAATCATTCACAAAAAAGATACATTACTATAGAATTTAGAATATTATTTACATATCAGTGTATCAAAGGGAGGATATTAAATATATACATAATCAGAGTTCATTGCTCATATACTCTTTAGATGATAAAGCAGGTTTTTTTTTTTTTTTATATAGGAGGAAATATAGTGGCATATTTGTCATTTGCCAGAGTTAGTTATGGATTTGAAAGATCCTGACTTTAAAATAAGGAAAGAGATTTATTAAGCCTATATACAGATAGCTTTAAACATGAACTTTTCTCACTTCTGCAGGCTGTGTTGCTTTTTCTTGGATCCTTCTATGACACTGCACCTACCTTTCAAGGCAAACTTTATATCCATGGCTTTTAAACCACAAAAATAAATTCAAGTTTCTCAATAAAATAGAGCAATCTTTGAGGGCATGTTATTTTCCCAGTCCTTTGGCAATTACTTTGCTATGCAAAGCTCAGTGAATATCAGTGTTTCAGAAGCAAAAGATCATGAATTCCAAACTAGTAACAATGTAGTTTATCACCCTTAATTTACATATAAAGACTAAGAGCAGAGAAGCAAGAGACTTCTCCAAAGTATCACAATGGCAAAGCTCTTGTTTAAATAGTATGCATTGATTCCAAATCCAACCTCTTTCCATTGACTATTCCTCTTATCATTTTTATTGCCAGAAGTTTTTAATACAAGGGCCATCTAATTAGAAAGAAACATTTAGAGAAGTCAAGGAAAAAAAAAACAAACAAACTAAAAAATGTGTAGACTGAGAACAATATTCAGAAGTAGAGGAAAAGTCTCATACATTGTGATTTGAAGAGTTTATATGCTCTATTTAGTACAATGATGATAATAATAGTTTAGCACCTACTTTTACTAGACACCATACTACATTTTTAACAAATATTATATGATTTGAGAGATATAACTCTATCAGTTGAGAGATAGGTGCTATTACTAACACTATTTAGAGATGTGGAAACGAGACAAACAGAATTTAAGGGACTTGCCCAAGGTCAGTCAGCTAGTAAATTTTTGAAGCTGAATTTGAATGCAAGTATTCCTAACTCAAGATCAAGCATATCATGTAGCTGCCTTAATGAAATTTAATCATTGTTTAAAAAAACATAAATACAAAACATTTCACAAAAGCAAACTGAAATATAAATAATTGGAAATTATCAATTTCTCATGAATAAGCTTAACTAAAACAATAAAAATGAAAATTCTACCAAAATGTATTTATTTATTCAGTGACATAGTAATCAAACTACCAAAAATTATTTTGTAGAGCTAAAAAAAATAATAATAAAATTTATCTGGAAGATGAAAAGTCAAGAAAATCAAGGGATTTTCTTGCAAAAAAAAAATGCAAAAGAAGGTGACCTAAGCATTTCATATTTAAAATTGTATTACAAATGAGCAATTATCAAAAGTATTTGGTTTTGGCTATGAAATAGAGTGGTACATCAGTGCAATAGGGTAAGTACCCAAGATACAATGGTAAATAACAATAGTGATTAGTGTTTTAAAACACAGATTCCAGATTCTGGGATAAGAACACAAAGTGACAAAAACTGCTGGGACCACCAGAAAATCATATGACAGAAACTAGGAATTGACCAACATCTCACAAGATAAGGTGGAAATAAGTATGTGACTTAACCGTAAAGGGCAATATCAAGCAGAAAAGTAAGTATAAGTTTATCTGTCAAAACTATGGAGAAAGGAATAAGTTATCATCAAACAGGAGATACAGAAATTGTAAAGTGAAAAGAACACATAATTTTTATAGATTAAATTTAAAAGTTTATGCAAAGCCAAAATAACCAATATTAGGCAGAAAGCTGGAAAACAGTTTTTGTAGCCAGTGTTTCTGATAAAGACTTCTTTTCTAAAATCTATAGAGAAGTGAATAAAATTTCCAATATTTCTCTATTAATAAATAAAGGATAAGAACAAGCAATTTTCATATGAAGAAATCAAAGCTCTCTCTCTCTCTCTCTCTCTCTCTCTCTCTCTCTCTTTATATATATATATATAATGTTTTAAATAACTGTTAATTAAAGAGATGGAACTAAGACTCTGAGCTATTATTTCGTAACTACCAGATTAGCTAAGATGGCAGAAGAGGGAAGTGATAAATGAGGATGGAAAAACTGGCACATTAATGCATTTAAACTGATCCAACCATTCTGGAAAGTGTTTTGAAACTATGCCCAAAGGGCTATCAAACTCTGCATACACTTGAATCAGCAATACCCAGTTCCAAGGAGATCATTAAAAAAAGTGAAAATGACCCACATGTACAAAAATGTTTATAGCAGCTCTTTTTGTGGTGGCAAGGAAGTGGAAATTAAATGGATGCTCTTCAATTGGGGAATGGATGATCAAGTTGTGGTATATGAATGGAATGGGATACTATTTTTCTACAAAAAATGAGCAGGTAGATTTCAGAAAAACCTGAAAAGACGTATGAACTGTGAAGTGAGCAGAACTAGGAAATCATTATACATAATATAAGCAATATAACACAATTATCAGCTTTAATAGACTTAGTTCTTCTCAGCAATAAAATGACCTAAGACAGTCCCAAAACTTTCTGTAATGGAAAATGCTATCCACATTTAGAGAAAAAACTATGGATTCCAAATGTAAATTGAAGTATAATATTTTCTTTTGTTTTCTTTCCCTTAACTTTTCCCTTTTATTCTGATTGTTATTTCATAACATGACTAAGGAATATGATTGTACATATCTAATCCATGTAAGATTGTTTGCCATCTTGGGGAATAGGGATAAGAGGGAAGAAGAAAGGGAGAAAAAGGTGGAAATCAAAATCTTATAAAAGTAAAATTTTAAATTATCTTTATACGTAATTATGAAATTACCTTTATAGGTAAATTGAGTAAAATACTATTAAGGATAGAGGATAGAGTTATTTCATTTTACCCCTGAGGCTACCTCCCTGTTGCCCAGGAATCTAATCACTTGTCACAATGTCTAGGGAAATCATTCAGAACCTCCATATTTTTGAGCTGACCGAACTCAATACCATATTGAAATAATACTTCAACTTAGTGGCATTGAAAAATTATCTTTCTCAATGTGGAAAAATATTTATATATATATAAATAAAATTACCTGTCTAGGTATATAGATATATAAACATGCATATATATATAATTTTTCTGTGATTTTTTCTTGTTCCTGAATCTTTCTGCATTTTGTTGGTATCTATAGAACATTAAACTGTCAATGTATCATGCAATACTCCTGATGTAATTATACTATCTACTTTTCCCACAATTAATTTTTCCAATTGTATGCCATTGAAGGGTATGTATGCCACATCTTGCTCAAAACTAATTATTAATATAGGATATTTGGGAAAAGTATAACAAATAAAGGAGATTATCTATCTGTAAACAAATGCATATATGCAAATATATACAAGTGCATGCATGTGTGTATATAAACATTCTTTCATGTACAGATATGTTTGAATATATGCATATATATGTCTCTGAACATATGTATCTATTTGTGCTTTATGTAGGTATGCACCCTTTTAGTCCTTTTTGTAGTTTCTGATTTTCCCTTGGCAGATAGATTCCTAAATATTATACTATCGGTAGTTACTTTTTTTTTCTTTTGTTCCATATTATAAACTTTTTACTTTATTATTTTCCCCCTCTCTTCCCAATCACTTCCCCCAAGTGGGCTACAATTAAGGATGAATATATACATATACATATACACATATGTGAGTTGTGTGTACATATACACATATGCCTTTACATATTTTTCTTTTTTTTTCCTTTCTTTTTTTTATTAATTTTATAATTATAGTTTTTTTGACAGTACATATGCATGAGTAATTTTTTTTATAACATTATCCCTTGTATTCATTTTACCAAATTTTCCCCTCTCTCCCTCCACTCCCTCCTCCTGATGGCAGGTAATCCCATACATTTTACATGTGTTACAGTATAACCTAGATACAATATATGTGTATAAATCCAATTTTCTTGTTGCACGTTAAGATTTGGATTCCAAAGGTATAAGTAATCTGGGTAGAAAGACAATAGTGCTACCAGTTTACATTGAATACCTTCTCTGGGTGTAGTTGCTTCTGTCCATCATTGATAAAATGGAAGTGAGCTGGATCTTCTTTATGTTGAAGATACCCACTTTCATCAGAATATGTCTTCATACAGTATTGTTGTTGAAGTGTATAGTGATCTTCTGGTTCTGCTCATTTCACTCAGCAACAGTTGATTTAAGTCTCTCCAAATCTCTCTATATTCCTCCTGCTGGTCATTTCTTACAGAGAAATAATATTCCATAACATTCATATACCAATATTTACCCAAACATTCTCCAATTGATAGACATCCACTTGTTTTCCAGTTTCTAGTCACTACGAAAAGAGCTGCTACATTTTGGCACATACAGGTCCCTTTCCCTTCTTTAGTATTTCTTTGTTATATAAGCCCAGTAGTAGCACTGCTGGATCAAAGGGCATGCACAGTTTGATAACTTTTTGGGCACAGTTCCAAATTGCTCTCCAAAATGGCTGTATTCTTTCACAACTCCACCAACAATGCATTAGTGTCCCAGTTTTCTCACATCCCCTCAAACATTCATCATTATTTGTTCCTGACATCTTAGCCAATCTGACAGGTGTGTAGAGGTATCTTAGAGTTGCTTTAATTTGCATTTCTCTGATCAATAGTGATTTGGAACACTCTTTCATATGAGTGGATATAGTTTCAATTTCATCATCTGAGAATTGTCTGTTCATATCCTTTGACCATTTATCAATCGGAGAATAGTTTGGTTTCTTATAAATGAGGTACAGTTCTCTATATAATTTGGAAATGAGGCCTTTATCAGAACCTTTAACTTTAAAAATATTTTCCCAATTTGTTAATTCCCTTCTAATCTTGTTTGCATTAGTTTTGTTTGTACATAAACTTTTTAGTTTGATGTAATCAAAATCTTCTATTTTGTGATGAATAATGATCTCTAGTTCTCCTCTGGTCATAAATTCCTTCTTCCTCCACAAGTCTGAGAGGTAGGCTATCCTCTGTTCCCCTAATCTATTTACGGTCTCATTCTTTATGCCTAAATCATGGACTCATTTTTATCTTATTTTGGTCTATGGTGTTAAGTGTGGATCCATATCTAATTTCTGCCATACTAATTTCCAGTTTTCCCAACAGTTTTTCTCAAATAATGAATTTTTATCCCAAATGTTGGTATTGTTGGGTTTGTCAAACACTAGATTGTTATAGTTGTACCCTTTTTTTGTCCTTTGTACCTAATCTGTTCCACTGATAGACTGGCCTATTTCTGAGCCAATACCAAATGTTTTCAGTGACTGCTACTATATAATATAGCTTTAGATTAGGTACACCTAGGCCACCTTCATCTGACTTTTTTTTTTCATTAATTCCCTTGAAATTCTCGACCTTTTGTCTCATTTCCAAAATATATAGAGAACTGATCCTGATTTATAGGAAACCAAACCATTCTCCAATTGATAAATGGTCAAGGGATATGAACAGACAATTCTCAGATGAAGAAATTGAAACTATATCCACTCACATGAAAGAGTGTTCCAAATCACCACTGATCAGAGAAATGCAAATTAAGACAACTCTGAGATACCACTACACACCTGTCAGATTGGCTAAGATGACAGGAACAAATAATGATGAATGTTGGAGGGGATGTGGGAAAACTGGGACACTGATACATTGTTGGTGGAGTTGTGAAAGAATCCAGCCATTCTGGAGAGCAATTTGGAACTATGCCCAAAAAGTTGTCAAAATGTGCATACCCTTTGACCCAGCATTGCTGTTATTGGGATTATATCCCAAAGAAATACTAAAGAGTGGAAAGGGACCTGTATGTGCCAAAATGTTTATGGCAGCTCTTTTTGTTGTAGCTAGAAATTGGAAGTTGAATGGATGTCCATCAGTTGGAGAATGGTTGGGTAAATTGTGGTATATGAAGGTTATGGAATATTATTGCTCTGTAAGAAATGAACAGCAGGAGGAATACAGAGAGGCTTGGAGAGACTTAAATCAACTGTTGCTGAGTGAAATGAGCAGAACCAGAAGATCACTATACACTTCAACAACAATACTGTATGAGGATGTATTCTGATGGAAGTGGAAATCTTCAACATAAAGAAGATCCAACTCACTTCCAGTTGAACAATGATGGACAGAAATAACTATACCCAGAGAAGGAACACTAGGAAACGAATGTAAATTGTTAGCACTACTGTCTATCTACCCAGGTTACTTATACCTTCGGAAGCTAATAATTAATGTGCAACAAGAAAATGGTATTTACACACATATATTGTATCTAGGTTATATTGTAACACATGTAAAATGTATGGGATTACCTGCCATCGGGGGGAGGGAGTGGAGGAAGGGAGGGGATAATTTGGAAAAATGAATAAAAAAAAAAAAGAAATTCTCGACCTTTTATTCTTCCATATGAATTTTGTTGTTATTTTTTCTAGGTCATTAAAATAGTTTCATGGGAGTCTGATTGGTATAGCAATAAATAAATAAATTACGTTGGGCAGTATTGTCTTCTTTATTATATTCGCTCAGCCTTTCCAAGAGCATTGAATATCTTTTATCTTTCCAATTATTTAAATCTGAATTTATTTTTGTGGCAAGTGTTTTGTAATTTTGCTCATATAATTCCTGACTTTTCTTTGGTAGATGGATTCTCAAATATTTTATACTCTCGACAGTTGTATTGAATAGAATTTCTCTTTGTATCTCTTGCTGTTGCATTTTGTTGGTAATATATAAAAATGCTGAGGATGTATGTGGATTTATTTTGTATCTAGCAACTTTGTGAAAGTTGTGAATTATTTCTAATAACTTTTTATTAGAATCTCTGGGGTTCTCTAAGTATATCATCATATCATCTGCAAAGGAGGACAGTTTGATTTCCTCATTACCTACTCTTATTCCTTTAATCTCTTTCTCGACTCTTATTGCTGAGGCTAGCATTTCTAATACAATATTGAATAGTAATGGTGATAGTGGGCAAACTTGTTTCACTCCTGATCTTACTGGGAAAGGTTCCACTTTATCTCCATTACATATTATGCTTACTGACGGTCTTAAATATATGCTCCTGACTATTTTAAGTAATAGTCCATTTATTCCTATACTCTCAAGTGTTTTTAGTAGGAATGGATGTTGGATTTTATCAAATGCTTTTCCTGCATCTATTGAGAAGTTCATATGGTTTTTATTAATTTGATAATTGATATGGTCAATTATACTAATAGTTTTCCTGATATTAAGCCAGCCCTGCATTCCTGATATCATAGTGTATTATCCCGGGGATGATGTTCTGAAGTCTTTTTGCTAATATCTTATTTAAGCTTTTAGCATCAATATTCATTAAGGAAATTGGTCTATAGTTTTCTTTCTCAGTTTTCAACCTCCCTGGTTTAGATATCAGTACGATGTCTGTGTCATAAAAGGAGTTTGGTAGGACTCCTTCATCCCCTATTTTTTCAAATAGTTTATATAACATTGGGGCTAATTGTTCTTTAAATGTTTGGTAGAATTCACATGTAAATCCATCTGGTCCTGGAGATTTGTTCCTGGGGAGTTGATTAATAGCTTGTTCTATTTCTTTTTCTGAAATAGGATGATTTAAACTAAACTGTTTAAACTAAAACCTCTCTTCCTCTGTTAATCTAGGAAGCCTATATTTTTGGAGGTAGTCATCCATTTCACTTAAGTTATCCAATTTATTGGCATAAACTTGGGCAAAATAACTCATTATTTCTCTAATTTCCTCTTCATTGGTGGAAAGATCCCTCTTTTCATTTATAAGACTAACAATTTGATTTTCCTCTTTCCATTTTCTGATCAGATTTACCAAAGGTTTATCTATTTTATTGGCTTTTTCATAAAACCAACTCTTGGTTTTATTAATAAGTTCAATAATTTTTTTTTTACTTTCAATATTATTGATTTCTCCTTTTAATTTTAGTATTTCAAGTTTAGTTTTTGATTGGGGGTTTTTAATTTGGTCTTTTTCTAGCTTTTTAAATTGCAGGCCCAATTCATTAAACTTCTCTTTCTCTATTTTGTTCAAGTAAGCCTCTAAAGATATAAAATTTCCCCTTATTACTGCTTTGGCTGCATCCCACAAATTTTGGCATGATGTCTCATCATTGTCATTATCTTTAGTGAAATTATTCATTGTGTCTATAATTTGCTGTTTCACCCCGTCATTCTTTAAGATGAGGTTATTTAGTTTCCAATTACTTTTTGATCTCTTTACCCTTAACTTTTTGGTGAATCTAGTTTTTATTACATCGTTACCTGAAAAGAAAGCCTTTACCATTTCTACTTTTCTACATTTAATTTTGAGATCTTTATGTCCTAATATATGGTCAATTTTTGTATAGGTTCCATGAACTGCTGATAAGAAAGTATACTCCTTTCTATTACCATTCAGTTTTTTCCAAAGGTCTAACATACCTAGTTTTTCTAATGTTCTATTTACCTCTTTAATTTCTTATTTGTTTTGTGGTTTGATTTATCTAATTCTGGGAGTGCAAGATTGAGATCTCCCATTATTATAGTTTTGCTGTTGATTTCTTCTTGCAACTCTCTTAACTTTTCCTTTAGGAAGTTAGATGCTATACCACTTGGTACATATATGTTTAGTATTGATATGGCTTCATTTTCTATGCTACCTTTTAGCAGGATATCGCTTCCTTCCTTATTTCTTTTAATAAGATCAATTTCTGTTTTTGCTTAATCTGAGATAAGGATGTTAACCCCTGCTTTTTTGGCTTTATCTGAAGCATAATACATTCTGCTCCAACATTTTACCTTTACTCTGTATGTATCTCCCTGCTTTAAGTGTGTTTCCTGTAAACAACATATTGTAGGGTTCTGACTTTTGATCCAGTCTGCTATCTGCTATCCCTCTAATTGGTCTTTCTCCCCTCTCCTTCCTAATTCTTGGTTGAATAGAATATATTTCTGTATTCAGTTGTATTTATGTATTCTTCCCTGTATTGATTGATTTAGAAAAGAGCTAGACTCAGGGAACAGTCACTTCTCCCATCCTTATTGTTTGTATAGATGTCTTCCTATGCATACTGATTAAGTGAGAAAAAATTCCCTAACATTCATTTGTTTCCTTTCTCTCCTGTATGTTTTTCTTCTCATTGTTCAGTTCTTGTCTTCATATCACCAAATGTATAACAGAATCAATCTACGATCTACCAAAATACATTCTTATTTTTGATTTGACAAACAAAATAATTCAGAAAGGGCTTATGATAATCCTCACATATTAAAATGTGAGCAGTTTATTATTGTTTAACCTTTTATTATTGTCGATGTTTAAATTTTTTTGTATTTGAGTTTTGTATATGGACTTCAAAGTTTCTACAAAAACCCTTGGTTTTCTTTATTCAAAAATGTTTTAGAATCCTCTTTCATTAAAGGTTAATTTTCCCCCTGTATATATGGCCACTACTAGGAAATTTTTGGGAGTGGGGTGAAGGTAGAGGGAAATAGTGGAGTGGGGAATAGCAAAATTCAATAAAAGTACATTACCTAGCAAACTGCTATTTTACCTATTTATTCATGCTAATTAGGAGCTAAAGTCTGGGGGATAATTTGGTGTTAAAAGTCTTCAAGTGATATATAAAAACCATTTCAATTGGTGCCCTGGGCCAAAGACAGAAGTTACCTTTAGCTATTTAAGGTTCTACAAAAAACTAATGTGGAGTGGGGAAAAGTTATATATACTGCAGAAGTATATGCAGTATTCCTGAGCAGGTTATTGTTGTCAGTAAACTTATATATTTTGCTTTCTGGAATTTAATATTCCAAGATCTCTGTTCCTTTTTGGTGCTCTTAGATCAACTGTGGTCCTCACTTTGGTTTCTTGGTTTAAAAAAAAAAAGAAAACAAACAAAAAAAAATTATTTTTTTTTGGCCATTTGCTACATCTACATATACACACACCCACACCCAACCACACAGGTACACACACACACACACACACACACACACACACACACACACATACACACACACATTCTAGATATTATAGATTTTGGCTATAACATTTCTGGGAGTTTTCATTTTGAGGCTTCATTTAGGAGGTGAAAAAATTATTTTTTCTAATTCCATTTTATTCTCCAGTTCTAAAAATCTGGAAAGTTTTAAGACTACTAATGTGATATTCAGAATTCATCGAACACCTTCTGAAAAAGACCCTGAAACAAACAAACAAACAAACCAAAAACTCCACAGAACATTGTGGCCAAGCTGCAGAACTACCAGACTAAGGAAAAAATATTGCAAACAGCCAGGAAAAAAACAATTCAAATATCAAGGTGCCACAATAAGGATCACTCAAGGATCACTCAAGGATCACATTAAAGGATCAAAGAGCCTGGAATTTGATATTCTGAAAGGCAAAATAACTTGGAATGCAGCCAAGAATAAACTACCCAGCTAAGTTTAACATATTTTTCCATGGAAGACAATGGACATTTAATGAAACAGAGAAATTCCGTTTATTTCTAAGAAAAAGACGAGATTAAAACAAAAAATTTGATCTCCAACCAAAAGACTCAAGAGAAGCAGAACAAGGTAAAAGGAACTTTTGAGAACTGTATTTCTGTTGTGGATATACAGAAAGTACACATGTATAATTTTATTTTACTGATATAACATAAAAAAGGGAAGTAGTAAGGGAAATGGGATAGTATCAGAAAATGGAAAAGGAGAGATAAAAAGCAGGGAAGGGATACTAAAAACGAAGGGCTGTGTGACACCAGTGGGGTCCATAAATTTGATACTGGGGAAGGGCTTCAGGGGGGACAAGGGGAAAAAAGCATAATCAGGTGATAATATGATAACAGGAAATATAGAATTAGTCATTTTAACTGTAAATGTGAATGGGATGAATTCTCCCATCAAACGGAGACAGATAGCAGACTGGATCAAAAGTCAGAACCCTACAATATTTTGTTTGCAGGAAACATACTTTAAGCAGGGAGATACATACAAAGTAAAGGTAAAAGGTTGGAGCAGAATCTATTATGCTTCAGGTAAAGCCAAAAAAGCAAGGGTTGCCATCCTCATCTCAGATCAAGCAAAAGCAGAAATTGATCTAATTAAAAGAGATAAGGAAGGAAACTATATCCTGCTAAAAGGTAGCATAGACAATGAAGCCATATCAATACTAAATATATATATATGGTATAGCATCTAACTTTCTAAAGGAAAAGTTAAGAGAGTTGCAAAAAGAAATAGACAGCAAAACTATAATAATGGGAGATCTCAATCTTGCACTCTCATAATTAGATAAATCAAACCACAAAACAAATAATGAAATTAAAGAGTTAATCAAATATTAGGAAATTTAGGTATGATAGATCTTTGGAGAAAACTGAATGCTGACAGAAAGGAGTATACTTTCTTCTCAGCAGTTCATGGAATCTTTGGTAAATATGATCAGAAAAGGAGAGAGAAAAATTGTTAGTCTTAAAAATGAAAAGGGGGAACTTTACACCAATGAGGAGGAAATTAGAGCAATATTAAGAAATTACTTTCACCAACTTTATGCCAATAAATTTGATAACCTAAGTGAAATGGATGATTACCTCCAAAAATATAGGCTTCCTAGATTAATAAAAGAGGAAGTAAATTGCTTAAATAGTCCCATTTCAGAAAAAGATATAAAACAAGTTATTAATTAACTTCCTAAGAAAAAATCCCCAGGACAAAATTAACAAAAATCATATGAACATCTCAATAGATGCAGGAAAAGCATTTGATAAAATACAACATCTATTCCTACTAAAAACACTTGAGAGTTTAGGAATAAATGGACTATTACTTAAAATAGTCAGGAGCATATATTTAAAACCATCAGTAAGCATCATATGTAATGGGGATAAACTGGAACCTTTCCCTGTAAGATCAGGAGTGAAACAAGGTTGCCCACTATCACCATTACTTTCAATATCGTATTAGAAATGCTAGCCTCAGCAATAAGAGTTGAGAAAGAGATTAAAGGAATAAGAGTAGGTAATGAGGAAATCAAACTATCACTCTTTGCAGATGATATGATCATATACTTAAAGAGCCCCAGAGATTCTAATAAAAAGTTATTAGAAATAATTCACAACTTTCACAAAGTTGCTAGATACAAAATAAATCCACATACATCCTCAGGGTTTTTATACATCACCAACAAAATACAACAGCAAGAGATCCAAAGACAAATTCCATTCAAAACAACTGTTGAGAGCATAAAACATTTGAGAATCCATCTACCAAAGAAAAGTCAGGAATTATATGAGCAAAATTACAAAACACTTGCCACAAAAATAAATTCAGATTTCAATAATTGGAAAGATATTCAGTGCTCTTGAATAGGCTGAGAAAACATAATAAAGATGACAATACTCCCCAAACTAATCTATTTATTTAGTGCTATACCAATCAGACTTCCAAAAAACTATTTTAATAACCTAGAAAAAATAACAACAAAATTCATATGGATAAACAAAAGGTCGAGAATTTCAGGGGAATTAATTTTTAAAAAATTCAGATGAAGGTGGTCTAGCTGTACCTGATCTAAAGCTATATTATAAAGCAGTAGTCACCAAAACTATTTGGTATTGGCTAAGAAATAGACTAGTTGATCAGTGGAACAGATTAGTTACACAGCACAAAATTGGGTACAACTATAGCAATCTAGTGCTTGACAAACCCAAAGATACCAAATTTTGGGATAAGAATTCATTATTTGAGAAAAACTGTTGGGAAAACTGGAAATTAGTATGGCAGAAATTAGATATGGATCCACACTTAACACCATAGACCAAGATAGGATCAAAATGGTTCCATGATTTAGGCATAAAGAATGAGACTGTAAATAGATTAGGGGAACAGAGGATAGTCTACCTCTCAGACTTGTGGAGGAAGAAGGAATTTATGACCAGAGGAGAACTAGAGATCATTATTGATCACAAAATAGAAAATTTTGATTGCATCAAATTAAAAAGCTTTTGTACAAACAAAACTAATGCAAACAAGATTAGAAGGGAAGTAACAAATTGGGAAAATATTTTTAAAGTTAAAGGTTCTGATAAAGGCTTCATTTCCAAAATATATAGGGAACTGACCCTAATTTGTAAGAAATCAAACCATTCTCCAATTGATAAATGGTCAAAGGATATGAACAGACAATTTTCAGATGATGAATTTGAAACTATATCCACTCATATGAAAGAGTGTTCCAAATCACTACTGATCAGAGAAATGCAAATTAAGGCAACTCTGAGATACCACTAAACACCTGTCAGATTGGCTAAGATGACAGGAAAAAAATAATAATGAATATTGGAGAGGATGTGGGAAAACTGGGACACTAATGCATTGTTAGTGGTGTTGTGAAAGAATCCAGCCATTCTGGAGAACAATTTGGAACTATGCCCAAAAAGTTATCAAACTGTGCATACCTTTTGATCCAGCAATACTACTACTGGGTTTATATCCCAAAGAAATACTAAAGAGGGGAAAGGGACCTGTATGTTCCAAAATGTTTGTGGCAGCTCTTTTTGTAGTGGCTAGAAAGTGGAAAATGAATGGATGCTCATAAATTGGCGAATGTTTTGGTAAATTATGGTATATGAATGTTATGGAATATTATTGCTCTGTAAGAAATGACCAGCAGGATGAGTACAGAGAGGCTTGGAAAGACTTACATGAACTGATGCTGAGTGAAATGAGCAGAACCAGGAAATCACTATACACTTCAATAACAATATTGTATGAATATATATTCTGATTGAAGTGGATATCTTCAACATAAAGAAGATCCAGTTCAGTTCCAGTTATTCTATGATGGACAGAAACAGCTTTATCCAGAGAAGGAACACTGGGAAATGATGTAAAGTGTTTGCACTATTGTCTTTCTACCCAGGTTACTTATACCTTCAGAATCCAGTTCTTACCATGCAAGAAGAAATTGGTTTTACACACATATATTGTATCTAGGATATAGTATAACGCATTTAATATGTATGGGATTGCCTGTCATCTAGGGGAGGGAATAGAGAGAGTGAGGGGAAAATTTGGAAAAGTGAATAGAAGGGGTAATGTGGTAAAAAAAAAGTGCATATGTACTGTCAAAAATTTATAATTATAAAATTAATTTAAAAAAAAAAAAGAAAGAAAAGATGAGTGTCTTTGAGTTTTTTTTTTTTTCTGGAGCTATATGCAATTTGTAATTCCTTAGTGCTTCCATGTTTTTTTGTAGATCTGCTTCTAACATTTTCTCCTCAGGTGCACACCTTAAGATATCATCTATGTAATATAACAATATAGCTTTTATAAATGCTTTTCTTACTGGAGTAAGAGCAGCAGCCACATACATTTGACACATAGTAGGGCTATTTTTCATTCCCTGTGGCAAAAATTTCCATTCATATGTTTTATAAGACTCAGCTAAATTAATGCTGGGTACTGAAATCTTTTCATGTCCTCCTTATCCAGAGAGATAGAATAGAAACAACCCTTAATGTCTATAACGCTAAGAGGCCATTCTCTAGGCAACTGAGTAGGAGATGAAAGTCCAGGCTAAAGAATTCCCATCCTTTCCATCTGTTCATTTACTTTTCTCAAATCAGTCAACATCTGCCATTTTCAAGATTTTTTTTTTATGAAAATACAGGGGAATTTCAAGGACTTAATGAAGGTTTTAAGTGTCCTTTCATCAAGTTGCTCCTAGACAATATCTAATAAGGCCTGATTTTTTTCACTTGCTAAGCGCCATTGTTTTTCCCACACTGGTATATTCATTTTGCATTGAATGGGAACAGCTGAAAATGCAGGCAGGCCTTCAACAGCATCCTTGCCTAAAAAGCTGAAGTACTCAATTGTAATCTTAACTTATAAATGTCTCTTCCCCATAGTTTTATGGGAATGTTTCTATTATAAAATGAGTAAAAATGTCCTATTTCACCTTCAAATATTCATCTCAAAGAGGTTGCACTAACTTCAGTTGCTATTGATCCTCCTATGCCAGACATCTGGGTGTCTATAGGTCAGTCAATGGTAACAGCTATAGTCCAGAATATTCCTGGAATTCCTGTTGCTGGGAGTCAAAATCTGGATAAATATCACCAAATTGCCTATTAGGAGTCTGTATCAGTAAATCTGATACTATTACTTCTCCTGGTTTATAAGTCACACATTGTCTAACTGTATTAGTAGCTAGGATATCAGCTACACATTCTCCAGTTGCCAAAATCAGTGTATTGATAGACACTGTTTTGTAAGCACTCTCAGGAGGTGAAATGGTCAAGCCTTCAGGCAAAGGAGCCATAACTCAAACAATGACAGATTTCACCTCTCTAGGGGATATCTCAATAGTCCCAGCTGCATACAACCCTTTTCTCCCCAATTGTAATCTCTTTTCCCCATCAGGTTCCTTCTCTGATGATAGATCATGTTGGAGAACTGAAATTTTACAGACTCTCTGGGTGTAACATCATATGCCATTATGCTCCAAGTGTTTTTTTTTTTTTTTTTTTTTTGCCTGGGGTTCTGGAACTGAGCCCCAATCCCTTTCTCCCATCAGGTTGCTTCTTAGCTCATTGATCATGTCAGAATACTGAACTTCTAAAGAATCTCTGGGTATAACATCTGCTGCAATCATACTCCAAGAATTTTTTGTCTGGGGCCCTGGAGATGTTCCTTGCTTCCCATTTCCCTGAATCATTCTACATTCTGCTGTCCAATGGAAGCCTTTGTTGCATTTTGGACATAGGGTTTTGGGTCTTGTTTTCCCATACTGTTTTCTCACTCTGTCTTTATGCCAACACAGAACTTTCAAATGCCCTACTTCAAATGCCTATGTGGACTAGACCTGCATGCAGCTCAATGGACAGTACTGTAACTTCAGTGTAGCCCCTGTGACCCAGAAATAAGGTGAATATTAAAATAGACAAGCAGGAAACTTTTGTTAAGGCCAAACTAGTAACTTTCATTTCTTAGCTGAAATGGGGCAAATACCAAGAAAATAGTCTCTTCCACCCCAAGGGAAATGTGAAGTACTGATAGTTAGAGTTACATAGTTAGAGCCAAGGTTTGTTGGTAACTCGGGATCAGATCCTTGGACTTTTACAAAAATTAGAGTGCACGTCCCCTTGGTTGTCAAAGGAAGAAGGATTAGAACCAGACAATTGGAAACTAGTAGAAGAGCAACTATTTAAATATTATTAAAATAATAGTCATGATTCAATTCCTGAAGATATATTCTATATATGCAATATAATGCAATTGGCCTTAAGGAAGTACTTAAGTTTTAGAATAAGGAAAAAGAGAAAAGAGTAGGAAGGGGAGGGTACTGGTAAAGCAGCTGAAAGGTATGGAGACTTAGAATTGTGTATCATTAAGCACAGCAGGACAAGGAAGTGTGAGGAGAAAAAGGAAGAGGGTAATGGGACTGACAACACAGATGGAGGACATGGCCAGTCAGAACAAGTTGAGTACCATCCTCTGTCCCCTCCTCTTCTTTCACCTCTACCTATACCTTAGTGCCTTCCTCATTTTCTGACCCTCCTCCATCAATTTCATCTTCCTGTGTGAATAGAGGAGGAGGATGGGAAAGGCAGTGATGCCATCACCATTGCCCATACAGAAGCTCTGCCCAATCCCTATGACTCGATCATAAAAGGTACTACTTAAAGCCCAAGAAGAAGGGCAGGATACAGCTGATGTGAGGATAGAAATTTACCCTGTGATTGAAGAGTTCAACTCTTCAGGTCAAGAAAAAGAAGACACACTCTTTTTAATCTAGAAATTATCAAAGATCTGAAAAAGCTTTCACTCTTTATGGGTCTACATCATTTTATGTCAAGATGTTATTAGATAAATTGGCTTTTGAAGTTTTAACCCCTAAGGATTGGAAATCTATAGCAAGAACATGTTTAGAACCTGGACAAAACTTGTTGTGGCTTTCTGAATATACTAAACTCTGTAGGCTACAAGCCCAATGAAATATGCAACCTGGAGTTAATATACCAGTCACCTCTAACTAACAAGTTTAGGTCCTTATGCAGACATTTTAGCATAGATTAATTACCCTATAACAGCATATGAACAAATTGCTGCTACTACTATCAAAGCATGGGACACCCTCCCAGGAAGGCAAGATAGAGAGGATGCCTTCACAAAAATAGCATAAGGTCCAAATGAACCCTTTGCTGATTATGTGGGACATCTGCAGACAGCTGTCATATGAATAATTGTTGAAAATGTAGCAACAGAAATTATAAGATAACTTGCTAAAGAAAATGCTAATGAGGTTTGTAGAAGAATTATACTAGAACTACACAAGGATGCTTCTTTAGATAAGATCATAAGATGCTGTACCACAGTGGGCACAAATATCTTTTATACCCAGGCTATGATGCAGACTTCCCAAGATCTGAATGTGGGAAGACAGGGTTCCTTTTGGCAAGGGACTTACATAGAGGCTTGTCATTGCTTTTGATGTGGTTAAGTAGTAGGGCATTTGAAAGCTCAGTGTTGGCATAAAGATAGAATGAGAAAACAGGGTGGGAAAATAAGACCAAAAACCCTATGTCCAAAATGCAAGAGAAGCTTCCATTGGGCATCAGTATGTAAATTGATTCAGTGAAACAGAATGAGGGGCCTAGCCCTAGGGTCCCAGGCAAAAAGCACTTGGGGCATGATGGCAGCCCATGCTACACCCATAGAGTCTTTAGAAGTTCAGTGCTCAGGCATAACCAATCAGCCAAAAAGCAATCTAATGGGAGAAAGGGATTACAATTGGGGAGAATAAAGTTGTATGTAGCTGGAACTACCGAGATATCTCCTGGAGAGATGAAATCTGTTCCTTTCCAACCTATAGATCCTTTGCCTCTACATACAGTAGGCTTGACCATTTCATCTTTCAGCGTTAATTTAGCTGATCCGTATAAAAGATATGAATGGACAGTTTTGCCATAGGAAATGAAAAATAGCCCTACTATGTGTCAAATATAAGTGGCTGCTGCTTTTATTCCATTAAGGAAAGCATTTCCAAAAGTTATGTTATTACATTATATGGATGATATCTTGCAGTGTGCACCTGAGGAGCAAATGTTAGAAGCATGTCTTAAAAAACATAGAAACACTAAGGAACTACAAATTATATATAAAAATTCAAAAACATGCTATTTTTCAATATTTAGGATATGAGGTATATCCTAAGGTGCTTACAGTACAAAAACTTTCCTTAATAACAGAGAAGCTAAACACCTTAAATGGCTTTCAGAAATTGATAGAAGATATTCAATGGATGCCTCCAGTGTTAGGCTTAACTACCTATCAATTGCAACCATTATATGACTTTTAAGGGGAGACAATGCTTTAATTTCACCATGTCAACTTACAAAAGAAGCTCAAGATGTTTTGAAAGAAGTTGAACTGGCTTTATCTAATGTGGCTGAAAGAGTCACTCAAAAACCCTTGGAAACATCAGGTTTTTTTTGTTACAAAAGAGGCACCCACAGCAGTACTTCATCAAGGAGACAGTGTGATTGAGTGGGTCACCCTCTTCCCAGCACAACCAGCCCAAAGCCTTACTCCTTACCCAGTGCTTGTGGCTAGAATTTTATGAAAGGCCATTAAGCTAGTAGTACAATTATCCAGGATAATACCTGAGAAGATATACCTTTTATACCAATGCACAAATGAATGTATGCTGTGAAACCATCCAAGAGTGCCAAATTTTATTGGCCACAGCTCCAAATTTTACTCATGGGTCGTCATTAAAGATAACCCAGCTATTACATAATTAGCAATGGACTCTTGAAAAACAATGGACTTTTTCTATCTTTACAGATGCATTCAAACTAACATTTGTGCTGTATGCTCTCATGACTTAACTATGAAGAGAGTAGTCAGAACTCCTTTCCAGTCCACTCAGCAATATAAATTGTATGCAATCATGCTACTGCTTACTTATCATCCAAGAGATGTAAATATAATAGCCAATTCAGCCTATTCAGTAGATGTGGCACAAAGAATTGCCACAACCCAAATAAAATTCATAGCTTTTAATATATATCAGCTCTTTAAGAAACTTCAAGAGCAAGTGAGAAAGCATCCAGGTAAGATTTATATCTTGCATGCCCACTCTCACAGTGGACTTCCAGGTCTATTTTCATGGAAATTCAAAGGCAGATCACCTTCTAAACATGTTAGCCAATATTCCTTTATTTCAGGAAGCCCAAGAATCTCATTCTAAATGTTATCAGGCTGCTTGAAATTTACATTTGCAATTTGGGATAACAAAAGAGTAAGCTAGATTCATAGTAAAAGCCTGTACAGCTTGCCTTCCTTTCCACACTCCTCAGCTCCTCCCAGGGAAGTATCCTTATGGTCTGAGACCAAATAAAATTTGGAAAATGGATGCAACCATTATAAATCTTCTGGTTGTCTGTCTTTTATCCCTGTCATAGTAAACACATTTTCAGGGTTTACTTTTGCAATACCAGCAGCAAAAAAAAAAGACAGACCAAGTGATCACTGAATTCTTTATGCAAGCTTTTACAATTATGGGTGTGTCACAATCAATAAAAACATATAATAGACCTGCATATACTTCTAAACATTTTGCACACTTTTGTGAACAGTATAAGATTTTATACAACACTGATATATATTTTAATCCTCAAGAACAGGCAATAGTAGAGAGGAAAAACAGAGACATCAAGATGCTCCTCCAAAAACAAAAGAAAGGGGGAGCCACAAGGTAACGCAAGAGAAATCCTAAATTTAGCTCTTTATTCTATTAATTTTTTTGGTTTTTGATAAAGATGCACTTGCTCCAACATACAGGTCTTATAACCCACCAGAAAAGCAGTGTCCAGTGTGAGCAGCTCTACTGTATTTAGATAATTGCAGGTGATGTGGAAAGATCCAGAAAGTGGTGAATAGAAAGGACAAGATAGGTTAACTGCTTGGGAGAGAAGGTTTGCTTGTATCTCTGCAGATGGAGAAGGAATCAAATGAGTGCCAACAAGCTGTATTCGCCTTATCCATTGGAAAGAGATGGAGAAGACCCTTGAAACAAAAGAGAAGATCCAAGATATATCAGATGGTTTAATTGCTGGCTGTGCCCATTACTGAAAGAGCATGGCAGTTATGGCAATTGACTCATGGGCATCAAAAAATTTTAATGAGACTGAAGCACGACTTCAAAACCCTCAGGAATCATTGGATTCCCTGACATGTGAAGTAATGGACAATAGGTTGGTTTTGGACTGTCTCTTGGCTGCTGAAGAAGGCATATGTGTGATTATTATTTATATACCTCTTTCTAGGACTTCTGGAAATCTTTTACAATATCACATTGATTCACACTGTTTGTTATATCACTATTTACATGTATAATTCATGTTTGTTACACCACATTGAGCCTGTATCAGCTGTGGGGAGAGTCATCACTACTAGTCTGTGCTATATTGTTATGTGCTTGGGTAATCCCTCTGATACTGATGGATTTATGCATATTTGTTTTTAGTAAGACCTTTCAGCCCAGAAACTGCTAATAACATCTAGTTTAATTCCCCATTTCCCTTTGGTGGTTTTAATCTTTCATTCCCTGAGAAATCGGGGAAGGTGTGACCACTTGTATTCTAAAACAAAAGAAAGCAGAGATATAGAGGGCTGGAACTCTGAAAAGATGTACTTGAATCTAACACAGCAGATAACTTAAGGCTAAGTACCTACTCAATGTGAGATAATGGTTCTATAAGCATAAACTTAGATGATAAGGCTCTCCTCATGATTGGCACCTGTTGAAATTGTTGTGGTGAGGTTATCATAGGGAAGGAGTAGATGATTGAGGGAGAGACTCATGGTCTCTCTGTCTGAGCTCGCTCATTACAGAAGACTTCAGGCTCCAGACTCCAGAGTCCAGGATTTATCTTTGAAGAGTCATGTGGAAGCTTTCCTGCTTCCTTCACTTCTCCTCCTAAAGACTAAGGACTTTGATTGATCCTGACTCTGACTGATCCTGAGGACCTCCAGAGAGCTAGCCTGGACATTATATAGGAGCAGTTATAACAATAACTAGTATTCATATAGTGTGTTTAGGTATTTTGCTCATGTGATCTAATTTGATCTTCATAACCCTGAGAGGTAGGTATTCTCTCCTACATTTTACAAATGAAGATACTGAGGCAAAAAAAAAATAATTTGCCTGGGATCAAAAAATACTAATTTACAGAGGCAGCATTCAAATTCAAGTCTTTCTGACATCTAGTTCCAGTATTATAGAATCATCGTATCTTCTAGAAGTCACAGTCATTTCAATTTATATCCTATCAATATAATATTTGACATATGTTAGATGCCTAATTTAGGCTTCAGTGAATAGACAACTGGCACAGTGAATAGCATTGATCTGATGTCAGGAAGATTCATTTTCCTGAATTCAAATCAGGCATCAAACACTTGTTATCTGTGTGATCCTGGGCTTGTAATTCAGTTTCATATTTGCCTCAGTTTCAACATCTGCAAAATAAGCTGGAGAAAGCAATGGCAAATAATTTCCATATCTCTGCCAAGAAAACCCAAAATGGGGTCATGAAGAGTAGGACAAGATGAAATGACTGAACAACAAAAAGTTGCTTAATAAAAGTTTGTTTATTTGACTTGAATTAGTAATATCTCGTGCATAGAAGGCATAGCATATCTAACCTGGATAAATAAAATAGTTTTCTAAAAAGCCTCCATGACTCATGGTTCCCCTCTTAAATCCATTCTTTACTTACTTTCCAAAGTGATATGCCTAAAGACTAGGTCTTACATGCCGCACCCTGTTCAGTAATCTATAGCAGGGCCCTATTACCTCAAGGACAAAAAACAAACAAAATACAAAGCAAAAAAAAAAAAAAAATTAAATTGCCATTTAATGCTCTTCATTATTTTTGTCCAGCATTATTAAATATTACTCCCCTTCTTAGACTATATGGGCAAATTTATCTTCTTATTCTTCATATATCTCACATTTCCATGACTTGACACAGAATTTCCCCCAGGTTTGGAATACAGACCATTGTTTACCTCTTCCAAAGCTCAGCTCAAGTATTACCTTCTACAGTAACCCTTTTGTAATTCTTGCAGCTTCTCATTCTTTCTCATTAAAATTGACTTTTATTTTGTATTTATGTGCACACAGATATACCATGTACATTTGTTCATATGTATTCATGGGTGTATACAAACATACACTATTGTGTTATTTCTCTCCTTAAAATATAACCTCATTGAGCCCATGCATTTTTTTTTCATTCTTTATTCTTTTATCTTGTAACAGAGTCCCCTGCCCATAATAAACTTTAATGGGTATTTGTTGATTGAGTCATTACATAGATTTATACTGAATTTAATTGACCTAGACATTTATTGATGTTCAAAGAAAGTATTTGAATTATATGTAGATCTTAGTTACTATAGAATCAAGTCAGGAAGAAAAATCAATGATAATGATCAAAAAAGCAGATTAGAATCTAAACTCTAAGTGAATTGTAATTAAAATTTCACATTCCCCCTGCCTATGTACACTGTAAGGGTTTCATATGTTGGCTGAATTATATCAGATTGATTACATTTGATTAAATTCCTGAAAGTGAAAAGTTGCATCGAAATCTTTAAAGTTGTCAAATGGATTCCAATGTAACCAAACAGAAAGTATTTGATTAGTTTAATTAATCAAAAATATTTATTAATAACTAATTATAAGCTAGGGATTATTCTAAATTCTAGAGATACAAGTACAATGATTAAATCAATCCTTATATACAGTAACTGTATACTCAATATTTGAAAAAAGTACATATATAAGTGGGGCAAGTAGGTAGTGCAATGGATAGAACATTGAGCTTGAAATCAGGAAGACTCATCTTCATAAGTTCAAATATGATGTCAGAGACTTACTAGCTGTGTGACCCTAGGCAAGCCATTTAACTCTGTCTCATGTGTTCATGTTTAAAATTAGTTAGAGAAGGAAATGGCAAACCATTCATATATTTCCTATCCCCTAACAAACAAAAGAGGTCATGAAGAAATAGACACAATTGAATTAACTAAATGACAAGAAACATATAATAAGTAGATTAATAAATATTAATCAAGTAAATACAACTTAATATCAAGTATTACATCTAGAATAGTTGGGAAGAATGGGTATCAGAAGCTGAAAGATGGAGAATCATAAAAGGCATTACTTAAAAGGTGTTAGAACTACATCTTAAAAGAAGAGAGGGAAATGCAAGAGATAAAAAAATAAGAAAGGAGTAATATTCAGATATTAGATGGTGCTGAGTGAAAATACAATTATCTGAGATGAAATGTGGAGTAATGGTTATATTGAACAGAAAAACAAAGAAAAGACCAAGTTTGATTAGATTGAAGAATGAAGGAAGAGGCAATAATGTCTAATGGTCCTAGAAAGATAGATTGGGGCCAGGTACTGTAAACACATAACACACACACACACACACACACACACACACACACACACACACACACACACACACACATATATATATATATATATATATGTATATATACATATATATATATATATATCATACTTATATATATATTAATCTATAACTCATATGCATTGAGATGATTGCCAAGCTTATGAGAGTTGAAGAGGGTGGTAAGAAAGAATGTCTAGTGGGAAAAGAGAAAAGGACATAGGGATTATCTTATGATAATACCCAGATTTAGGAGACATGTCCAAGAAGTAATTAGACAGATAGGAGGTAAATCAAGAAAGAGAGTTTTATTCAATTCTTATATGGCATAATTTCCCTATCTCAATGATAGATAAACCCATAGATTTGTTAATAGTCACACAGCTGATATAGAACTAGATTTAAAATTCAGTCTTCTGAATTTCTATCCTTACTATTTTAAAATGTCTTATTTTCCTTCCAAATGAACAAAAATTAAACTTAAGAATTAATCTTTTATTCTATTTTGAGATTTTTTTTCCTATTTAATAGCTATTTAGAGGCAACATTTCATTGCTGATTGGGAGTTTGATCCCTCTATATTTTAATATCAGCCATCCTCATTAGACATCTTGGTGGCCCTGAGTTCCCAGAGGCTCACCATAATAGTGCAAAATAGGAGACCACTCTGTCTGCTTATTACCCCAAACCTCAGAACTGTTAAACTCAAGTCAACCACCAATCTTAGTCTCTTCAGAATCAGGAATTTCAGGTTATACTCTCATGTCTAACCAAATATTTTAATGATTGAATAATGCAATGTTATTTGTAATTATAGAATATTTCATTTGCTTCATTGTTAAATTGTACATCATGTGTAAAGTATTTTAGGAGATAAGAAAGTTAAAAAAAATGTAGGAGATAAAATATTTAGTTGATGTAAAAAGAATCTTTTCATTTCATTTATAAGATTAATTGTGAAAGACTGATTAATAGATTGCCATTTAAGATATGGAAACTCAGTGATTTGGACATGTGATTGGAAAATTCTGTCTGGAGCAAATGATCTTATTTAAGAAAAGGAAGGTCTCCTTCATTATGGTCACCTGGAAGGAAATATGGATTGCTTAAAATCTTCAGCTTTTAACTAAGAGACATACTTTCAGCAGCATCTCAGGAGGAACTCATTTCATCTATTTGACAACACGTTAATGAATTAATAATCATTATGGGTTATTTTCACATCTTTTGTAAAGTAACATTTTTCTTTAATGGACATAATAGATTACCTCATTGGAATCACACATGCAATTGGAATCAGACTTAGAAAATTCTTTTTCTTTATCCACTCTCCTCATTCACTAATGGTTTCCTCACTCATAAGTTATGTGCCTGATCCCTCCCCAGGAAGATATTTGTGTAACATTATCACACCAACCACTATGACATATTTCCCATTACCCAGCACCCAGGAGAGGATAGAATATGAAAATGAATTTCTTAGGAATATGTTGTTGCTTAAAACTAATTTAATCTTATCAAGAAATCTTAGTTTCTAAATAAAGAAGCAAAAAAAAAAATTCAATTAAGAACAGAGTCCTAACATATGAATGTCATTTACATGATTAAGCAGAGATAACACAGTTCTGCATTTAATTCTCCCACAGTTTTGAACCAAATGTGAAATTGATACGTTGATGACATTAAAGATCCATAGCTTTGTAATATTGTACTACTATTTAATTACTACCAAAGCTATGAGCTTCAGAGCTCTCTGTTCTTCCATCCTAAAGTCTTTTAATATAGAGTTGTGGTGACAAGGGTAATGAAACAAAGCAGTAAAAACAATGCCTCAATTATAAATGCCAGGCACAGTAATGGAAAGCATGCCTGGAAATCATGAGACCTAGTGTAATGAGCACTGGATTCAGAGTTAGGGTTCTAGATCTTGTTCTACCAGTAACTCTCTGTCTTTCACTGGGCCAGTCATTTAGTCTGTGGAGTCCTGATTTTCTCATCTTTAAAATGAAGGGAATGACAGCTAAGATTTTTTCTAGTTCTCGAATCCTATGATTTAATAATCCCAATAGAAAGAGAAATTAATTTTGTGTTCTTCTTTACAATCAGTGTCCCAAATATGAACTCAAAATTTCATTATTAGATGTATTACATATTTTAAATCATTGAAGGGAAAGGACTTGTATCTGATATTTCACCAATGAGAAAACTATCAGTTTAAGTCACCATTTTCTCTGCACCTTATATAATTTTAGTTTTGCTTAAAAGAAAGAGAAAGGAGAGGCAGCACTTTAATTCTTTGCATCTTGAATCCAAAACTTTCTGTGCACTCTAATACACTATTTCTCATACCCAGTAGTCATGGAATAAAATATTTTTCAATACTTTCATTTTTCAATTTATCTATTGTTTATCTATTTGCTGCATTTCTTTTTCTTGAACTGAGATACGATCTTGATTTGGCTATATTTTGAAAATATTCCCAGAGTTTGGAAAAGAATATGATATATATTTCTCTGATGACACTGGTCAAGTCATTTAACTTTTCAGTGCCTGCCCCCAAGTAAATTTTTAAGATTGTAAATTTTTAAGTGATGGCTGGTTTATATCATTAGAGATTTATTTCTACTTATATTTGCCATAACCAGTAAAACCATAGGTCTTGCCTTAAAGTAAAACAGAATCCTGATGACTGGTTTTCAAATTAAAAGACATTTATAGTCATCTATGACTCTTGGACCCATGTTTTCTATTTTTTTTTTTTTTAATCATTGACCTAGACGAAGACCTAGATAAAGGATTGGTAAAACTTGCAAAACCATTAAGTCAGGAAAGAAAGGAAATATATTGCATAGCAGAGTCAGGAATAAAAAAACCCTTTTGATTATTTTAAAGAATGTGTTAAATTTGTTGGCTTAAATACTTCAGCTTCATCAATTCAAGTAGTCTTTCCAAGTGCAATTTGAATGTTCCCAAAAGATTAAAGCCCATTAATATCTTCTTGTTTTCTGGTATATTGTTCATGACTTCTTAAACATTTGACAAAAGGTCCCTCTAATGTTATTACTCTCTTGATATCAATTAAAGTAGATATCAAAAGAGAAGGGTAGGGTAGTAAAGACTGGGGAGGTAAAAGCTAGAATTAGATTAAGTGGCCAGAAGACCCAAGCTGGCCAAACCCTTTATCAGTTCAGCTGCCAAATTGATTATCCTAACGTGTACTTCAGACCCCACCACCACTCTCCGCAGTAAAATACAGTGGCCCCCAGTTACATCCAGGACCAAATATAAAATACTATTTGGCCCTTAAAGCTTGCCAAAACCCAGCCCCTTCCTAACTTTAGAGACTCAGGCCTCCTCCATTCTGATTTAGTAACTATTCACTGGCTGTCCATAACGTCAGAAATGCTCTTCCTCCTGATCTCTGCTTCCAACTTCTCTCAAGTCTCAACTAAAATCCTACCTTGTGTTGGAGGTTTTCCAGCTCTTCCCACCCTCACACTCATGACAAGTTCCTTGCTTCCCCCATAAATTATACACATCTTAGATATATACCGTTGTCTGTCTCTCTATTAGAAAGTGTTTTTCTTGAGGTTAGATTTTGCCTTTTTTGTATTCAGAACACTTCACACAATGCCTGGCATATCCTAAGCAGCTGAGTAATTGAATATTTTAGTGTATATGCTATTCTTTCTGCCTTTGACCTACTTCAAATACATACTGTGTATGTAGTAGCATATTTCTGTGGGAATAGAGAAAAAATATTATACTTAGTTTACATAGGCAAAAGTTAAGACTAAGAAGTCAACTGATTTGTCCAAAGTCATACAGATAATGTTTCAGAGGGATTATTTCAATCTATGTCTTCTGAATGTAAGCCCAGTGCTTTTTGCGCTATTATTCTTCCTCTAACATAAGTATTAATACTTTAGGTCAGGACAATCAGTGAATTCAGATTTAGTCAAATTGCACTCTAGACAAGAATGTCTACATTGCCTAGCCTACATCTCTCCATCACTTTTACAAAAATTAATAGCATGATAGCCTTTGTCAGTCTTTCCTAAATAATCATCCTAGTTTATACCAGCAATTTTGCTTGAAAAGGACTTTGTAATTGTAGTACAATTAAAATGTTGGTGTGGAGAAACTAAGGAACAGGAGGCTGGCTATTTGCTGATGTCTTTGACCATGTCATGACCAAGTCTTTGATCATGACTAACAATAAAATAAAATAAAAAATACAAACATGGGTTTCATTCTGGTGTAATAATTTATGAGCCTGCAGAATGGTTAAAGAGATATAAAGAATGATTGTAAAAGAGAGTTTGCCTAGAATCACATGATTTGTAAATTGACTATAAACATTAACTTAAATGTTGGTACTTTAAATTCATTAGACAAGCTCTGACAATCAAAGTATTCATATTATATGGATTTAATACTTTTATCACTCCTTAGAACAAATGAAAGTTTTAAAAAGTAAACTTTTAACTACCAATAAATTTACTTTTTCTAAATGCTATTAACTATTCTAAATTTAAAACAGACATTGTTTAAATAATTTGCAAATATGTCCTATTAATTATTGCATTATTATTAATCCCATTAATATCTCTTGATTTTAAGAAAAAGTAAAAGTGCAAAATAAACACATTATTTCTAAAAGGGTCTTTTGCACCTTTGAGTCTTAATTCTCTCCTAATTGCTCTTTCTTTTGTGATATTACTAGAGCAGTTATGCAGGGACTCAATATAAAGACCCAACCAGATTAGTGGTCCTTTAAAAAGTTTTACAGCTCCAATGTTAACACTTACACTGTTGCTCCCAGCTGTATTTACATTAATGAAACCAGGTCCTCAAAGTTATAACTAAAAGATAAAAATTTGGTTCCTGCTGGTTCAGCAAAAAGATTATTTCCTTTGATGACTCTTTAGCATAACAATGTCCATGTCTATTAATTTTAATATTATTTAGCTTTACTTTTACACTTAGTTCACAACTGATTTCCATTATTTCTAAATTGTTGGATATTAAATTCCAGTAGGGTGTGAGTTATTTCTCTCTCTCTCTTTCTCTCTCTCTCTTTCTCTCCTTTACTCCTTGTTTCACTTCTTCCCTATCTCTCTCCCTTTCCCTCACACTGTTTTTCCTTTTTTCCCCCTCCTCTTTCTTTCTTCTCTCCTATTAGTCCAAACTCATGACATAATTGGTGTAGAAAATTTTCCAAAAACTAAAGTTCTTATATAAGTTCAGATTACCCAATATCCTAAAATTAAGGTATTAGAGAGTTGCTTTGGACACTGAAAAGGTAAATGACTTATCATTCAAAAAAACAGATAGTGTGTCAGAGAGGAAATTAGGAAGCACAAGTCTCCAACTCAGGCTGTTTCTCTATCCATTATGCCAATTCCCATCATAATTAAACTTGGGGTGAAGCCATGATGGAGGAGTAAAGGCAGAGTCACATCTGAGCTCTCCCCTAAACCTCTTCAAATATTTTAAAATAATAACCTGAAAGAAATAGGAGAGTTGTAGAACAAAAAGTTGGCATTAAAAAATTCCTTAATCCAAGACTATAAAGGGCTGAAACTCTGAAAGGTGGACTGGAATTAGACAAGGGAGCACTTAAAGCTAATTACCTATTGGGTAATAATTCTATTAGCATATGTTTGGAAAAATGGCCCTGGCTGGTTCAATCTTTTGGTAGATATAGATAATCCTAGAAGGGACTAGAGGGTGTAGTGAGACAAGTCAGACTCACTTTGCAGGAGGACCAGGAAAAGTAAGGTTGGTGGAGAGATTGTAAGCAGTTTCATCCATCGCCTTTCTTCTCCCCCTAAAGACCAATGACTTTTGCTTTTCCTGACTCTGTCTGATTCTGAGGCCTCCAGGGAGCTAGCCTGGACTTTACACAAGACTACTTAAAAGATATGCATTGAGAAAAACTAAAGAAAAAAATTAAAACTATCCAAGAAAAATAAGAAGATTATGGGGAAAAGTTAATCAATTAGAGAAAGAGGTACAGAGTCTCAAAGATGAAAATAATTCTTTGAAAATTAGAAATAGGAAAAGGGAAACCAATGAAGTTATGAGAGATGAAGAAATGTCAAAACAGATTACAACAAATGAGAAAATAGAACAGAATGTGAAATATCTCATAAGCAAAACAACAGATCTGGAGAAAAGATCAGGAAAAAATACAAGAATAATTGAACTGTCAGAAAGTTGTGATGAAAAAGAGAGCCTTGACACAATAATGCAGGAAATAATCCTACAATTTTGTCCTGGAGTAACAGAACATGAGGGGAAAGTAAAAATAGAAAAAATCCACTGATCACCACTTTAAAGAGATCTTTTGTGGAAAAGAAATAGGACTATTGTTGCCAAATTTTGAAATCTCAGATTAAAAATAAATTTTTGCAGAAACAAGAAAAAAAAAACAATTCAAATATGCTGGAGCTACAATTAGAATTGCACAAGACTTATCAGCAGCTACAATAAGAGACGGCAGGTTTTGGAATCATATGTACAGGCAAGCAAAAGAATTAGGCCAGAGGGCCCAAAATATCATATCCAGCAAAATTACTAATAATTTTCAGTGATAAAAAACAGATATTCAGCAAACTTGCAGATTTTCAAAACTTTCTTTCAACCAAATCTGAATTTAAAGGAAAATTTAACATACAAGAGACAATACGAAAAGTAATTTTAAGGAATTCCACATGGACAAACTCTTCAAAAATGGACAAATTATATACGTTTTTTACACATGGAAAATGTATACTTTATATTTAGGATTTACATAAACAATAAGTTGAGCTCAAAAAAAAAGATTGGCAAAGTAAAGGTAAAAATAATAAATCTGTTATGCAAATGAGGTGCAGAGGCAGAATAGAAACAGAAGCAATAGAGAAGGAAGGAGGATTCATAGTTCTGAAAACCTACTTGCATCATGAATGGGTTTGTTTAATAAGCAACATTACATATATACCATGAAGGACATAGGTCCCTCCAAAATCTATAAAATTAAAGTCAGGTGGGAGGAGTAGGTGGATGGATGAGTAGGGTGAAGGAAGAAGACAAGAGAGGGATCCCTGGGTTAGGGAAAATTAAGTAATAGTAAGTCAAGTTAAAAAGCAGAATTTAATATGAGTCTGCAGGGATAGGAAAAATGTGTATATGTGGAATGTGTGTGTATGTATGTATATCTCTATCTCTATCTCCATCTATCTATCTATCTATCTATCTATCTATCTATCTATCTATCTATCTATTTATCTATTTATAAATATATCCTCTCTTAACTATAGCCTGCTTGGTTGTGGTAGAGGGGAATGAAAGAGGGGGAAAAGAATAAAGTAATTAAGGTAAATAAGGGAAGGCATAGAACAAAAGAACAATTTACAAGTAAGTAAAGAAAAGATGGATACTCATGAATATAATTTCTTCTACATATATATGTGTATTATATGTGTATATATGTATATATATATGTGTGTGTGTGTGTATGTGTGTGTGTGTGTATTTTTTCTTTAATGTATTTTAAAACCTTTTATCAAGTGTATTTCAAACAATAACTTTAGCAAAGTTGGAGGATATAAACTAATCCCCCCATAAGTCATAGGCATTTCTATATGTCACCGACAAAGTCCAGCAGCACGAAATAGAGAAATCCCATTTAAAATAAGTGTAGGTGATATAAAATATTTGGGAGTCTACCTTCCAAGACAAAGCCTAGAATTATATGAACAAAATTACAAAATACTTTTTGTACAAATAGAGTTAGATTGAAATACTTGGAAGAATATAAAGTACTCATGGACAAGCTTCACTAATATAATAAAATTGACAATTCTACCTAAATTAATCTACCTGTTCAGTACCACATCAAAAAAACTGCCAAGAAATTACTATATAAAATTATAACAAAATTCATCTGCAACAAAAAAAGTCAAGAATTTTAAGAAAATTGAGCCAAGATGGCAGAGAACATACATGACTTTCTGTGATGTCCTCTGACTTCTAAAACCAACAGTAGATTTAACATCTAAAGTGGTTTTGGAGTGACAGAACACACAAATATCTGGAGTACCACACATTCCCAGAAGAAAATACCTTGGAAGAACTTCATAACAGGTCTTTTTCAAGTAAACAGGGGGACAGTCTGCCCAATCCAGACAGCAGCACAGGGAGCCCAGAGAAAGAAGCTGGGGTGGAGATCCAGAGTGCTGCAGCTTTCACACACTGGGGAATTTAGAGTACTTTGTCCTAGTTGCAAGCAGGTATTAGCGGATTTGCTGTAAAATCACCCAAAAGCAATTACAAAAGGCAAATTGTAAACCTTTTGAGCCCTGAAAGAACTTGGCACCTGGCTGGAATTGCCAATCCCTAAAAGTCAGTGAGAAACAGCAGCCCCAGGGCAAACTAAAATAAATATTGCTCCTTTGCCTTAAGAGCAGATCTCAACCATTAAAAATATGAACAAAAACACAAAAAGTACTCTGACCAGAGACAACTTTTATGGAGAGAGAGAATAGACTTCAAATTTTGAGGTTCCTAAAGATCAATCAACTCCAGATGAAATCCCAAAAGGAGACAGGAACTGGTCCCCATTTCACAAGGCTTTCTTGGAAGATTTCAAAAAGAATCTTAAAAGAGAGTTAGAAGAAAAATAGGGAAAGGAAATGAGATCTTTGCAAGAGGTTATGGAAAAGGAAAAACAGAAATAATCTGAAGAAAACTCCTTAAAATTGATTTGTTGAAATGGGAAAAGCATATAACTCCATACAAAATAGATATAAAAATTTACCAACTCACTGAAAAAAAGAATTTTTGAAATGGGACAAAATGCAATAAACAAAACAATTCAATTGTCCAAATACAAAAGGAGCTAAAAGTAACTGAAGAAAATAACACACTAAAAATTAGAATTGAACAAATTGAAGTGAATAACTCAATAAGATTTCAAGAATCAATCAAATAAAATTTTTAAAAAATGAAGAAAATAGAAGAAAACAAGCAATACCTCCCAGGAAAAACAACTGATCTGGAAAACACATCTAGGAGACACAATCTAAAGATTATTGGACTTCCTGAAAGCCATGATGAAAAAAAGAATCTAGATATTATCTTACAGGAAATCATAAAGGAAAACTGCTCTGAAGTCCTAGAATCACAGGGTAAAATAGCCATTGGAAGAATTCACTGATAACATCCTGAAACAGACTCGAAAATGAAAACTATAAGGAATATCATAGCTAAATTTCAGAACTATCTGACTGAGGAAAAAACATTGCAAGCACCCAGAAAGAAACAATTTAAATATGTAGGAGCCACAATCAGGATTACCCAGGATCTAGCTGCTTCTACCTCAACAGATTTAAAGGGCCTGGAATCTGTTATATACCAAAAAGGCAAAAGAACTTAGATTACAGCCAAGAATATGCTATCCAGCTAAAATGAGTATTATCTTTAAGGGAAAAAGATGGATATTAAATGAAATAGATGAAAAGACCAGAGCTGAACCAAAAAATCCATCTCTGAACACAGAATTCAAGAGAAGAATAAAAAGGTAAAAAAGGAAAGAACTTTTGAGAACTATATTTCTGTTATGGGTATACATAGAGAGAGAAGGTATAATGTAATTTTATTATGAGAATATAAAAAAAAAACTAGAGGTGGAAAGGGAATTGTATTAGAAAAGAAGGAAAAAGGAGGTAAAATAATAGAAAGTATTTTCACATGAAAAGGCAAAGATGACCTATTATAATTGAGGGAAAGAAGGGAAGGGGATGAGCATTTCTTACTCTTATTCTCATCAAATTTGATTCAGAGAGAATACCAAACATATTTGGTTTCACAGAGAAACTTATCTCACCTTTTAGGAAAATGGGAGGGGAAAGGGGAGAAGAAAAAGGAAGGCTAATAGAAAGGAAAAAAGGGGTAGTGAAGGAAAGCTTTAAGAAAAGGGGAGGGCCATTGAGGGAGGTGGAGATCAGAAGCAAAATAGTATGGAGGAGGGAAAGGGGAAAAAAAAGAAAAAAAGGATAATTTGGGGTAAGTAAGATGGCAGGAAATTCAGAGTTACTTAATTTAACTGTGAATGTGAGTGGCACAAACTCTCACATAAAACAGAAGTGGATAGCAGACTGGATTAAAAGACAGACTCCTACAATAGGTTGATTACAAGAAACACATTTAAAACAGTGATACACCTAGAATGAGGGTAAAGGGCAGGAGCAGAATCTATTATGCTTCAAGTAAAGTAAAAAAAGCAGGGATAGCAATCCTGATCTCAGATCAAGTAAAAGCAAAGATAAATGTAGTTAAAAGAGATAAGGAAGAATGCTGTATCTTGCTAAAGGGTACCATAGGAAATGAAGCAATATCAATCAAATATATATGTACCAAATGGTATAGCATCCAAATTCCTAGAGGAGAAGTTAAAAGAGATGCAAGAAGAACTAAACAGCAAAACTATACTAGTGGGGGATCTCAACTTTGCTCTCTCAAAACTAGATACATTGAACCACAAAATAAATAAGAAAGAAGTTAAGGAGGTAAATATAACGTTAGAAAAGTTAGATATGATAGATCTTTGGAGACAATTGAATGGTTACAGAAAGTTTTTTTTTTTTTTTTTTTTTTTTTTTTTTTTTGTCAGCAGTTCATGGAACTTATAGAAAAATTGAGCATGTATTAGGGCATAAAACCCTCAAAATTAAATGCAGAAAGGCAGAAATAGTGAATTTTTTTTTCCAAATCACAATGCAATACAAAACACATACAATAAAAGTCCAGGGGAAAATAGACCAAAAAGTAATTGGAAACTAAACAATCTATGTTAGGTTCTTACTAAGTGCTAATGAGATAATGAGATATTAGGATCTTACTAAGTGCTAAGTCGCTACTTAACAATTCTCTAGTCCTGGCTTTTACTGGGAGTTTAACTCCTTCAAACTCCTGGGGAGGAGCTTACATGCTTAGGAGGAGCAAGTTCATTGGTTGAAGTAATTTTTCCCAAAAGCCCTTGCATTATCCCACAAAAGAGGGCGGGACTTGAGAGATAGAGAGTCTTATCTGGGCCAGACCTGAGGCAGCTCTCTGGAGGGAGAGAAAAAGTCTCTGTTCTACGTCAAAGTTGGAGCAGCCCCCTGGAGGAGAGAGAATCTTGTCTGGGCCAGACTTGAGGCTGCTCTCTAAAGGAAGAAGTCTCTCCTCTAGACCAGAGAGCGATCAGCAGTTTCTGGAGACTACAGCACATTACATATTGGCACCCAACGTGGGGCAAGGACTTTTTCTTATCCTGACAAGGACTTATTCTGAGCTTTTCAGAGGAGCTAGACTGGACCATCACAGTTTGGCACCCAAACAGGGACAGACACGATCTGATTCCAGTGGAAAAGCCTCCAATCCAGATCTCAGTGGAAAAGCCTCTCTGACCCAGAAGTGTGAGTAACAAGGAAACTTTGTTAAACTTTGTTAAACTTTGGTTAAAGAGCTAAAGTAGAATTTCAGTGAAATGGGGCAAATGCCTTCTGTTCAAAGAAAATGTTTGGAGAGCATTTTCAAGGTTATGAAAAGCCAAGGATTGATTATAATTTTGGAGGAGATTACTGAATTTTTAAAAACTGTGCAGGTTATATGTCCTTGTTTTTCTCTGGAAGAAGAAGTGGATCAAGATGAATGGGAATTAGTAGGAAAGCAATTAGGTGAACACTACAATTCCAAACCAAATTCAATTTCCCAAGATACACTTCATACCTATAATTTAATCCAAATGGCTTTAAAAATTGTTATTCTAAAGGAAGAGAAGAAGGAACAAAATGGGGAGGTGTCACCTGAACTAAGTGAAAAGGATGAATCAGATAACAATGAAGTTAAGTACAATTCTGAGCAACAGGAGCATTTCCCATTTCCTCCCTCAATTAACCCTTTAGGGGTGGAGCAAGAAGGAGGAGGGAAGAGGCAGAAACACAAACAGAATCACCTGTGAAGCAGCCTAAGCCTATGACAAGATTAGAAAAAACATTGGTTAAAGCTAAGAGAGAAGGACAGGATATAAGTGATTTTATACATGCATATCTTGTGATTGAAGAAATTGATTCTATAGGTCAAAAAAGGAGAATATATGCACCTTTAGATTTGAATAAAATTAAAGATTTGAAAAAAGGTTGTACCCTTTGTGGGACTACATCACCTTATGTTAAAATGTTACTAGATGGTTTGTCTTATGAAGTCCTAACCCTGAATGTTTGGAAATCCATAGTAAGGACATGTCTAGAACCTGGACAAAATTTGTTGTGGCTTGTGGAGTTTCATTAATTATGTAAAATCCAAGTCAGATGCAATTTGGAAATAGGAGTTAACACAAAATTCACCTTTGAGCACTTAGCTGGTGAAGGAATGAAGCTGGAGAGAATTCAGAACAAATTAATTATACCATGACAATATATGAGCAAATTGCTAAGGATGCAATGAAAGCTTGGGGTGTCCTCCTTGTACAGAAAGATCGGGGAGAGGCTTTCATTAAAATAGAGCAAGGTCCCAATGAACCTTTTGAAGATTTTGTGGGACGTTTGCAAACTGCTGTCAAAAGAACTATTGGAGAAAATGCAGCTACAGAAATAATGACCAAACATCTGGCTAAGGAAAATACCAATGAGATTTACAAAAGAATTATATGGGGATTAGACAAAGATGCTCCTTTAGAGGAGATCATAAGATGATGTGCCACAGTGGGAACAAATGCTTTTTACACCCGGACTATGATGAACATGGAAAGATAGAGTCCCTCCTGGCAAGGGCCTTCTAGAGAAACTCGGCAATGTTTTCAATGTGGAAAAATTGGACATCTAAGAGCTCAGTGTAAATGTGGAGATACAGTGAGAAGACAGGTTGAGAGAAGACTTAAAACTCCATGTCCAAAATGTCACAAGGGTCTCCACTGGGCCTCCAAATGTAGATTGACCCAGGGAAATGAGAGGCAGGGTGCAGCTTCAGCCCCCCAAGTGGCGCATGATGGCAGCCGAGGTTACATCCAGAGAATTTTAAGACATGATCAATCAGCCAAAAGGCAATAAGATGGAAGAAAGGGATTGAATTTAGGAAAAACAGAGTTGTGTGCAATAGAGACTACTGAGATAGTCCCTGGAGAAGTGAAATCTGTTCCTGTAGAGCCTATGCATCCTTTGTCTCCAGGCACCATTTCACCTTCTGAGAGTGCCTACAAAACAGTGTCCATCTGTAATTATCTGTATATTATTCTCTGGGAGAATAAAAGAGAGGACTCCCAGAGAATGGGCGTGGGATAATGCAAGGGCTTCTGGGAAGAACCACCTCAGCCAATGAGCTTGCCCCCTCTATCAAGTCAACCTTGTCACTGTCCAGACAACCTGAGATCTCACTTAGTAATCCTAACATCCATCCATACACTGATGTGGGAAACTGGAGAACATGTAGGTAATATCCCAGTCACTAATACAGGTAGACAACGTGTGATTTATCAACCAGGAGAAGTAGTAGCATCAGGCTTATTGTTACACACTCCTAATAAGCAATCTGGTGACAGTCGCCCAGATTCTGACTCCAATGAACAAAATCCAGGAATATATTGGACAGCAGCTGTGACAGCTGAATGACCTATGCTTACTATTTATATAAATGAAATACCATTAGAAGGATTGGTAGAGACAGGTGCAGATAGTACAGTTATTAGAGGTACCAATTGGCCCAGTCACTGGCCAAAGATTAAGGCAGACACCCAAATGTCTGGGGTAGGAGGATCAATAGCAGCAGAAGTTAATGCTAAGCCTTTGAGATATATATTTGAAGGTGAAACAGGAGTTTTTACCCCTTTTGTGGTTGAAAAAATCCCCATCAATCTATGGGGAAGAGACATTTTACAGCAGATAGGATTACAAATAAGCACTTCGGCTTTTTAGGCAGGGCTGCTGTTGAAGGTCTACCTGCACTCTCACTGGTTCCTATTCAGTGGAAGACTGATTCACCAATGTGGGTAGAACAGTGGCCCTTAAAAAGTGATAAAATTCAGGCCTTATTAGACATAGTGCAAGAATAAATTAACCAAGGACACTTGCAGCCTTCTCTAAGTCCTTGGAATTCCCCAGTATTTGTGGTGAAAAAGAAATCTGGAAAATGGAGGGTGTTAACTGATATAAGAAGACTAAATGAACAGATGGAAACTATGGGAACTCTTCATCCTGGACTTCCATCTCCTACTCAGTTGCCAAGAGAATGACCTCTATGGGTTATAGACATTAAGGATTGTTTCTATTCTATCCCTCTAGATAAGGAGGGCATGAAAAGATTTGTTTTTTCAGTGCCTAGTGTTAATTTTTGATAAGCCTTATAAAAGATATGAATGGACAGTTTTGCCACAGGGAATGAAAAACAGCCCTACTATGTGCCAAATGTATGTTGCTGCTGCTCTTGCTCCAGTAAAAGAGCCTTTCCAAAAGTAATATTGTTACATTATATGGATGATATTTTGGGATGTGCATCTGAGGAACAAATGTTAGAAGCATGTCTACAAAAGACCATGGAAACACTAAAGTACTGCAAACTGCATATAGCTACAGAAAAAAATTCAAATACATGTTCCTTTTCAATATTTAGGATATGAAGTATATCCTAAGACACTCATAGTACAAAAGTTTTCTTTAAGAACATAAAAGTTGAACACATTAAATGACTTTCAAAAATTAATAGTAGATATCCAATGGATACATCCAGTATTAGGCTTGACTACCAATCAACTGCAACTACTATATGATATTTTAAGGGGAGACAGTGCTTTAAATTCACCATGCCAGCTTACAAAAGAAGCACAAGAGGCTTTGAGTTGAACTGGCTTTATCCAATGTGGTTGAAAGAGTCACTCAAAAACCCTTGGAAATATCAGTTTTTGCTACACAAGAGGCACCCACAGCAGTCCTTCATCAAGGAGACAGTGTGATTGAGTGGGTGAACCTCCCAGCACAACCAGAACAAAGCCTTACTCCTTACCCAGTGCTTGAGGCTAGAATTATATTAAAGGCTATTAAGAGAGCAATACAATTATCTGGGATAAGTCCTAAAAAATATACACATTCTATACTAATGCACAAAGTAATGTATGTTGTGAGACCATCCCAGAATGGCAAATTTTATTGGGCACAGCTACAAATTTTGCACATGGGTCTCCATTAAAGATAACCCAGCTACTACATAATTGGTGATGGATCTTTGAAGAAAAGGTTTCTAAGATTCCTCTTAAAAGACCAACAATTTTTAGAGATGCCTCCAAAGAAAATATTTGTGCTGTATGCTCTCATGACTTAACTATGAAGAGAGTAGTCAGGACTCCTTTTCAGTCCACTCAGCAGAATGAATTATTTGTTATCATGCTAGCTCTTACTTATTACCCAGGAGATGTAAATATAATTATTGATTCAGCCTATTCAGTAGGGATAGTACAAAGAATTGCCACAGCCCAAATAAAATTTGCAGCCTCTAATATTTATCAGCTCTTTAAGGAACTTCAAGAGCAACTGAGAAAGCATCCAGGCAAGATTTATACCTTGCATGTCCACTCACATAGTAGACTTCCAGGTCCTATTCTTGATGGAAATTCAAAGGCAGATAGCCTTCTAATCATGTTAGCCAGTACTACTTTATTTCAGGAAGCATAAGAATCTCATTCTAAATATCATCAGGCTGCTCTAGCTTTATGTTTACAATTTGGAATAACAAGAGAGGAAGCTAGGAGCATAGCAAAAGCTGTACAGCTTGTCTTCCTTTCTACGCTCCTACACTCCCTCCAGGGAAGAATCCTTGTGGTTTGAGACCCAATGAAATATGGCAAATGGATGTGACCCATTATAAATCTTTCAGTCATCTCTCTTTAATCCACATGGTAGTAGATACCTTTTCAGGATTCACTTTTGCAGTGCCAACAGCAAAAGAGACAGCCCGAGTGGTCACTAAATTCCTTATCCAAGCATTTGCAATTATGGGTGCCACAATAAATAAAAACAGATAATGGACCTGCATATAGTTCTAAACATTTTGCACACTTCTGTGCGGAGTATAAGATTTTACACACTACTGGAATACCTTTTAATCCGCAAGATCAGACAATAGTATAGAGAAGAAACAGACATTAAGACATTCCTCCAAAAACAAAAGAAAGGAGGAGCCACAGGTAGCCCTAGAGAACTTCTAAATTTTGTTCTCTATACCATTAATTTTCTAATTTTTGACAAAGATGCACTGGCTCCAGCAGACAGGTTTTATAACCTGCCTGAAGGGCAGTGTCCAGTGCGAGCAGCTCCATCGTCCTTAGATAATCACCAGGTGATGTGGAGAGACCCAGAAAGTGGTGAATGGAAGGGACCAGATAATGGTCCCAGATAACTGCCTGGGCGAGATGGTTTGCTTGTATTTCTTCAGATGGAGAAGGAATCAGATGGGTGCCAATGAGTCAAATTTGCCTTGTCCATTGGAGAGAGACAGAAAATGAGAAAGACCTCAAAGCAAAGGAGAAAATCTAAAAAACATCTGACACTGAAAGAGCATGGCTAATAAGAAGACTGTTAAAGAACTTTAAAACCAGCAGGAATCATTGGATTTCCTAACAGAAGATGAGACTAATGAACAATGGACTTATGGACATTTATAAATTCTCAATTTATGATTATTTGATCATGTTATTTGTTACATACTTCTAGTACGTTCTATGTTACTATGTTACTATGTGTTTATTGCAATCTATGTAATTATGTAATGCCTCCCATATTGATGGATTTATGTTTCAAGGTCATGACCACTCTATGTTCTAAATCAAAAGAAAGGGGGAGATGTTAGGTTCTTACTAAGTGCTAATGAGATAATGAGATATTAGGCTCTTACTAAGTGATACTAAGTCGGTACTTAACAATTCTCTAGTTCTGGCCTTTACTGGGAGTTTAACCCCTTCAAACTCCTGGGGAGGAGCTTGCATGCTTAGGAAGAGCAAGAAGCAATTACTTCTTGGTTGAAGTAATTTTTCCCAGAAGCCCTTGGGTTATCCCATGCCCATTCTCTGGGAGTATAAAAGAAGGCAGCACTTGAAAGATAGAGAGTCTTGTCTGGGCCAGACCTGACTCTGCTCTCTGGAGGTAGAGAAAGAGTCTCTGCTCTAGTCAGAGTTGGAGTGGCTCTCTGGAAGAGAGAGAGTCTTGTCTGGGCCAGACTTGAGGCAGCTCTCTGGAGGAAGAAGTCTCTCCTCTAGACCAGAGAGCGATCGGCAGTTTCTGGAGACAACAGCACATTACAAATCTTATCCTTAAGAATGAATGGGTAAAACAACAAACCATAGAAACAATCAATAATTCATCCAAGAGAATGACAATAATGAGACAATACACCAAAATTTGTAGGATCCAATCAAAGCAGTTATTGGGGGAAATTTTATATCTTTAGATGCTTACCTGCATAAAATAGAAAAAAAGATCAATGAATTGGGCTTACAACTAAAAAAGCTAGAAAAAAATAAGTTAAGAACCCTCAAATACCAAATTTGAAATTCTGAAAACAAAAAGGAAGATTGATAAAATGATTTTGAATGTTCTTGAAATAAAATGTTTTTGAAAAAACAACAAAATAAAACTTTAGTTAATTTATTGAAAAGAGGAAAGAAAATAAATCAAATTGTTAATCTCAAAAATGAAAAGGGAAAACTTTCTACTAAGGAAAAGAAAATTAGAACAATAACTAGGAGTTATTTTGCCCAAGTAAATGTCAATAAATTTGATAATTTAAGTGAAATGGAGGAATATCTACAAAAATATATATTGGCCAAATTAACAGAAGGGGAACTAATTTAATTAGTTCCATTTTAGAAAAAAAGAAATAAAATAAGCTATTAATCAAGTCCCTAAGATTGAAGTAAGAATAACCTGAAAAGGAAAACAAATATGCACGTGGACTATAACAGAAGGAGTGGAACTGCTATAGTTCTGCATAGTCCAAACTGCATAGTCCAAACTGCATAGTTCTTTTGCTGGGTGTAGCCAGTTCCCTTCATTATTGAACAAATGAACTGATTTGGTTCATCTCCTTGTTGAAGAGAGCCAAGTCCATCAGAATTGATTCAGAATTGATTCAGAATTTATTCAGCCATTCTCCAATTGATGGGGATCCATTCAATTTCCAGTTCCTAGCCACTACAAATAGGGCTGCCAAAAACATTTTTTGCACACATTTCCTTTCTTTAATATCTCTTTGGAATATAAGCCCAGTAGTAACATTGCTGGATCAAAGGATATGCACAGTTGGTTAACTTTTTGAGCATAGTTCCAAATTGCTCTCCAGAACTGTTGGATGCATTCAGAATTCCACCAACAATGTATCAGTGTGCAGAATTTCCAACATCCCTTCCAACATTCATTATTGTTTTTTCCTGTCACTAGCCAATCTGAGAGGTGTGTGGTGGTATCTCAGAGTTGTCTTAATTTGCATTTTTCTGATTAATAATAATTTGGAGCATCTTTTCATATGGCTAGAAATAGTTTTTATTTCTTCATCTGAAAATTGTCTGTTGATATCCTTTGACCATTTATTAATTGGAGAACAACTTGATTTCTTATAAATAAAAGTCAGTTTTCCATATATTTTGGAAATTAGCCCTTTATCAGAACCTTTGACTATAAAAATGTTTTCCCATTTTATTGCTTTCCTTCTAATCTTCTCTGCATTAGTTTTGTTTGCACATTTTTTTTTTACTTGACATAATAGAAATTTTCTATTTTGTGATAAATAGTCATCTCTAATTCTACTTTGGTCACAAATTCCTTCTTCCTCCACAAGTCTCAGAGGTAAACTATTCTATGTTCCTCTAATGTATTTATAATCTCATTCTTTATAGCTAAATCAAGAAACCATTTTGATCTTGGTGTATGATGTTAAGTGTGGGTCAATACCTAGTTTCTGCCATACTAATTTCCAATTTTCCCAGCAGTTTTTGTCAAACAATGAATTCTTATCCCAAAAGCTAGAGTCTTTGGGTTTGTCAAACATTAGATTACTATACTTATTGACTATTTTGTCCTGTGAACCTAACCTATTCTACTAATCAACTAGGCTATTTCTTAGGCAATAACAATTGGTTTTTGGTGACTGCTGCTTTAAAATATAGTTTTAGATAGGGTACAGCTAGGTCACCTTCATTTGATTTTTTTTTTATTAGTTCCCTTGAAAGTCTTGACCTTTTGTTCTTCCAGATGAGTTTTGTTGTTATTTTTTCTAGGTCATTAAAATAGTTTTTTTGGAAGTCTGATTAGTATACTATTAAATAAATAGATTAGTTTAGGTAGTATTGTCATCTTTATTTTATTTGCTGATTCTATTCAAGAGCACTTAATATTTTTCCAACTAGTTATATCTGTCTTTATTTGTGTGGAAAGTATTTTGTAGTTCCTGATTTCCCTTGGCAGATAGATTCCCAAATATTTTATGCTGTCAGCAGTTATTTTAAATGAAATTTCTCTTTATATCTCTTGCTGTTGGATTTTGTTGGTGATGTACAAAAGTGCTGAGGATTTGTATGGATTTATTTTATCATGCAACTTTGCTGAAGTTATGAATTATTTCTAATAGCTTTTTTTGTAGAATCTCTGGGGTTCTCTAAGTGTACCATCATATCATCTGCAAAGAGTGATAATTGGTTTCCTCATTACTTACTCTAATTCTTTAATCTCTTTCTCATCTCTTATTGCCAACGATAGCATTTCTATTACAATTTTGAATAGCAATGGTGATAGTTTTACTCCTGATCTTAATGGGAATGGTTCCAGTTTATCACTGTTACATATGATGCTTGCTGATGGTTTAAAATAGATGCTACTGACTATTTTAAGGAAAAGTCCATTTATTCCTATACTCTCAAGCATTTTTAGTAGGAATGAATGATGGATTTTATCAAATGCTTTTTCTGCATCTATTGAGATGATCATATGGTTTTGGTTAATTTGGTTATTTATATAGTCAATTATGCTAATAGTCTTCCTAATATTGAACCAGCTTTGCATTCCTGGTATTGCTACTTGGCAATGGTCTTTTATCCTGGTGATGATTTTCTGTAATCTTTTTGCTAATATTTTATTTAAGATTTTTGCATCAATATTCATTAGGGATTTGTTCTATAAATTTTTTTTCATTGTTTTCAATCTATCTGGTTTAGGTATGTGTACCATATCTGCATCATAAAATGAATGTGGTAGTACTCCTCAGTCAATATTTAAAAAATAATTTATATAACAGTTAATTGTTCTTTAAAAGTTTGGTAGAATTTACATATAAATCCATCTGGTCTTGGGGATTTTTTCTTAGAGAGTTGATTAGTAGCTTGTTCTATTTCTTTTTTTCTAAAATGAGACTATTTAATCAATTTAATTCCTTCTCTGTTAATCTGTTAATCTGGGCAGCCTATATTTTTGGAGGTAGTCATCTATTTCACTTAGGTTATCAAATTTATTGGCATAAAGTTGGGCAAAGTAACTCCTAATTATTGCTCTAATTTTATTTTAAAAAGAGGGTAGAAAAACCATATGGAATGAAGAGAAACTAGAACTATTCCCAATAAGATTAGGAGTGAAACAAGTTTGGCCACTATTACTACTACTATTGGAGTTTGCATTACAAATGTTAGCTTTGGCAATAAGAGAAGAAAAAGGGATTAAGGGGATTAGAGTAAGTAATGGGGAAAACAAATTAACACTCTTTGCAAATGATATGATGGTATTCTTAGAGAACCTAGAGAATCAACTAAAAAAAAAGCTACTAGAAACAATTCACAACTTTAGCAAATTTGCAGGATACAAAATAAATCCACATAAATCATCAGTATTTTTATACATTACCAACAAATTCCAGGAGCAAGTGATAAAAAGAGAAAATTCATTCAAAATAACTGTCAAAAGTATAAAATATTTGAGAATCTTTCTGCAAAGGGAAAGTGTACTGTGTGCTGTAAGAGAACAACTACAAAACACTTTCCACAAAAATAAAGCCAGATCTAACAAGTTGGAAATATATCAAGTGCTCATGGGTAGGCTGAGCAAATATAATAAAAATGACAACATTGCCTAAATTAATATGCTTATTTAGTGCCATACCAATCAAAGTTCCAAGAAATTGTTTTTCAGATCTAGAAAAAATAGTAACAAAATTCATCTGGAAGAAAAAAGTCAGGTGTTTCAAGGGAATTAATGAAAAAATGCCAATGAAGGTAGCCTCAGTGTGCCAGACCTAAAACTGTTTTACAAAGCAGTAGTCATCAAAACCATTTGGTATTGACTAAGAACTGATTGATGTAGCTGATTAATGTCATAGGTTAAGTTCACAGGACAAAATCATCAATAAATATAGCAATCTAGTGTTTGACAAACCCAAAGACCCCAGTTTTGGGAATAAGAACTCACTATTTGACAAAAACTGCTGGGAAAATTGGAAACTTGTATGCATGAACTAGGCATTGACCCACACCTAACACCATATAGAAAATAAGGTCAAAATAAGTTCATGATCTAGACATAAAGAGTGATATTATAAGCAAATTAGAAGAACATAGTATAGTTTACCACTCAGATCTGTGGAGAAGGCAGGAAATTGTGACTAAAGGAGAAGTGGGATTTACAACTGAACACCAAATAGATAAATTTTATTATATTAAGTTAAAAAGTTTCTGTACAAACAAAACTAATGCAAACAAGATTTCTGGGTGTAGTGGTTCAATTTATTATTGTTCTATTGGTGGCCACCTCCATCAGAATTGATCACCATATAGTATTGTTGTTGAAGTATACTACTGGTCCTGCTCATTTCACTCATCACCACTTTATATAAGTCTCTTCAGGTCTTTTTGAAATCATCCTGCTGGTCATTTCTTACAGAACAATAATATTCCATAATATTCATATACCACAATTTATTCAGCCAATGTCCAATTGATGGACATCCACTCAATTTCCAGTTTTTGGCCACTACAAAGAGGGCTGCCACAAACATTCTTGCACATACAGGTCCATTTCCCTTCTTTAAAATCTCTTTGCGATATAAGCCCAGGAATAACATTGCTGGATCAAAAGGTATGCACAGATTGATAACTTTTTGAGCATAGTTTCAAATTGCTCTCCAGAATTGCTGGACGTATTCACAATTCCACCAATAATGTATCAGTGTCCCTGTTTTCCCACATCCTCTCCAACATTCCACTTTATCTTTCCCTGTAATTTTAGCCAATCTGACAGGTATGTAGTGGTATCTCAGAGTTGTCTTAATTTACATTTATCTGATTAATAAGGACTTGGAGAAAATTTTCGTATGGCTAGAAATAGTTTCAATTTCTTCATCTGAGAATTGTCTTGTCAGAAGGATGATTTTAGAGACTACTGGAAAGACTTACATGAACTGATGCTAAAGTGAAATAAGTAGAATGAGGTCATTGTATATGGCAACAACAATATTATACAATAATCAATTCTGATGGATGTGACTCTTTCCAACAATGAGATGATTGAGGCCAGTTCCAATGATCTTGTGATGAAGAGAGACATCTACACCAAGAGTGAGGACTGTGGGAACTGATTGTGGATCACAACATAACATTCTCATTCTTTTTTATTGTTCACATACATTTTGTTTTCTTACTGATTTTCTTTTCTTTTTGATCTGATTTTTCTTATGCAGTAAGATAATTGTATAAATATCAAAATATCAGATTCCAGCCCCTTTGATCCTTTAATGTGGACACTGCTGGATCTTGAGTAATCCTTATAGTGGCTCCTCTATATTTGAATGGTTTTTCTCTAGCTGCTTGTAGTATTTTTTTTCTTGGTCTGATAGTTCTGGAATTTAGCCTCAATATTTCTTGGAGTTATGATTTTGGGGTCTATTTCAGTATGTGATTGATGAATTCTTTCAATGTCTATTTTACCCTTTTGTTTCTATAATATCTGCACAGTTTTCTTTTATGATTTTCCTGGAAAAAATTCCTGTCTAGGCTCTTTTTTTTTCATCATAATTTTCAGGAAGTCCAATAATTTTCAGATTATCTCTCCTAAATTACTATTTTTTTCGGGTCTATTGTTTTTCCAAATATGGATTTAACCTTTTTTTTTGTCATTGTTTCATCTTTTTTTTTGGTTTTGCTTGACTGATTCTTGGTATCTCCTTGGGTCATTCATTTCCATTTGTTCAATTCTGATTTTTAATGAATTATTTTCTTCATTTACTTTTTTTTCTTTCTTTTTGTAATTGTCCAATTGAGTTTTTAAGTGAGTTGTTTTGTTCTATTGATTTTTTTCCCATTTTGCCAATTTTATTTTTTAGAGATCTATTTTCTTTTTCCAATTCACTAATTCTGATTTCCTTGGAATTGTTTACCTTTTCCAATTCACTAATTCTATTTTTCAGAGATTTGGTTTCTTTATCCACTCTATCTTTAAATAAGTGGGATGACTTATCCAGACTCTCTTGCTAAGCTTCCCTTTTCTTTCCCCATTTTGTTTCTTGCTCTCTTGTAAGAGGCTTTTTAATTTCTTCTATGAGAGCCTTGTGTGGTGGAGACCAAATCACATCTTCCTTTAGGGATTCAACTGGAGACCATCTGTTTTTAGTCTCCTCAGAGTTTGAAGTCTGCTCTCTATTCATATAGAAACTATCTATAGTTAGAATTCGCTTTAATTTTTTGCTTATTTTGACCAAAAAAAAATCAAAGAAAACAAACAAACAAAAAAAATCAAATGTGGTCTGCTTTTTGGGCAGTATGGTATTATCAACTTCCTCTATAGACTACCAGAGGTAGCAATGAAGCAGCAATGGCTGTGCTGCCTGCACAGCAGCCACTCTCTGAGACTCTGAGAGTGTGCTGAGTCACTCTGAGTGGTGGGTGGGTGTGTTCAGGGCATGAGAGACCCCAGTGTTTTGGGATTGAAGTCTTTACCCCCTTGGCTTTATAGCTTCTCTGCTGATCTACTGGCTTGCGCCCAGGGCAAACTCATACTGGGTAAGGTTCTCCCTGCAAATTTTCCAACAGCTGCAACTACACCTCTACTCTGCTCAGTGTGAGCTGCTTTCCTTGCTCTCTCTGCCTGCCTGCAGTCTGCACCTGGTCTAACCATTCCCATCCATGAGCAAAAATAGACCTTTTCTGGTGAATTTCAAGGACATCTTCTGATGGTAATGCTTTCATGGGTTTTTTGTTGTTGTTGTTGTTGTTTGTTTGTTTGTTTGTGTTTTTCAGTCAAGCACTAATTCTGAGGCCCTATCATGACAAAAAGTATTCTGAGGGCAAGAAAGAGCTTATATAGATGTGTGTGTCCTCTCCACCATCTTGGTTGGAAGTCCTCCTATCATCTTTTAAACCCCAAATGTCACTTTTCTCTTTCCTTTTCTCCTTTTCCCCCTTTCCAGTATTTTAATTATGAGCACTACTTGGCTCAAGCAGCCCTCCCCCTTTACAGACTTTCCCCCTTTGTTATATTTTCCCCTTTTATTTCTGTTTTCCCTTCTATTTAGCCTACACTTTCCCCTTCTGCTTTTCTATGACTTTGTCAGTGAAAACAAATAATTCTAAAATTTTCTCTTTCAGCCAAATCTGATGAGAGTAAGATTCACACAGTGTTCATCCCCCTCCCTTCTTTCCCTCAATTATAGTAGTTTTTTTATTTACATCATTCTGAAATGCAATTTCCCTCATTTTACCTCCATTTTCCCTTCTTTACAATACAATCTCTTTGCCACCTCTAGTTTCTTTTATATATTATAACAGTACAATCAAATTATACATAATCTATGTATACCCATAAGAGAGATACCGTTCTCAAATGTTCTTTTCTTTTTCCCTTTTTATTCTTCTCTTGAGTTCTATATTTGGAGGTCAGATTTTCTATTCAGCTATGGTATTTTTATCAGAAATAAATGGAATACACCTGTTTCATTGAATGTCCATCTTCTTTCCTGAAAAAAAAATACTCCATTTAGCAGTAATTTATTCTTGGCTGAATTCCAAGTTCCTTTGTTTTTTGGAATATTGGATTCTAGGCCCTTTGATCTTTGAAGTTGCAAGCTGCTAGGTCCTGGGTAATTCTTACTGTGGCTCCTCAGTACTTGAATTTTTTTTCTGCCTGCTTGGATTTTTTTCCTTGTCTGATAGTTCTGAAATTTAGCCACGATATTCCTTGCATTTTTAATTTTGGGGTCTCTTTCATGAGGTGTTCAGTGAATTTTTTCAATGGCTATTTTACCTTCTGATGTTATAACATCTGGGCAGTTTTCTTTGATGATTTCCTTGAAAATACTGTCTAGATCCTTTTTTCATCAAGGTTTTTCAGAAATCCAATAATCCTTAAATTGGCTCTCCTATTAGGTATTTTACATTTTTCTATTTTTTTTCATTTTTTTTTTTTTTTTGGTTTTGCTTGACTGATTCTTGATGTTTCAGTGAGTCATTCATTTCCATTTGTTCAATTCTGATGTTTAGTGAATTGTTTTCTTCATTTACATTTTTTTTTTTACTTTTTGTATTTGTCCAATTGAGTTTTTAAAAAAATTTGTTTTGTTCTGTGGATTCTTTTCTATTTAACAAATTCTGTTTTTCAGGAAGTTGTTTTCTTTTTCCATTTCACAAATTCTGGTTTTTAGGGAGTTATCAAATTCTGTTTCTCTGGGGATTGTTTTATTTTTCCATTTTATCAAATCTATCTTTTAATGAGTTGCATGCTTTTCCCAAACCCTTTTGCAAAGTTCTCATTTTCTTTCCCCGTTTTTTTCTAAACTCTGTTTTAAAATCCTTTTTAATTTCTTCTAGGAGAATCATGTGTGGGAAACAATTTATAACACCCTTTGTGGCTTCATCTGGAGACAATCTGCTTAGGATTTGAAATCTGTTTTTCTCTTTCACCATAAAAACTGTCTGTGGTCAAGGTTCTCTTTGCTTTTTTACTCATTTAAAAAAAAAAAAGTTAATGTCTGCTTTTAGAACAGGGGTGATTTTCCAAGCTTTTGCTACAAGCAGCGGTGGTTTTCTCTACAAGTGGCAGTGGTTATGCTTGGTAGTGCTGAATCACTTGTGATGCTGGGTGGGCATAGTCAGGTCTTGTGAGATTCTAGTTTTTTTGGGGGGGGTTATTATTTATCTTTTGTATTTGTGTTGGATATTTTATAACCTCTCTGCTGATCTACTCGCTTACAGCCAGGGCAAGTAGCCAACACTGCTGTAGATTCCTTCCCATAACATCTCCACCATCCAAAGCTTCCACTGCCATGATTCTGCAGTGCCACACTGGTGTCTGTGATCAGCCTGCTTGTGCTTGGCCCACTACCCTCCATGCTGGATTGAAACAGACATTTTTTGGTGATCTTCAAAATTATCTTCTGCTGGTAATTTGTTGCCCTCCCAATATTTGTGGATACTGCTTGTCCAGAATTAATTCAGAGGCTGGATTTGTGAATTAGTCTGTGGGTTGTGAGAGAAGGTCAGAAAGAAATGTGTCCTCTGTGCCATCTTGGCTCTGCCACCTCCACTTTTTCTTTTTAAAAACTTTTTATTGTTTTATTTTTCTGGCCATATAAATTTTTATGAATCATTTTGGGAGAGAAAAATCAGAGGAAAAGGAAAAAAAAAACATAAGAGTGGGGAAAAAAGGAAAAAAAGTGAACTTAGAATATATTGATTTATATTAAATCTCCATGATTCTTTTTTTTTTTTTTTTTTGGATAGAGATGAAATTTTTTTTTGTCCAAAGTCTATTGGGATTATTTTGGCTCACTGAACTACTTAGAAAAAGTCCTTCATAGTTGATCATCACACATTCTTGCTGTTATTGTGTACAAAGTACAATGTATTCCTGATACTACTTGTTTTGCTCAGCTCCTTGTAAATCTTTCCAGGACTTTCTAAAATCAGCTTGTTCATCATTTTTTATAGGACAGTACTATTCCATTGTCTTCATAAATCTACAACTTATTCAGCCATTTTCAATTGATAGGCATCCACCCATTTTCCAGTTCTTTGCCACTAGTCTATCACTGGTCTATCACACACATTTTGCACATGTTGGTCCATTTCCTTTTTTATGATCTCTTTGGGATACAGTTCCATTAGAAACACTGCTGGATCAAAGACAGTTTGATAGCTTTTTGGGCATAGCCCTAAATTGCTCTCCAGAGTTGGATAAGTTCACAATTCAATCCAATAATTTATTGGTGTCTCAGTTTTCCCACATGCCCTTCAACACGCAGCATTATTCCAACATTCATCATTATCTTTTCCTGTCATCTTAGTCAATCCAAGAGGTTTGTAGTGTTATCTCAGAATTGTTTTAATTTGCCTTTCTCTAATCAATAGTTATTTAGAGCATTTTTTTCATATACTAGAAATAGTTTTAATTTCTTCATCTGAAAATTGTCTTTTTATATCTTTTGGCCTTTTCTCAATTGAAGAATGTCTTATATTCTTATAGATTTTGGTCAATACTCTATACATTTTAGAAATGAGGCCTTTATGAGAACAAATGGATATATATTTTCCCAGTGTACTGCTTCCCTTCAGATATTGTCTGCATTGTTTTAGTTTGTACAAAAACTTTTAAATTTAATATAATCAAAATTATCCATTTTGCATTCCATAATATACTCTTAGTTTTCTTTGACCATAAATTCCCTCCTTTTCCACAGATCTGAGAAGTAGACTATCTTTTATTGTCCTTATTTGCTTATAATATTGCTCTTTACATCTAAATCATGAACCCATTTTGACCTTATCTTTCTATAGGGTGTGAGGTGTGGGTCAATGCCTAGTTTCTGCCTTTCTGATTTTCAATTTTCCCAACAATTTTTGTCAAATAGGAGTTCTTGGCCTAGAACCTGTTTATCAAACACTAAATTACTATAGTCATTGACTATTATGTCTTGTGAATCGATTCCATCTGATTCTTAGACTTTACCAAGTAGTTTTTATGACTCCTGTTTTACAACATAATTTTAGGTCTGATACAATGAGGCCACCTTCATTTGCATTTTTTATTAAGTCCCTTCAATTCTTGACCTTTATTTTTTTTTCCTGAGGCATTTGGGGTTAAGTAACTTGTCACATAACCAGGAACTGTTAAATATCTGAGACAAGATTTGAACTCAGGTCCTTCTAACTTCAGGGCTGGTGCTCTATCCACTGTGCTACCTAGCTACCCTGACCTTTCATTCTTCCAGATGATCTTTGTTATTATTTTTTTCAGTTTGGTAAATTAATCTCTTGTCAGTTTATTGGTATGGTAGATCAATTGTAAGAATATTAATTTAGGTAGAGTTGTAATTGTTATTACTAGCTTGGCCTATCCATGATCACTTAATATTTGTCCAATTGTTTATATCTGATTTTATTTATGTGGAAATTGTTTTGTATTTGTGTTCATATAATTCCTAACTTTATCTTGGCAGGTAGACTCCCAAATATTTTATGTTATCTGCTGAACTTTTAAATGGAATTTCTCTTTGTATCTCTTGTTGCTGGACTTTGTTGGTAACATATAAAAAATGCTGATGATTTATGTGGGCTTATTTTGTATCCTGTTACTTTATCAAAGTTGTGTATAGTTTCTAGTAGTTTTTTTTAATTGATTCTGTAAGAGAAGACAATATTTTTTTTTTCCATTATGGACCAGTGAGCTTCTAGAAAGTATTATTTTTAAAATGTTAAAGAATATCATGAAAAATAGAAAGTGATATAGCTCAAAGAATCTCAGAAGAGTAAATTGTGCCAGCCTAATATCATTTTTGTTCTTTTCTTCCTTTTTTCCTCTTCTTGCTTTCTCTTTTTTCTTTCTTTCTTTTTCCTCCCATCTTTTCTTCTTCTTCTCCTTTCTTTTTTTCATTCTTCATTCTCTTTTTCTACCCCTATTGTTTTCTCTCTATTTCATAAAGTTTGAAAACTGCTAGATCAAAGGACTGTAACAGATATAGTTTGCCAGGATTTTTTTTTTATTTTTTTATTTTTTTGCTGAGGCAATTGGAGTTAAGTGACTTCCCCAGGATCACACAGCTAGGAAGTGTTAAGTGTCTGAGACCAGATTTAAAATCAGATCCTCCTGACTTCAGGGCTGGTCTTCTATCCACTGCACCACCTAGCTGCCCCATTTGCTAGGATTTTGATAAAGGCATTTGAAAAGTATCTCATGCATTCCTTATTAACAAAATGAAGTAGTTTGAATTATAGAACAGTACTATTAGATGAAATAAGAACTGGCTAAATTGTTGCACTAAAGAATCAATCAAATGTTTAAATTAATGCTTCAATTTTAACTGAGAATCTGGTCTCCTGTGTAATGTTCCATGGGTTACCTTAGTGCTTGCAGGTTAACATTTTATCTACATTTTAGATAAAAATATAGATTCTATCCTTTTCAGATTTGCAAATGTCACAAATTTGGATCACAACAAGTAGTCTCAATTGATCAGATAAAAATCCAAAAAGATTGCTACAGAACATTTAGCTGAATTTAGTGAGATAAAACTGAATAGGAATAAAATAAATACTCACATTTGATTTTAAGAAATAGATTTCATATGTACAAGATACTGGACACATTGGGAGGTAGTAGTTTGTATGAAAAAGATCTGAGAGTTTTAAAAAGATTCAAACATATGAGTAAGAAAGTCAAAAATATACTCTGGTGATGTGCAGCATTTGAAGAAATATGGGTAGCTTCCAGGATAGAGGAAATTATACTTCCTGTCTGCCCTTCTCTAACCAAATCTGGAGTTTTGTTTTCAGTGGTGGGCACCATAATTTAGGGAAGATGTTAGTAAGATGAAAAGCTTCAAGAATAGTCAAAATAGTGAAGGAACTTATAGGCTAAGTCACTTGGGCTATTAAGTCTGATGAAGAAAAATCTTGGGAAGGAATAGAAGGCACATCATTTCTGCCTTCAAATATATGAAGGGATGTATTATGATAAGGTATTAGAGTTGCTCTGGCTTCAAAATACAGAATCAGATATGATGGAGAAATTGCAAAGAAGAACATTTATTGTTAATGTCAGAGGACTGTGGGGACTGAGTGTGGGTCACAGCATATATTTTCACTTTGTTGTTTGCTTGCATTTTGATTCCTTTCTCATATTTTTCCTTTTTGATCTGATTTTCCTTTTGCATCATGATAATTGTGGAAATATGTATAGAAGAATTACACATTTTAACATATATAGTATATTACTTGCCATCTCTGGAAGGGGGTGTAGGGAAGGAATGGAGGAAAGGAAAGGAAGGGAGGAAAATAATTTTGAACACAAGGATGAATGTTGATACTATTCACATGTTTTGAAAATAAAAAAAAAAAGTTTTACCAAAAAGCTTTATACACATAAAATCAATGCAGGCACAATTAAAAGGAAGCAATAAACTAGGAATTTTTTTTTAATCTAAGAGTACTGATAAAGATCTTATTTCTAAAACATAAGAAAATTGACTCAAATTTATAAGAATAAAACCCATTTTCCAAATTGATAAAGAAATGGTCAAAGGAAGTGAACAGATGATTTTCAGATGAAGAAATTAAAAACATTTGTAGTCTATGAAAAAATGCTGTAAATCACTACTGATTAGAGAAATGCAAATTAAGACAATTCTGAGGTACTACAACACAACTCTCAAGTTGACTAAGATGATAGGAAAAGAAAATGAAGCAATGTGCGAAAACTGGGACACTTAATGCATTGTTGGTGGAGTTTTGAACTGATCCAATTCTAGAGAGCAATTTGGAACTATACCCAAAAGACTATCAACCTTTGCATAGTCTTTGATGCAGCAGTGTCTCTTATATCTATATTCCAAAGACATCATTTAAAAGGGAAAAGAACCTACATATGCAAAAATGTTTGTGGCAGCCCTTTGTGTAGTGACAAGGATCTAAAAACTGAATGGATACTTATCAGTTGGGGAATGGTTGAATGAGAATATGAATGTTATGGAATATTGTTGTTCTATAAGAAACGATCAGCAGGGGACAGCTAGATAGCCCAGGGAATAGAGCACCACCCCTGAAATAAGGAGGGCCTGAGTTCAAATCTGGCCTCAGACAAGTAACACTTTCTTAGCTGTGTGACCCTGGGCAAGTTACTTAACTCTAATTGCCTCAGAGGAAAAAAGGAGAAATGCTCTGCAAGATAATTTCAGACAGTTCTGGAGACATTTACATGAACTCAAGCTAAGTGAAGTGGGTAGAACCAAGAAAACTTTGCACATAGCAACAGCAAGATTATGTGATGATCAACTATGATGGAGTTGGCTCTTTTCAACAATGAGATAATTCAGGACAATTCCAGTACACTTGTGATGAAGAAACCAATCTGATTTCAGAAAGAGACTGTGGAGACTGAATGTGAATAACAACATAGTATTTTCACCAGTTTTATTATTGCTTCCTTGCTTTTTTTTCTCTTTCTAATTTGTTCTTCCTTTTTGATCTGATTTTTCTTGTGCAGCATGATCAATGTGGAAACATGTATAGTAGAATTCTACATATTTAACATATATTGGATTACTTGCTGTCTCGGGCAGGGACTGAGGGAAAGGGAGGGAAAAAAAATTAGAACTCAAGGTTTTGCAAGGGTGAAGGTTGAAAACTATCTTTGCATATATTTTGAAAGTAAAAGAAATGTTATAGAGTGTTTCTTTGTTGGTTATGGTTATGGGCTAGATTGTATGACTTTCAAGATCCCTACTATTTCTGAAGTTCTGTAAATGTGCTGGATATTATCACTATTACTTGTGAAATGGCACCTCTTCTTTGGTCATGACTATTTAAACACAACTTTTAATGAGGATGTGAGAGAGCTACATCTGCACTACATTAACAGGGAACAGTTAAGAAATCTGTGGCAATTGAATGAGCTATTTAGCTGGCTAGAGTTAAAACAGCTGCATAAGTAGCCTGAGGCAGAAAACTAAGGAGCCCACAATTTTGTGCCTCATTCCTGTGGTTGCATATATTTAGTTGAACCAATTTTTATTTTCAAGAAAAAGAACATAGTTCCAGACAGGAAAGTTACCTAGGAAATACTAATTTTTAAAAGCACAATCATTTCTATACATTTTCATATATGTGTGCCCATAGATGTATATCATGCATTATAATGTATGAATGTATACAGTACATGTATTCCTCATAAACAAAAAAACATAACACGCAGACTTTATGTTGTTAACTATATAATATAACAGCTAGCATTAATGTAATGCTTGATATTTTGCGAAGTGCATCATGTTATGTTATCTCATTTTATCCTCACAGCAAATTTGTGAGGCAGATGTCATTATTATTTTACTTTTGCAGAAGAAACTGTGACTGACAGACTCTGTCAGTTGTTCAAAGTCATATAACTAGGAAGTATCTGAGGCAGCATTTGAACAAATTCAATAAGACCAGAATTACTCACGTTGTCACATAGCTACAAATATGCATATATGTAAGTATGGATTGTATATGATTCATTTTTGAGATTTGAAGTCAATTCTTATTAACTCTCTCATAGAACCTCAAATATGTATTAATATATATACACATACCAATATACTTTCCAAATCCTACTCATTTTTTTTCCTCCTCCCCTAAACCCTTCCAGGTTGATTTGGTGCAAATTCTTGCCCCATTTCTCTGTACCAGGTATTAAAGGAAATAAATGTAAGACACAGTCCCTGCCTTCAGTAAATATGAATTGTCTGTTATAATCATTTAAGCATTTAATTTTAGTGCCTTACATTGTTGCATGCATTGTGTATCCATGTCCATAAATACATACATGTACATATTACAAATATATTCACATATTCATGCATGCATATATGATTATTTAAAGCCCACTGCTACCAATATAAATACAGGATGTGTTTGGGAGTTTTTAAAGGAAAGTGTGGGAAAGGAGAAGTATTAAATAGACTACCAGAATGAAGGTCTACAGAGCCGTTTTGCTGACCTCATTGTTGTATGCTTGTGAAACTTGGACAGTGTACTAGCACCACACCAAAAAAATAAATTGCTTCCATATGAATTGTCTTGGGAAGATTCCAAAGATCACCTAGCTGAATAAGATATCAGACACTGTAATGAAAAAAAATAGACCAATGTTAGGGGTATGCCTTGTGTGTGAATTGCATCACCTCTCTCATATACTATGTTCATCCTGCTAACCAGAAAGACTTGTTTGCATAACTCTGACTGAATCTATATACTGTTTGTCATATGTTTGCATCAGTTCTATAACCTCAGTTCTATGACTTTTTTAATAGTGCAGAAAGAAGAATATTCAGGAATCTTAAAAATTTACTACAAAGAGAAATGGGGCATTTTTAAATGTCCTGAATTCTACCTGCTTGAATTCATTAGAAAAAGGATTATAGCAGGTAACTAAACAATAAAGATAAATTCCTTTTAAAATTTATTTAAAATAATTTTAACGATGTGTCTTTTTAATCTGTATTTATTTTCCTCTTCCCAAGCTGTCCAAAACATAGGAATCTTCATTTCCTAATGAAGATTTACATAATTAACTCACAAATTTAGAGAGAGAAGGAGGCCATCATCTCAAAGTCACATAATTTGTAAACTATAGTGATAGAAACTGGATTAACTTCTTTTGAACAAATTCATTGTGTCCTGTTGCCTCTTAATTCAGTTAAATCACTCATCTGGGCTCATAGAAATTCAGAAACTGCCTTGTTCCAATAAACAATTGATTTCTTTGAGAGAGAGAGAAAGAGAGAGAAAGAAAGAGAGAGAGAGAGAGAGAGAGAGAGAGAGAGAGAGAGAGAGAGAGAAAGAGAGAGAGAGAGAGAGAGAGAGAGAGAGAGAGAGAGAGAAAGAGAGAGAAAGAGAGAGAGAGAGAGAGAGAGAGAGAGAGAGAGAGAGAGAGAGAGAGAGAGAGAGAGAGAGAGAGAGAGAGAGAGAGAGAGAGACTGGATCTGTGGGATAATGGAGTCTAAAGTAAAATAATCTTAAAAACTATATCAAAGAGAATGGCAGACAACTATGAATAGCATCATTTCACAAAAGAGCAAAAAGTAGTACAGGGGAATAAGCCTACAAAAATTGAGTGTATAGTCAACTAAACCAATTAATCTTGAGAAATCATGGAAATGGAATCAAAGAAAGCCTGCCATCAAGTGTGACATGTACCAGATTTAACAGAATGTTTATGGTAAACTAATTAGATTTCTTGTGATAATGGAAGCTTGAGGTTATATCTCCCAAATCCTTGTTATTTATGTGCTACAGAAGGAAGCAGAGAATGACCCTAATAAGAAAAAGTCAAAAGGGGATTACTAAATCTGGCTTATGCAATGGAAATTTCTGGTGAAAATAGTATTACAACTTTGAATACTTTCATATTTCCAAATATTCCAAATAAAGGTCAATGAGAATGAGACAATACACATCATTTTATATCCTCACTGTCCCTCAACTCATCTAAAAAGGTAGCAGCAACTATAAATTTGTCTACCAGTTTTCTCATCATTTAAAATGTGAAAATTGTCTATATTTATCTTAAAAGTATCAAAGAATAGCATCTAATTTTATAGTACACCATAAGTTATGCCAATTCTTCAGATGCAGAATTAATACAATGTTATATTATTTTCCTTGATTATTAATTCCAAAAGAATATTTGTCTTGGTAAAGAAAAAGAGAGCCCCAGATAGAGCCCCAGATAGTCTCCTCTAATAAGGTGGTTGTTATGTATATTTTAAGATTCCTTTATAAAACAATCCAAATTATAATTTTGTTTAATCAATCAACAATTTATCATTTGCTAAATTCCAGAATTTACACAGTGCAGATTTAAATAGCAAAAACAAAAACAAATACAAAAACAAAACAAATCTAATCCCTGCTCTCAATGAGCTTATATTTTAATGAGGGAGACAAAACACTATTAATCAGGTACACATAAGATATGTGGTGAGTTGGAAACAATCCCAAAGAGAAGACAGTAATGATGTACCATCTTATAGAAGTTAGGGTCTTTTATGAGACTTGAAGGAAACCAATGATTCTCTGATCACAAATATGGAATATGACATAATATAAGGAGATACATTCTTGCTGGACATATTCTCCTGTGTCATGGAGGATGTACTACTCAAAAATCTAAATATAGGAGGGTTTCCCCATAGATCTAGCTTGAGAAAACTGTTTTGTTTTTTTTAAATCAGAATTATTTCTTTCCTAGTCTTCAGAATTTCATTTTTGGCAGATGATATAATATTGTTTACCCACAGGTTCATGGTCCATACACAAATGATTATGTGTACACAAGAAAATAGAAAAACATTTTAAAAACATTGAAACTATCCTGGTACCTCATAGTCATCAAAAGTTGGGCTTGAAATTTTGAAGGCTAGTCAACAGAATCATAGCTTTTGTAGTTCCTACTAAGTGGTAAAAGAAGGAAGGAATAAGATATAAAAAAGAGATATAGAGTGAGGAAGGAAGGCAGGCAGGCAGGCAGGCAGGCAGGAAGGAAGAAAGGAAGGAAGGAAGGAAGGAAGGAAGGAAGGGAGGAAGGAAGGAAAGAAGCAAGGAAGGAAGCAAGAAAGAAAGGAAGGAAAATGGAAGGAAGAAAGGAAGGAAGGAAGAGAATGTGGGAGGGAAAAAGAGAGGGAATGGAGGGGGAAGAAAAGAGGAAGGGGAAAGAAGGAGAAGGGAAAGAAGGAGAGAGTGAGGGAAGGAGAGAGAAAGGGAGGAAGGGAAGAAGAGATAAGAGAGAAGGAAAAAGAAAAGAAGAAAGGGAGGGAGGGAGGAAAGAGGAAGGGAAAAAAGAAAAAGAAAGGGGAAAGAGAAAAAAAAAAAAGAAACAAATCTTGAATTGTCCATTCCAATGAAGAATTAGCTAGAACAAGAGTTGAACAGAAGAGTACACTGTACAATATTTGGAGAAATTCTTAAGGCTTTCAACTACTGAACAACCAGAAGTTATTTTAAAAATCTTTGTTGATTGTCCAACTCTGGAGAGAAATCCTATATCCTCTCCCTTTCTTAGTTATATACAAAAGATGAAGAAATCCTCTTTTGGTTATTCTTGGCTTATTTTACCTGTGTTGGGTCATTCTGACCTTTTACACCAATTTGACTCCATCTGTACAACCTAGCTCAATGTATTTTTGTCTTTCCATTTTTCTATTTTCTCTTTCTTCTTCAAACATGTGATCTAGTTTGAGAAAACTGTTTTTTTTTTCTCTTCATCAGAATTATTTCTTTCCTAGTCTTCAGAATTTCATTCCTGAATATTTTCATTGTTTTATCCTGACTTTGTTCATTTAATTTATATTCATTTTAGGTTTACTTATCTTTTCTCTGGATCTTTTGAGATTTAAGATGAATGTTATTTCCAGTTTTCCTCTTCTATAATAAAAATTCTAAATGAAGTCTTCATTTTCCCAAATTCACATCAGTTCCAACATAGCAAACACTTATTTCATGTTGTTGAGAATAGAATATAGAATTTTTCCTCCACTTTTTGAAAAAGGGAATTATTTTTGAGCCAAGTCAATAATTTACTAAGAGTTGAGATTTAGACAGAATGAACCTTCCAGCACATATCTGGATAATTAAAATCCCTCATTATATCTCTCTACCAGGTGCATAACTTTCATTCAAATTTCTTATTTATTTTCCCTCTAACCTTTCCTCCTGGGTATTCTATAATTTACTCCAAGGACAATATTACCACTCTTTCTGCCTTCATTTATCTCCATGTAAATGCACTTTTGAGCATGCTTGTCTGACTTTTCTTCAGATGTGTTTGTTACCTTAATATTCAGTACCACTACATAGTCATCTTTTATCTAATCTGCTTCATCTGAATAAGATATCTTCTTTCTTTGTAGACTGAGAATACATAAATGATATATAATTTTTTCTTTGTGGGGGGAATGCCCACATCAATTGGAAAATAACGTTTAGAATTGGAAATTATCTAATTCAATCCCATTTTTATAGGTGAGGAAAGGTGTGCTAAATGAATGTATCTAAATTAAAGGTAACAAAAAAGTATAAATAGCTCTTAAAATATTTGCTTACAAGCAAATTAGCTACTGCCTAGAATGGCAACAAATCAATAGAGACAGTAAAACTACAGAGCTCTTGCTGGTCTCATATTGTCTGTGAATGCAAACTGTAAAAGAGGTCCCCTCAGACCTCAGAACAATAACCTTCAAAGAATGAGACACAAACAGTATCGAACTTAAAGATGGTTCAATTTCCCAAGACAGCTAGTTCTTGTCACATCAAACCAGCAATTAGTCACAAGCTCATACAACTAAGGATTCCCCAGTCTCCTGAGATAGCCTGTCATCTTGAAAGAGATAATACCAATGAAAGGGACTGGCTCCTTCTTTAACATGCTCAGTTTATTGTTTTCAATGGCTCAGGCAATTTATGATGTTGCTATCACATATAAATAAGTTATGTCCTTAGTTCAGAAAAAGACAGTGTGTCAGTAAGTGGAAAATATAACATATACAAAATGAATGTGAAAAAAAATAATATCATATGTGTAGATATCATAATGTAGGCTAAAGATCATAAAAAAAATATTAATATTTTATACCTCTTTATGCATTCTGATTCTAAAATTAGTAAGGAAATATATTATGTTTCCATTCCTTTTCTTGGAAGGTTTTGGTACAAACTTAAAAAAAAATAAGATAAGGACATTTAAATGATATCTCATTGTGAATTATGGAATTTTAAAGAAAATTCAATTTAATTTAGCCTAACACATATATCAGAGATAGGGGAAATTATACACAAGGAATTTAATTTGTCCAGAGTCATGTAACTAGTTATTCATGGCCATTAACTAGAATAGTCTTCTAACTCCCATTCTAGTTTTCCTCTACTCTAGCACACTGGGATTCTTTAAAAAATTATCTTTAAAATATTTTAAAATTTGAATTCATATAAAGCTATAGAAATCCCAAAGATGATCTGCCCCATTCCCTCATCCTATATGTGATACCTCACAAGATTAATTCTTTTTAAAAATAAGTTCATATGCATTTTTTTAACAAAGCCAAGAATTGAAAACAGCTGTCAGGTCATTGATTTTCCCAAATACATCTGCTGACTTCTGAATATTAATTCCATCCTAAAAATAATACTAGCACGATAGGCATGAGAACATCATTGTCTGCCAAATACATATAAAACTACACTTTTAATACAAGCTTCTATCTGCCATACTCTACTGCGGTATAAGACAATTTCAAAAATGCATTTTGCTGACATTTTTGTCTAAAATGTTAAAACAGAGTAGTAGTATGGTGGAATGTATAATAACCCTGGAATCAGATAACCAGGGTTCACATTACACCTTTAATACTATTTTGTAGGAACTTGTGAAAGGAACTTAACTTGCTTAGATCTGAGTTTTCTCATTTGTAAAATAAGACAATTTAGTCTAGATGCTGCTAAGGTTCATTCAAGCTCTAAATCTATATAATCTTATGAAAAGTAATGCTATTCAACTATCAATATGCATATATTGAAAATCATTGCCTTTGCCATCATCTTGTAGTCATCTGTAATGTTGCCTATTCTCTACACCATAATTTTACAAATAATTCTAGTAGTTCTCTCTATAGCAAGTACCTTTAGTCACTTCACCATAATTATGGAAACCATTTTTTCTCATGATGAAATATTCCCTATATTGAAATCACCCCAGACACCTTGGTCTCATAGTTTATCTCTTTTTTTTTTTTCTGATGAAATAACATCAGCCTCATACAAAAATGGCCACATGCGTTTTTTAAAAATTATATTTTTGTTGGTGTATCAATTGCAATTTCACTTGTAACATTATTAGGAATGTAGTGGTCTCTTTAGTCTAGAATATAATAGCATTTCACTCTAAGATTTACTATTGATTATCTGGACTTTCTTTAACTTGAAAAAGAAAATTCTTGACCATGGAAGTTTACTTCACCTCTAGACTTCTAACATTGGAAGTAGTTTTTCACTCCTGTGCCGTCTCCTTCTGATTTATTGCTTCCTTCTAGAATCTCTGGTTTTAGGAGAGAGTACAGAGTTACTTTTTCAATCTTTTTTTTGCATTCTCAATTCTAGATTTTTCCCAATGATCCTATCCTGTGAGGTACCTTAATCTCTCCAATCCTGTCCCCTTATGCTTTTGTTATATATTGTATTCCCCCACAAGAATGTAAACTCCTTGAGGGCTCAGACTATTTTTCTTCTTATTTATATTAATATTCCCAATGATTTACGTAGTGTATGATATACAGTAAACATTTGATAAATTATTTGTACACTTGATTTGCTTCCATAGAAAATATATCAATATTTTCTACTTTTCACCTTCTCTCTTACTGACTCTTCTTTCTTTTCCTTCTCTTTACCTACATCTCACTGATTATGAAAGCCCATAAGATTTCTTAGATTTTTAATTTGCTTTTTATGTTAATCTTAAAATCAAAGAATCTAAGATCTGGAAGAGAGTAGGAAGGTCAACCATCTCCTGGAGTTGCAAAACTCCTTTATAAACACAGTTTTAATATTAAACTTTATGCTATAGAGTGGCAAACTTAGATTCCCAAGCCTTCTCTCTCTAATATAAATTAATTAATTAATTTAATTAATTAAGCCAGTGGCAAAATCTTGCCACTGGACCCAGATGGCTCTGGAGGAGAAAGTGAGGAAGGTGCTTAAAAGGGTGATAGCTCTTTCTCACTTAAATCCAATTCACTTGCATGTCATGGCATCACTTCCCTAATGCCACCACCCTCTTTGAGAACAAAGGAAAAACAACAATAATCTTAGTTTCACTCAGCATTGATTTATGTAAATCTTTCTAGACCTTTCTAAAATCAGCTTGTTAATACTTTTTTTAGAAAATAATATTTTACTTTCACATAACATAACTTATTCAATCATTCCCTAATTGATAGGCATGCACTCATTTTTTAATTCTTTGCCACCACAAAAAGAGGTACTACAAATATTTGTGCGCATGTGGGTCCTTTTACTTCCTTTATTATTTCTTTGGGTTACACATCCAGTAGTGGTGCTACTAGTTCAAAGGGTTTTCACAGGCTTATATATAGCTCCAAATTGCTTTCCAGAATGGATGAATCATTTCACAACTCCACAAATAATCACTGATATTCCAGTTTTTCTATGGCCCTAATAAGTATTTATTAAGCACTCACTATGAGCCAGGGACTTTCAATAGTTTTCTGATGAGATTTGTCAGTGTTATTGATTCATTTTTTCAGTCATGTCTGACTCATCATGATCCCATTTAGGGTTTTCTCAACAGACTTGAATTCAGAAAGTTAAGTCTTCCTGACTCCAGGAACTCAATATAACTCAAAGTTATAGTGAAGCAATTTTTTCTATAGAACACTGCTTGGTTTTTCTAAAATCATATTTTCATCATTATACTTTTCTTGTTTAAGAACTAAATTGATTAAACATGTTGAATTCAAACTCATCAAAATAATATTGAAGACTCTTCATTAATCAATTCCAACATTTCTAGACAACTTATTTTACTGGTCCCATACAAAGCATTGTTTTGGTTGAGTTGCTTCCCCCCCCCCCCATATACCATGTTAATGCTCACCTCTTTGCCTTTCTTATCTAGGTTCCATCATTAGTACTTATTCCTTCTTTCTAACAAGACACATCTCACACTTATTTAAAAAATCATTTAAGGACTACTTTGACTGTGAAGTACTCACAGATTTTCACATGCTGATCTTTTTTAAACTATGAAATTTGTCATTCCTTTATTAAAAACTTTTATTATTCTCTCTGTGTCTCAATCACTGTCTTCTCAACACTTTTCCTTTAGTTTATATATGCATATCTTGACTCAGTTTCTCAGAGTAGTTAACAAGAATGAAAAATTTTGCTTTAAAAATAAATTCTCACAGCCTTTGACATGACTGATCAAAAAATAGAGCTTTAATAAATGCTTGTTGAATTAAGGCATGAGTGAACGAATATGTGCATTTAAAAGTTCATTTGATAAACCCTTCAGTAAATTATGCTTTGATTGCAAAATCAATAAGCTAAGCTACAAATTTAGTTTAAACAAACGAAAACATAAAATGTCTTATAATATCAATATCAGTAAATTTAGATGTCAGAAATGCCAGAACAAAGATCATCAAGATAATGGCCAAAGATTTTACACTTTACTAGTTACATTGATTTGGAAAACAAACTAGTGCTATATCGAGAGCTTGTACATTAAAAAAGAGAAGAAAGAAATGAGAAGTCTTACTTTCAACTTCCAACATCAAATTCTGCCTCCTGAGTCATTGGTGTTACTGCATACTGACTTGTCTTCTTCTTTTTTCAAGTATTAATTGGCATAAATCATCAACAGACAAGTCAGTGAATCATGTTTGAGTCTAGTAAATATTGTAATTGATTGATCTTCAACAAAAAAAATGGAAAGGTTTATTATTTGTGAGAATAACCTCTAAAGAGAGTTCATTTAACAGCTTCTACTCCTAGAGCAACAAGCTGATTTAGAAATTACCTTAAATGCTCTCCTCAGGTTTTCCTGAAAGGAATAGTGGTATGTTCATTGCAAGCTCCAGAACATTTCACTATCTGGAACAGCTATTGCTTAGTCACCAGTCTGTATGATAGCCATTTTCTGGTTTGATTTAAAGATAGACAGTCTCTGCTCCACTGCCATCCCATGAATTTGTTCAAATTATATCATTCAACTCATGTTACAAAATTAAAAACAAAGAATAAACAAACAAAAAAAAAACACATTAAATGTTACCAAAAGCAAAATAAACACACATACACACTCAGACTTACAAATAGGTCATAAAAGAACTTATCATTTTTTACCAAAACTTCCTGGCCAATTTGGTACATTTGTTAGGCTACCTAAATACTTACTAGTAAATCTGTAATAAAATATAAATCAAGCCAATAAAATATAAATCAATTGGCAACTTTAATAATAAGTATCTTTCACATTGCCTGAAAAGCTTACTTTTTCTGAAATACTGCTTTAGTCTATCAAAAAATCTGGTAGCATAAGTCTTAATATTTTATTTTTATAGAGGAAACTTATGGTCAGAAATGATTTGCCAAAGATCACATAGTTATCAAGTCACAAAAAGAGCATGAGTTTATATAAAGCTGAGAAAAACCCCTCATCATTCCTATATTAATTGAATTCCTTTATTAATAAAGATACAGATGGAGATGAAGATATTTTTTAAATGAGAACTAGACTTTTGTGACCTGTAATGAAACCCAAGCTTTTTTATCTGACTTACTAGATCTGAGGCAAATAATATTATTCTTTAAGTCTTAGTTTCTTGTTCCATAAAATAAAAAGAATTTGAGCTACCTACTTTTTTCTAGTAAAGTATAAAATGTGAGTTCTTATTAATAATGGTCAGTATGACAAACTATTGATAAAATTGCCAAATTACTCATATCTTGGTTGACATGCTTCTCACAAAAACACAAAGTCTTGTTTTTTATACTCTCTCTCTCTCTCTCTCTCTCTCTCTCTCTCTCTCTCTCTCTCTCTCTCTCTCCCTCTCTCCCCAAGTCACAACATCTTTTCAGTTAGAATTAAAACATCAACCATTACCATCTACATTTTTGTTAAATACTTCTTAACATTCCATAAAAACTGAACACTTTGAGTTAATTATTTTTACTTTTTCAGAAAAGTAGTGTGACATTATGAGTGCCCACTTGTTATGGATGATTTTGCATGGCCAACCTGCCCTCCCATAAAAGGGTCCTTGATAATTTTTTTTGTTCTACTTCTCAAATACAAATTAGGGGAGTTTTAAAATTTATGTTAATTGTAGCATTGAGAGGAGAGTAATAAGGATAATAGAATGTCAGAAAGAGAAGAAACTAATGAATTATCAGAAATAAAGAGAAAGAAATTCAGAGGTAGAAGTAGATAGGGTACTGTTGAATTACAATGAAAAATGTGAAATATTTTATAAAGCTATAGAGAGTAGATATCCATAGATTTATATGCAGCCCTCTTATACTCTTCTTTCAAGTTTCTTGATGTTTGTGCACATAACAAATCCATAATAAAAAAGTTTAATTTAAAATATGTAATGAGGAAGACAGACAATGTCATTTTGTATTTTTTCACAATTGTGGGTAGAAAACAGTAGCCAAATGTGGAATTGAAGACACCTTTTACTTATTTTATTTTTTCAGAGCCTATATTTCATAAAAATAGGGAATTCCATATAGAGCAACTGCCTCTTTCCTAGGAAAATAAATAACTAATTTTATATAATTATTTTTGTTGTCTCTTCGTTAAAATTTGAGTTCTTTGAGTGAAAGATCTGTTTTTTTGTTTTTCTTTACAAATTCTAATCACAATGCCTGATACACAATAGATGTCTATTAAATCTTTGATATGTCCCTTTAAAGGCATATGATTGAAGAATATCAATTCATTTTAAATGATTTTTAAAAATCATTATCTAAAAGTTTAAAATAATAAAGTCTGAGAAATAAAAAAAATAAAAATTTGGAGGTTTCATTTGATTTCCATCAAACTAGAAAAAATACAAAAATGAAAAAAGCTCAGGGCATGAAATAGTTAAGCAAAAACAAGTATGCTAACTCACTGCTGATGGAGGTCTAAATTTGTTCAACTCTTCTGAAAAAGAATTTGGAATAGTGCAATATAAGTGTACATACAAGGAGGTTGCTGACAACAAGAAAAGACTCATGTGGACAAAAATGGTTAATGTACATTACCTGTGACAGCAAAAAGCCAGCAACAACATATGTGCTCAGCATTGGGGAAGTATTTAAGAAATGTATTTGAATATAATTGGATTACTGCTTTTGCAAAGAATGATAATTGCTTTTAAAAATTCAGGGAAAAACACTTATTTTAAATGAAACATGGCAAAGAAAATGGAGTCAAAATATGCTATGTATTAATATTATAACCTAAAAATAAAATGAAGATGAAGAGGTGAAAACGATTCATTTGAAATAATCAATTTTAGAAAAAAATTACCATTTAGTTATTCCAGTCCTATCTCACTTCACTGAGACCTCACTGGGGTTTTCTTGGCAAAAATATTGAAATAGTTCCCTGTTTACTTCTCTTGTCTCCTCATTAAAATTTGAGCTCTTTGAGGGAAAGTCCTGTTTTTGTTTTTTCTTTACATCACAATGCCTGACACACAGTAGATGTCTATTCAATCCTTGATAACTTGATATGTCCCTTTAAAGGCATATGATTAAAGATATCAATTCAGGTAATTTAAGATCATTTAAGGACACTGAGGCAAATAGAACTAAATGGCTTGCCCAGGATTGGATAACCAGATTTTAACTCGCAAATATGCATGCCATCTTCCTAACTCCAAATCTACAACTCTATTCATTGTGCCCCCAACTGCTTGATTTTACATACATACACACATATATATATATATGTGTGTGTGTGTGTGTGTGTGTGTGTATATATATATATATATATATATATATATATATATATATATATATATATATATATATATATATATATAGTTTGAGACAGGAAGATAATTTCAGATTATCCAGTTTGAGACAGGAAGTCTTCTGCCCCCTCCCCCCACCAAAGACCTATTACTTATTAAATTTACATTTATCTGGGTGAAATTGTTTATTGACTATGGGAAGTAAATTCCCTGGAAGCAGAAACTACTACAGTCTTTCCCCTCTTTACATAGTCCTAGCATCTATCACAGTGCATAACACATAATTTAGACACTTTCACGTTGGAGAGCCAGATATTAGATTACAAAAAACTGAATGTTGAATTTGAAGATGAAAGACATAAGTTTGAATCTCTGATATCTTCTAGTTCAGTTATTATGGATGTCAATTAACCTGTCTTTGACTCACTTTTCTCAACTACAAAAACAGGGATGATGTCATTCATAATACCCTTGATAACAGGTTTTAGTGTGGAACAAATAGGATAATGTGTATAAAGTGTTTGTTAAACCTTAAAGTATTATGCATGTATTGAATGAAAATGAAAATAATACTTTTGATATGAATTCACTATGTCATGAGTGTGTGTGCGTGTGTATGTGTGTCTGTGTGTCTATGTGTCTGTGTATCTGTGTCTGTTTCTGTATGTGTGTTCTGGACATTGATTAGAAAATATGCAAACTGACTTCCGGCCAAGATGGTGGCGTGGAGGCAGAGAGCTGCTTGAGCTCCACATTTTCTCTCAGAACTTACTTCATGACAAGCCTCAGAATTAATGCTTGACCGGAAAAGAAACCCACAAATAATCACCAACAGACAACATCCTTGAAATTTGTCAGCAAAGGTCTGTATTTCCTGGGGGGGGGGGAGGGGACGAACAGTCTGGGCACAGACTGAGGGCAAGCAGAGAGAACAAAGCAGGCAGCTTACACTGCTCAGACTGGAAGGAGGAGGGGTGCAATCTCTTCCATTTCTTTGAAACGACCTTTAACCCCGTGTGGATATTCCATCTTGGCAGCAAGCTAGGAACAGCAGAGAAGGTGTAAACACTGGAGGTAAAGAATAAAACCCCGGAAAGCTAGCGTCTCTTGGGACCCAGCCACCCCCACTCCCACCTGGAGTGACTCAGCGCCTCAGAGCGCAAACACAGAGAGCAGCCATCACTGTCCTGCTAGTGCCTTGCTGTTGTCTCCCGGTAACATCATCCAGCCCATCCCCTCCAGAAACAGACCAATTGTTTCTCTTGTCAATTTGTTTTCTTCCAGTCCCACTCTGACAAAATGAACAAAAAGGCTCTCACAAGAGAGCTAGAAGAGAAATGGATAAAGGAAAGGGAAGTTTGGCAAGAGAGTCTGGAGAAGTCATTCCATACATTTAAAGACAGTGGATAAAGAAAACAAATCATTGAGAAATAAAATTAGTGAGCTGGAAAAAGAAAAGAGTTCTCTAAATATTAAATGGATGAAATGGAAAAAATTCCATAGAAGAAAAAAAACTCACTTAAAAACTCAATTGGACAATTACATAATATATAAAAAAAGTGAGTGAAGAAAATACATCATTGAAAAATAGACTTGAACAAGTAGAAATGAATGACTCAAGGAGAAACCAAGAAGTAGTCAAGCAAAACCAGAAAAACAAAACAATTGAAAAAAATGTCAAGTACCTTATTGGAAAGACAACAGACCTGGAAAACAGATCCAGGTGAGACAATTTGAGAATAATCAGACTCCCTGAAAAATGTAAGGAAAAAAGACCCTGGACACTATTTTCCAGGAAATTATCAAAGAGAACTGCCCAGACATTTTAGAAACAAAGGGTAAAATAAATATTGAAAAAATTCATTGATCACCTACTGAAAGGGACCCTAAAATCAAAACGCCAAGAAATATAGTGGCCAACTTCAAGAACCATCAGACGAAGGAAAAATATTGGAAGCGGCTAGAAAAAAAGTAATTCAGATATGGAGGACCCACAACAAGGATAACCCAGGATCTAGCAGCGTCCACATTAAAGGAATGAAGGGCCTGGAATATGATATTCCAAAAGGCTAAGACAATACTCCCCAAACTAATCTATTTATTTAGTGCTATACCAATCAGACTCCCAAGAAACTATTTTAATGACCTAGAAAAAATAACAACAAAATTCATATGGAAGAATAAAAGGTCAAGAATTGCAAGGGAACTAATGAAAAAAAACTCAGAGGAAGGTGGTCTAAGTGTACCTGATCTAAAGCTATATTATATAGCAGCAGTCACCAAAACCATTTGGTATTGGCTACGAAATAGACCGGTAGATCAGTGGAACAGATTAGATACAAAGGACAAAAAAGGGTACATCTATAGCAATCTAATCTTTGACAAACCCAAAGATCCCAACATTAGGGATAAAAATTCATTATTCGGAAAAAACTGTTGGGAAAACTGGAAATTAGTATGGCAGAAATTAGATATGGATCCACACTTAACACCATATACCAAGATAAGATCAAAATGGGTCCATGATTTAGGCATAAAGAGGGAGATAATAAATAGATTAGAGGAACAGAGGATAATCTACCTCTCAGACTTGTGGAGGAGGAAGGAATTTATGACCAGAGGAGAACTAGAGATCATTATTGATCATAAAATAGAAGATTTTGATTACATCAAACTAAAAAGTTTCTGTACAAATAATACTAATGCAAACAAGATTAGAAGGGAAGTAACAAATTGGGAAAATATTTTTAAAAACAAAGGTTCTGACAAAGGTCTCATTTCCAAAATATATAGAGAACTGACCCAAATTTATAAGAAACCGAACCATTCTCCAATTGATAAATGGTCAAAGGATATGAACAGACAATTCTCAGAGGAAGAAATTGAAACTATATCCACTCACATGAAAGAGTGTTCCAAATCACTACTGATCAGAGAAATGCAAATTAAGACCACTCTGAGATACCACTACACACCTGTCAGATTGGCTAAGATGACAGGAACAAATAATGACAAATGTTGGAGGGGATGTGGGGAAACTGGGACACTAATACATTGCTGGTGGAGTTGTGAAAGAATCCAGCCATTCTGGAGAGCAATCTGGAATTATGCCCAAAAAGTTATCAAACTGTGCATACCCTTTGACCCAGCAGCGCTACTACTGGGATTATATCCCAAAGAAATACTAAAGAGCGGAAAGAGACATATATGTGCCAAAATGTTTGTGGCAGCTCTTTTTGTTGTAGCTAGAAACTGGAGGATGAATGGATGTCCATCAGTTGGAGAATGGTTGGGTAAATTGTGGTATATGAAGGTTATGGAATATTATTGCTCGGTAAGAAATGACCAGCAGGAGGAATACAGAGAGGCCTGGAGAGACTTAAATCAACTGATGCTGAGTGAAATGAGCAGAACCAGAAGATCACTGTACACTTCAACAACAATACTGTATGAGGATGTATTCTGATGGAAGTGGAAATCTTCAACATAAAGAAGATCCAACTCACTTCCAGTTGATCAATGATGGACAGAGGTAGCTGCACCCAGAGAAGAAACACTGGGAGGGGAATGAAAATTGTTAGCACTAATATCTGTCTGCCCAGGTTGCATGTACCTTCGGAGTCTAATGTTTATTGTGCAAAAAGAAAGTGATATTCGCACACATGTATTGTACCTAGACTATATTGTAACACATGTAAAATGTATGGTATTGCCTGTCGTCGGGGGGAGGGAATAGAGGGAGGGGGGGTAAACTGGAAAAAGGAATACAAGGGATAATATTATAAAATATATATATATATATATATATAATAAAAAAAAAAAAGAAAAGAAAAATAATTTAATCCACCAAACTATTAAAGAAATACAGAAGTTCAAAAAAAAAAAAAAAAAAAAAAAAAAGGCTAAGGAACTTGGTATGCAGCCAAGAATAACTTACCCAGAAAAAATGAGCATTGTTTTCCAGGGAAGAAGATGGACATTTAACAAAATAAATGAATTCCATCTATTCTTTTTTTTTTTTAATTTTTGTTATATATATATTTTTTATAATATTATCCCTTGTATTCATTTTTCCAAATTATCCCACCCTCCCTCTATTCTCTCCCCCCGATGACAGGCAATCCCATACATTTTACATGTGTTACAATATAGTCTAGGTACAATACATGTGTGTGAATATCATTTTCTTGTTGCACAATAAACATTAGAATCCGAAGGTACATGCAACCTGGGCAGACAGATATTAGTGCTAACAATTTACATTCACTTCCCAGTGTTTCTTCTCTGGGTGTAGCTACCTCTGTCCATCATTGATCAACTGGAAGTGAGTTGGCTCTTCTTCATGTTGAAGATTTCCACTTCCATAAGAATACATCCTCATACAGTATTGTTGTTGAAGTGTACAGTGATCTTCTGGTTCTGCTCATTTCACTCAGCATCAGTTGATTTACTTCTCTCCAGGCCTCTCTGTATTCCTCCTGCTGGTCATTTCTTACAGAGCAATAATATTCCATAACCTTCATATACCTCAATTTACCCAACCATTCTCCAACTGATGAGCATCCATTCATCTTCCAGTTTCTAGCTACAACAAAAAGAGCTGCCACAAACATTTTGGCACATATATGTCTCTTTCCACTCTTTAGTATTTCTTTGGGATATAATCCCAGTAGTAGCGCTGCTGGGTCAAAGGGTATGCACAGTTTGATAACTTTTTGGGCATAATTCCAGATTGCTCTCCAGAATGGCTGGATTCTTTCGCAACTCCACCAGCAATGTATCAGTGTCCCAGTTTTCCCACAGCCCCTCCAACATTCATCGTTATTTGTTCCTGTCATCTTAGCCAATCTGACAGGTGTGTAGTGATATCTCAGAGTGGTCTTAATTTGCATTTCTCTGATCAGTAGTGATTTGGAACACTCTTTCATGTGAGTGGATATAGTTTCAATTTCTTCCTCTGAGAATTGTCTGTTCATATCCTTTGACCATTTATCAATTGGAGAATGGTTCGGTTTCTTATAAATTAGGGTCAGTTCTCTATATATTTTGGAAATGAGACCTTTGTCAGAACCTTTGTTTTTAAAAATATTTTCCCAATTTGTTACTTCCATTCTAATCTTGTTTGCATTAGTATTGTTTGTACAGAAACTTTTTAGTTTGATGTAATCAAAATCTTCTATTTTGTGATCAATAATGATCTCTAGTTCTCCTCTGGTCATAAATTCCTTCCTCCTCCACAAGTCTGAGAGGTAGATTATCCTCTGTTCCTCTAATCTATTTATTATCTCCCTCTTTATGCCTAAATCATGGATCCATTTTGATCTTATCTTGGTATATGGTGTTAAGTGTGGATCCATATCTAATTTCTGCCATACTAATTTCCAGTTTTCCCAACAGTTTTTTCCGAATAATGAATTTTTATCCCTAATGTTGGTATCTTTGGGTTTGTCAAAGATTAGGTTGCTATATATGTATCCTTTTTTGTCCTTTGTATCTAATCTGTTCCACTGATCTACCGGTCTATTTCTTAGCCAATACCAAATGGTTTTGGTGACTGCTGCTATATAATATAGCTTTAGATCAGGTACACTTAGACCACCTTCCTCTGAGTTTTTTTTCATTAGTTCCCTTGCAATTCTCGACCTTTTATTCTTCCATATGAATTTTGTTGTTAATTTTTTTCTAGGTCATTGAAATAGTTTCTTGGGAGTCTGATTGGTATAACACTAAATAAATAGATTAGTTTGGGGAGTATTGTCATCTTTATTATATTCGCTGGGCCTATCCAAGAGCACTGAATGTCTTTCCAATTATTTAAATCTGATTTTATTTTTGTGGCAAGTGTTTTGTAATTTTTCTCATATAATTCCTGACTTTTCTTTGGTAGATGGATTCCCAAATACTTTATACTCTCAATATTTGTTTGGAATGGAATTTCTCTTTGTATCTCTTGCTGTTGCATTTTGTTAGTGATATATAAAAATGCCGAGGATTTATGTGGATTTATTTTGTATCCTGCCACTTTGCTGAAATTTTGAATTATTTCTAGTAGCTTTTTAGCAGAGTCTTTGGGGTTCTCTAAGTATACCATCATGTCATCTGCAAAAAGTGACAGTTTAATTTCCTCATTTCCTACTCTAATTCCTTGAATCTCTTTCTCGGCTCTTATTGCCGAGGCTAGCGTTTCTAGTACTATATTGAATAGTAATGGTGATAGTGGGCAACCTTGTTTCACTCCTGATCTTACTGGGAAAGGTTGCAGTTTATTTCTATTGCATATTATGCTTACTGAAGGTCTTAAATATATGCTCCTGATTATTCTAAGGAATAGTCCATTTATTCTTATACTCTCAAGAGTTTTTAGTAGGAATGGATGTTGGATTTTGTCAAATGCTTTTTCTGCATCTATTGAGATGATCATATGGTTCTTATTAATTTGATTATTAATATGGTCAATTATATTAATAGTTTTTCTAATATTAAACCAGCCCTGCATTCCTGGAATAAATCCTACATCCTACTTGATCATAGTGTATTATCCTGGAGATGATTTTCTGAAGTCTTTTTGCTAATATCTTATTTAAGATTTTAGCATCAATATTCATTAAGGAGATTGGTCTATAATTTTCTTTCTCAGTTTTCGATCTACCTGGTTTAGGTATCAGTACCATGTCTGTGTCATAAAAGGAGTTTGGTAGGACTCCTTCATCCCCAATTTTTTCAAATAATTTATATAACATTGGGGCTAATTGTTCTTTAAATGTTTGGTAGAATTCACATGTGAATCCATCTGGCCCTGGGGATTTTTTCCTGGGCAGTTGATTAATAGCTTGTTCTATTTCTTTTTCTGAAATGGGACTATTTAAGCAATTTATCTCCTCCTCTGTTAATCTAGGGAGCCTATATTTTTGGAGGAAGTCATCCATTTCACTTAAGTTATCAAATTTATTGGCATAAAGTTGGGCAAAGTAACTCCTTATTATTTCTCTAATTTCCTCTTCATTGGTGGAAAGATCCCCCTTTTCATTTGTAAGACTATCAATTTGATTTTCCTCTTTCTTTTTTTTTGATCAAATTTACCAAAGGTTTATCTATTTTATTGGCTTTTTCATAAAACTAACTCTTGGTTTTATTTATTAATTCAATAGTTTTTTTTTACTTTCAATATTATTGATTTCTCCTTATAATTTTTGTATTTCAAGTTTAATTTTTGGTTGGGGGTTTATAATTTGGTCTTTTTCTAGCCTTTGAAGTTGTAAGCCCAATTCGTTAATCTTCTCTTTCTCAATTTTCTTCAAATAAGCCTCTAAAGATATAAAATTTCCCCTTATTACTGCTTTAGCTGCATCCCAAAGATTTTGATATGATGTCTCATCATTGTCATTATCTTAGGTGAAATTGTTAATTGTTTCTATAATTTGCTCTTTCACCCAGTCATTCTTTAAGATGAGATTATTCAGTTTCCAATTACTTTTTGGTCTATTTACCCCTAACTTTTTACTGAATGTAGCTTTTATTGCATTGTGATCTGAGAAGAAGGCATTTATTATTTCTGCCTTCCTACATTTAATTTTGAGATCTTTATGTCCTAATATATGGTCAATTTTTGTATAGGATCCATGAACTGCTGAGAAGAAAGTATATTCCTTTCTATTGCCATTCAGTTTTCTCCAAAGGTCTATCCTACCTAGTTTTTCTAATGTTCTATTTACTTTTTTAATTTCTTTCTTGTTTGTTTTGTGGTTTGATTTGTCTAAATCTGAGAGTGCAAGGTTGAGATCTCCCACTATTATAGTTTTACTGTCTATTTCTTCTTGCAGTTCTCTTAACTTTTCCTTTAGAAAGTTAGATGCTATACCACTTGGTGCATATATGTTTAGTATTGATATGGCTTCATTATTTATGCTACCTTTCAGCAGGATATAGTTTCCTTCCTTATCTTTTTTAACGTGATCTACTTCTGCTTTTGCTTGATCTGAGATAAGGATGGCTACCCTGCTTTTTTGGCTTTACCTGAAGCATAGTAGGCTCTGTTCCAACCTTTTACCTTTACTCTGTATGTATCTCCCTGCTTTAAGTGTGTTTCCTGTAGGCAACATATTGTAGGGTTCTGCTTTTTGATCCAATCTGCTATCCGTCTCCGTTTGATGGGATCGTTCATCCCATTTACATTTACAGTTAAAATTACTAATTCTGTATTTCCTGCCATCGTATTATCCCCAGATTATGCTTTTTTCCCTTGACCCCCCTGATCACCCTTCCCGATATTTAATTTACAGACCCCCCTTGTGACGCGCAACCCTCCCTCTTTTTTTTTTTTTTTTTTAGGATCCCTCCCCCCTCCCTCCAAGTCCCTTCACTTATTCTCCTTTTCCTTTTCCCTTTTCCTCTCCCCCCTTTTAATGAGGTGAGAGAAAATTCTCTGAAAAACAAATATGTTAATTATTTACTCTTTGAGTTTCTCCTGATGAGAGTAAGATTCACACAATGATTCTCCCCCTCACTAAGTTCCCTCAGATATGGTGTATTTTCTATGCCTCTTCCTGGGATGTAGTTTCCCTCTTTTTATCATTCCTTCCCCTTTTTCTGAACCGACCTCCTTCCCTTTACTACACCCCCCTTTTTTTCTTTTATATCAGTAAAATCAAATTATCCTTGAGTACTTTTTATATACCCAAAACAGAGTTACAGTTCTCAAGGGTTCTGTGTACCTTTTTCTGTTTCTCTTCAGTCTTGTGGATGTAGATCAAATTTTTTGTTTAAGTCTGGTTTTTTTCTTAGAAACGTATAGAATTCCTCTGTTTCATTGAATGACCATCTTCTTCCATGGAAAAAGATGCTAAACTTAGCTGGGTAGTTCATTCTTGGTTGCAGTCCTTGATCTTTTGCCTTACAGAATATCAGGTTCCAGGCCCTTCTATCTTTTAATGTGGAGGCAGCCAGATCTTGGGTGACCCTTATTGTGGCACCTTGGTATTTAAATTGTTTTTTTCTAGCTGCTTGCAGGATTTTCTCCTTTGTGTGGTAATTCTGCAGCTTAGCCACTATATTCCGTGGTGTTCTTTTTTTAGGGTCTATTTCAGAAGGAGTTCGATGTATTCTTTCCACATCTACTTTCCCTTCTATTTCTATTATCTCTGGACAGTTCTCTTTGATAATTTCCTGTAAAATAGAATCTAGGCTCTTTTTTTGGTCATAGTTTTCTGGAAGTCCAATAATCCGCAGATTATCTCTCCTAGATCTATTTTCCAGGTCTATAGATTTTCCCAGTAAGTATTTGACGTTGTTCTCCAGTTTCTCATTTTTTTTGTTTTGTAAGACTGATTCTTGGGTTCTCTGTGAATCATTCATTTCTATTTGTTCCATCCTTACTTTTAAGGAGTTATTTTCTTCTTTCACAGTTTTTAGTTCTTTTTGTAAATGCCCAATTTCGTTTTTAAATGAATTATTTTGCTCTATTGAATTTTTTTCCATTTCCCTAATTTTTTTTTTGAGAATTATTTTCTTTTTCCAATTCAGAAATTCTATTTTCTTGAGACTTTTTTATCTTTTCCAATTCAGAAATCCTACTTTCCTGTGTTTTTTTAACCTTTTCTAATTCATAAATTTTGTTTCCCTGCATCTCCTGTGAATTCTTTATTTTTTCCAACTCCAATTTCAGGACGTTGTTATTCTCTTTCATAGCTTCCCTTTCCTTTCCCCATTTTTCTTCAAACTCCCTTAATTTTTTAAGAGTTTCTTCTAGGAGAGAGTTATGTGATGGGGGGCAGGAATCGTTCCCCTTTAGGTTGTTATCTGCTCTCTTTCTGCTGTTAACTTCCTTGGGGTTGGACACCCGCTCTTTCTCTGTATAGAAGGAATCTATAGTTTTTCTGGCTTTTTTGCTCATATTTAAAAAATCTTTTGGGGTCTGTCCCTGGGGTAGGAAATTATTTATTTACTTCTTTACCAGCTTCCTCCCAGACCGGATGGATGCAGCGGCTCTAGCGCCTGAGCTAAGATAGAGCTCTGGGAGAGCGTTCCCCACCCCCTCCCTGGAAAGTGCCTCAGAGGTGATTAGCACTGCTGTGCCCGAGGGCGCTGTGTTTTAGCGGCTTCCCTGAGATTTGAGACTGAACAGTAAAGACAGCACAAAGCCCAGCCTATGTGTCTGGGTGGGGCGTGGATGTCTGCAGCAGGTGACGTGAAAAGCCCCTGTGCTCAAACTGGAAGTGTCTGCCAGAAACCGCGGTCCCTAGTTCAAAGGTTCCGCTTCTCTGGGACTTCCTGGAGCTGAGTTCCACTCCCTCCAGCTAAACTAGGCAGTGTGTGTTGCCTTGGGCTGTATCCACCCACTTGTCAATCTCTTAACTATTCTCAGGTGGTAGCTGAGTCCACGCCCCCTGGTGCCAAGATTGCTGAGTCACCTCCAGGGTCCGGGAAAAATCTAATCAGAGTTTTAAAATATTTTGGCTTTCTCTTCTGAACTGCTAAATAATTAGCAGAGAAGAGCTAACAGCCTGTGCCAGATTCCTTTACCTCAGTGGCTTCTCTGATCCCAGAGCCCTCCCCAGCGCAACCAGCGCAGTGTGCCACTACCCCACCGTCTGTGCTGGCCTCTCTTTTTCCTCTCCTGGGGACTGACCTTTTCTGTTGAAACTCCAGATTCTCTTCAGCTGGTAAGTTGTGCTTCCAGTCCTTGTGGTATCTATCAGTCCTGGGCTTATTTTGAGACTTAATTTATCTAATTGGTTTTGAGGGAGTGAGGACCTTCACAGAGTCGTGTCTTTCTTCTCCGCCATCTTGGCTCCGCCCTTTTTTCCGAATTCCATCTATTCTTGATGAAAAAACCAGATCTACACAAAATGTTTGATCTTCAAATACAGAACTCAAGAGATTTCTAAAAAAGGTAAAAAGAAATCTTGAGAACTTTATTTCTGCCATAAAGATATGTAAAGAATACATGTATAATTTGTCCTAGATACTAGAGGTGCAAAGGAAAATATATCATAAAAAAGGGTAAAGTGGTGGTACTACATCTCATGAAGAGGCAAAGGTAACCTATTATATCTGAGAGAAAGAAAGGAGGGAGATGAACATAGTGTGTATCAATAGACATATTCGATTTATGGTGAAACTTCTTCCACTTCATTGAAAAGTGGGTGGGAAGGAGTAAGCTAAGGGGAAGGGAATACAGAAATTGTGAGAAAAAAGGGGTAAAATAGGAAGAGGAACTTTAAGGGTTACTAAAAAGGGAGGGCTGTGAAAAGCAAGAGGTGCTCACAAGTTTAATATTGGGGAGGGGGATAAGAGGGAAGGAAAAGAGAAAAGCATAAGCAGGGGTTAACAGGATGGCAAGCAATATAGAATTAGTCATTCTAACCATAAATGTGAATGGGGTAAACTCCCCCATAAAGAGGAAGCAGTTAGCAAACTGGATCAAAAGCCAGAATCCTACAATATGTTGTTTACAGAAAACACACCTGACACAGGGTGATACATTCAGTATAAAAATAAAAGGGTGGAACAGGATCTACTATGCTTCAGGTGAAGCCAAAAAAGCAGGGGTAGCCATCCTCATCTCAGTTCAAGCAAAAATTGATCTAATTAAAAGAGATAAGGAAAATCATTATATCTTGCTAAAGGGTAGCATAGATAATGAAGCAGTAAACATATTCGCAGCAAGTAGTACAGCATCTAAATTCTTAAAGGAGAAATTAAGAGAGCTGCAAGAAGAAATAGACAGCAAAACTATAATAGTGGGAGATCTCAACCTTGCACTCTCAGAATTAGATAAATTAAACCACAAAATAAATAAGAAAGAAGTCAAAGAGGTAAATAGAATACTAGAAAAGTTTAATATGATAGATCTTTGGTGAAAGCTAATTGGAGACAGAAAGGAGTACACTTTCTTCTCTGCAGTTCATGGAACCTATATAAAAATTGATCATATACTAGGACATAAAAACATCAAAATTGAATGCAGTAAGGCAGAAATAGTAAATGCATCCTTTTCAGACCATAATGCAATGACAATTACATTCAATAAAAAGCCAGGGGAAAATAGACCAAAAAATAACTGGAAACTAAATAATCTCATACTAAGGAATGATTGGGTGAAACAGCAAATCATAGACATAATTAATAACTTCACCCAAGAAAAGGACAATAATGAGACATCATACCAAAATGCATGGGATAGAGACAAAGTAGGAATAGTAAGGGGAAGTTTTATATCTCTAGATACCTACTTGCATAAAATAGAGAAGAAGGTCAATGAATTGGACTTACAACTAAAAATGCTAGAAAAGGAACAAATTAAAAACCCCCAGACAAACACGAAACTTGAAATTCTAAAAAAAAAAAAAAAAAAAAAAAGTGAGATGAATAAATTGAAAGTAAAAAAACTATTGAATTAATTAATAAAACCAAGAGTTGGTTCTATGAAAAAACCAACAAAATAGACAAACCCTTAGTAAATCTGATTTAAAAAAGGAAAGAGGAAAAACAAATTGATATTCTTAAAAAAATGAAAAAGGAGAACTCACCACTTAATGAAGAGGAAATTAAAACAATAGTTAGGAGCTACTTTGCTCAACTTTATGCCAATAAATTCAATAACTTAAATGAAATGGAAGAATATCTTCAAAAATATAGCTTGCCCAGATTAACAGAGGAAGAAGTAAACAGTCTATATTGTCCCATTTCAGAAAAAGAAATAGAACAAGCTATTAACCAACTCCTTAAGAAAAAATCCCCAGGAACAGATGGATTTACATGTGAATTCTACAAAACATTTAAAGAACAACTAACTCCAATGCTATATAAACTATTTGAAAAGTTAGGGATTGAAGGAATCCTACCAAATCCCTTTAATGACACAGACATGGTACTGATACCTAGACCAGGTAGGCTGAAAACTGAGAAAGAAAATTATAGACCAATCTCCCTAATGAATATTGATGCTAAAATCTTAAATAAAATATTAGCAAAAAGACTACAGAAAATCATCCCCAGGATAATACACTATGACTAAGTGGGATTTATACCAGGAATGCAGGGCTGGTTCAACATTAGGAAAACAATTAGCATAATCGACCATATCAATAACTAAATTAACAAAAAACATATGATCATCTCAATAGATGCAGAAAAAGCATTTGATAAAATCCAACATCCATTCCTAATAAAAACACTTGAGAGTATAGGAATAAATGGACCATTCCGTAAAATAATAAGGAACATATATTTAAAACCGTCAGTAAACATCAAATGCAATGGCAAAAAACTGCAACCTTTCCCAGTAAGATCAGGAGAGAAATAAGGTTGCCCACTATCACCATTACTATTCAATTGTACTAGAAATGATAGCCTTGGAAATAAGAGCTGAGAAAGAGATTCAAGGAATTAGAGTAGGTAATAAGGAAACCAAATTATCACTCTTTTCAGATGACATGATGGTATACTTAGAGAACTCCAAAGACTCTTCTAAAAAGCTATTAGAAATAAATAAATAAATCCACATAAATCATCAGCATTCTTATATGTCACTAACAAAGTCCAACAGTTAGAGTTAGAGAGACTAATTCCATTTAAAGTAACTACAGAGAGTATAAAATATTTAGGAATCTATCTGCCAAGTTAAAATCAGAAACTATATGACCAAAACTACAAAACATTTTCCACACAAATTAAGTGCAATCTAACCAATTGGAAAAATATTAAATGCTCTTGGATAGGGTGAGCGAATATAATCAAGATGAGAATACTCCCTAAAGTAATCTATTTATTTAGTGCTTTACCAATCAGACTCCCAAGAAACTATTTTAATGACCTAGAAAAAATAACAACAAAATTCATATGGAAGAATAAAAGATCAAGAATTTCAAGGGAAGTAATGAAAAAAAAATCAAATGAAGGTGGCCTGGCTGTACCTGATCTAGAACTATAGTATAAAGCGGCAGTCACCGAAACCATTTGGTATTATTGGCTAACAAATAGACTAGTTGATCAGTGGAATAGGTTAGGTTCACAGAACAAGATAGTGAATAAAAATAGCAATCAAGTGTTTGACTAACCCAAAGGTCCCAACTTTTGGGATAATAATTCATTATTTGATAAAAACTCCTGGGAAAACTGGAAAGTAGTATGGCACAAACTAGGCATGGACCCACACTTAAAGCCACATACTAAGATAAGATCAAAATGATTTAGGCATAAAGAACGAGATCATAAATAAATTAGAGGAACATAGGATAGTTTACCTCTCAGACTTGTGGAGGAGGAAGGAATTTGTGACCAAAGGAGAACTAGAGATCATTATTGATCACAAAATAGAAAATTTTAATTACATCAAATTAAGAAGCTTTTCTACAAACAACACTAATGCAAACAAGTTTAGAAGGGAAGTAACAAATTGGAAAAACATTTATACAGTTAAATGTTCTGATAAAGGCCTCATCTCCAAAATATACAGATAATTGACTCTAATTTATAAGAAATCAAGCCATTCTCCAATTGATAAATGGTCAAAGGATTTGAACAGACAATTTTCAGATGATGAAATTGAAACTATGTCTACTTATATGAAAGAGTGTTCTAAATCACTTTTGATCAGAGAAATGCAAATTAAGACAACTGTGAGATACCACTACACACCTGTCAGGTTGGTTAAGATGACAGGAACAAATAATTATGAATATTGGAGGGGATGTGGGAAAACTGGGACACTGATGCATTGTTGGTGGAGTTGTGAAAGAATCCAGCCATTCTGGAGAACATTCTGGAATTATACCCCCAAAGTTATCAAACTGTGCATACCCTTTGATCCAGCACTGCTACTACTGGGTTAATATCCCAAGAAAATACTAAAGAAGGGAAAAGGACCTATATGTGCCAAAATGTTTGTGGCAGATCTTTTTGTTGTGGCTGGAAACTGGAAAATAAATGGATGCCCATCAATTGGAGTATGGTTGGGTAAATTATGGTATATGAATGTTATGGAATATTATTGTTCTGTAAGAAATGACCAACAGAATGAGTACAGAGGCTTGGGGAGACTTACATCAACTGAGTGAAATGAGCAGAACTAGGAGATGATTATACACTTCAACAATGATACTGTATGAAGATATATTCTGATGGAAGTGGATATCTTCAACATAGGGAAGATCTAATTCAGTTCTAGTTGATCAATGATGGACAGAATCAGCTACACCCAGAGAAGGAACACTGGGAAATGAGTGTAAACTATTAGCATTTTTTTTGTTTTTCTCCCCAGGTTATGTTTACCTTCTGAATCCAAGTTTTCCTTTGCAACAACAACAACCAAAAAAAATTCTGTTCTGCACATATATATTGCACCTAGGATATATTATAACATATTTAATATGTATGGGAATGCCTGCCATCTAGGGGAGGGGGTGGAGGGAAGGAGGGGAAAAATTCGGAACAGATGGGAGTACAAGGGATAATGTTGTAATAAATTACCTATGCATATGTACTGTTAAAAATATTATAATTATAAAAGTAATAAAAAAGAAAAAGAAAATATGCAAACTGAGATTTCCAATTGCCCTCTTCTTCAACTAATCAGAAGCTTTTCCATACCGAGGTCCTCTCCTGTCTGACGGCTATTTTTCCCATCCTTGATTACCTTGAACCTTGCTTTTTTCTTATATTGCCTCTTGGTCTTCTTTGCAATATCATCATTTGTTCCCTAAAACTATAACTCTGTCTTTGAACATGCTAGTATCTCTCCTTATGTCTTCTCTCTAGTTGATGTCTTCTCCCTAAGATGATTTCTTCTCCCCTAAGCTCAATTATTATCTTCACATAGCTAACTCACATATTTATTTATCTAAATATTTCTTCTGAACTCCAGACTCTCATCTCTACTTGCCTGCTAAGTATTATCACCTGGGTATACAACCAAAATTTTTTAAATTTCCATTTTCTTTTATATAAAACTGTCAGCAAGGGCTTAATTAAATTATCACCAAATACATCGCTACATTGAATCACTCAACATTTGAAATAAACTATCTAACCAACCACATATATTGTCCTATCTCCTAATATTCAAATTATTTTTCCAATGCAGAAAATTCAGTACATTAATATTAATGCTCTTTTTTTTTACTGTTTATGGGCTCCATTTTAAAAATATGAATATCAATTATTGAGGCAGCTAGATGGAATAGTGAATAGAGCAATGAATTTGAGCTAGGAATATCTGAGTTTAAATCCTGCCTTAAATACTTACTAGCTATGTTATTCTGGAAGGAATATTCGGGATCATTGTCAAACTTTTTCATTTTACATAATAAGAAATTGAATCAAAGAAAAGACAATTGAGTTGTCCAACATAATGATTAAAAAAAGGTTAGTCAGGATTTTAACCCATGTCCTTTAAGATACATTGATACTTTTTTTTTTTGTTTGTTTGTTTTGTTTTTTTTGTTATGCTACCCTACCACTTCAAAGTGACAATTGGAAATCTCATTAAAAAAAATAAGCTTGGGGGAGTGTCCATATTGTGTGTGTGTGTGGAGGGTGTGATTTCCTATTCCAGGAAGAGACTCATCTGCATACAGAATAAGTGATTTGATTACAGTCAGAGAAAGTCCTCCCTTGTCCCTCAAATGTTGCACCTACTCACTGATATCTGACATTCCATTCAAAGATCTTAATTCCCTTAACCCAAGTATTTTATTCTTGTCAAAATTCAAATTTCCTCAGAAGAGATAACACTTTAGGATATTGAGAATCATTTACATTTTAGTATAAATAAGTTACAGGTATTTTCTTGAGAAGAAATTCTATGGGAAAGCTATTGAAGTTTCTGGACTTCTGAGGTATTCTTAATATTAGCTTGATAATTTGGATCCAGAGAAAGTTTGTCTTCTCTTGCCTCAGTGCTAATATTTTAAATTTCTTTAAATATTCTAATTGAAAATTAGAAAGATTGAAGAAAAAATTCAGTTGTAATCTCTTTTAACCGACATAAGCCAGGAGCTATCCACTCAAATATTTTGTCTATTTCATGTGGAAGTACAAGAGTTTATATTCTTTACAAATTTAATTGACTTCTCCATTCATTCATTTTCTTTTAGCTATCTTTCACTGATCTTTGCATTCATGTTCAATTATTCTTTGTAATTACCTTCATATTACATTTTGTCTCTTTCTCATCTTCTGTTATTCTTATTTAAATCTCGTCCAGTGGTTTCCAATCTGAGGGTTATAGATTCCAGGTAGAGGAATAGGACACGTATATGAGTGTATGAAATTATGAAAAATGATCTTGGAATATAGATTTGCATCTATAAATAAAAAGCACACATATAGTCTTTAGATTGAATTTTTTATTTAGATCTTTTATGTTTATTGTGGTCCTTTGTTTCAATGGAATATAATCTAAGTCTCAGAGCCCATAGATATTCCAATTCTTCTCATGTCAGTTTCTTCCCAGGGTCTTTTTCTTCAGCAATCTTAAGAGAGGTGGACTCCTATCTTCTCTCTTGAATCTTGGAGGCAGAAATATCTGAAATAATTGCAGAATCTAAATTATGCTGAAACTCCTTAAGAGAGCTGAAGATACTAAAACACTTCTCTCCAAACTCTCATCAACTGCACAGCACATTATAAGTTTTTTGTTTTCTTTTTTTAAAAATTTATTTTATATTAAAAAAGAGAGAATAAAAAAAGAAAAACAGAAAAAAAGAATATAAAAAATGAAACAAAACAAAAGAGAATATTGTCATGTGCCCAGAAGAATATCAGGGAGGATTCAAAATATATAAAAATAAATTACTAGATCAAGAAAAAAAAATATATGAAATTATATTCATGAGTGGTCATCTTTTCTTTACTTCCTTGTAAATTGTTTTTTCACTCTCTGCTGTGCAGCATTTTTACTTTATTCTTTTCCCCCCTTTTATCTCCCACTCACCATCCTCACACAGGCTTATAGTTAAGAAAGGATATATTTATGTATACACATGTAGATATATACATACTCATATACACATACACACATACACACATTTCCCCCCATCTTTCCTATTCTTTCTAGCCCTTTGCTTTAATTCTGCTAGTAACTTGCCTTGCTATTACTTGTTTCCCCCCAATGAGTTCCTCCCTTGTTTTCTTCCTCTGACTTTTGCTTACCCCCTCTACCCATCCCTTCCCCTTTGTTGTTGCCTATGTAACCCATTTCTGTTGTGAGTAGGTTTTTAGAACTATGAGCTCTCTATCTCCTTCTAATGCCTTTGTATTTATTTTTCCTCTGTAACTCATTTGTATAACATCATTATTATTTTTACCTTAACTCTGCCCCAATCTTTCTTTTGAGCAGCTCTAATGTTAATGTTAATCTTAAATATATAGTATTCATTTGCCATGTTTAAAAAAAAAAACATAAACAATTTGCCCATGTTGAGTTCTTCTTTGATATTGGCTCTTATATGTTAAATTTCCTATTAAGTTTAGATTTGGTTTATAGAAAGTGCTGATAATCTGCAAGTTTGTTGAATGTCCTTTTTTCCTCATTCAAAATTGTGGATAATTTTGTTAGATATGATTTTTTTTTGTCTGCAAGCCTACTTCTTTTATTGTCAATATATATGATTCCAGGATATGTGATCTTTTATTGTAGTTGCTGACAAGTCCTGTACCATTCTAACTAGTTCCAGCATAGTTGAATTGTTTTATTTTTCTTGTTTCTTACAAAACTTTTTCTTGGATCTGAGGTTTGAAAATTTGGCAATAATGTTCCTATGTGGCACAAAGGATCTTGTTGAGTGATGATCAATGGATTTTTTTTATTTCTACTTTCCCCACATATTCTATCACTCTAGGACAATTTTTTTTGGACTAGTTTTTGCATTATTGTGTGAAGATCTTGTTTTTGGTCACTCTTTTCAGGCAATTTGATTATTTTTATATTTTCTCTTCTTGATCTGTTTTCTGGATTTGTCATTTTTCTTATGAAATGTTTCACATCTTGTTCAATTTTTTTATTCTTTATAGTTTTGTTATTTCTTGGTCTGTCATAGCTTCATGGCCTTCCCCTTCCCCAATTCTAATTTTCAGAGCTATTAGTGTATTTGAGACACTATATCTTCTTTTCTAACTTTTTAAAGAATCTTCTTGTTTTTCTTGGATGATTTTATTTTTTTTTAATTTTTCCTCAATGTCTCTCATTTGATTTTTAAATTATTCTTTGTGTTTTTCTATAAATTCTCTCTGCTCAGAAAGATATTTCATGTTACTCTTTGGAGTAAAAGAGGAACCTTGGGTATTATTTTTTGTTCCCATAGCAGGATTCTATGGTAGGGTTCTTTCTTCTTTACTAATTAATTTTTTTAAACAAGAGATATTAGTGTAAACTCCTCTAATCCTGGGTTGGGGGAATAATGTCTCTGGCTTCACCTCTGCTCTCCCCTCTGACCATGCCACACCAATAGCTCCACCCTCCATCAAGACCCCACACTGAGCAGCCCCCCCCCCCCCACTGCCTCTCCACTCACTGGGTATTCTGGTTCCTAGGGCTGCAGCTTTGCAGCAAAGTGGGCTCAAACTCCAACTCCCCAAACAGCCCAGGAGGTGAAAGTCTCTATAAGTTTTGCTGAGACTCTAGCCACATCTAGCTAGCTGCAGGGTTCCCCACTTGGTGTTCTATGGAGATAGCCCAGAGGAATTTGCACTTCACATGGGTTAATCCTCAAACCTGGGTATTTCTTTAGATCTTCTCAGGTTGTATCCGCAGGACCCCTGTTCTGGCCCAAGTCTTCTTAATTGTTCACCAATTGATGTTTGCCCTGAGGCACATATTTGTTCTATCTGTGGAAGAAATCTGGAAACCTTGAGATTTATTAATCTACTCCACCATCTTTCCAGAGTCATCCTTCACATCACATTGGTTAAAAAAAAAAAAAAAAAAAAAAAAAAAAGACATTGGTAACCTGGAGCATGTTCTGAACCAACATAAGATTTGTTGGAGGAAATGGAGGTATTTCTTTAGAAGAGAAGACTGAAGGGAGCAGGGAAGAGAATACATATATGCATATGCATACCATGCATATGTATCTATATAAAATATAATACAGTATATATTCATTTTGACTATAAGAAAGATAGTAATAACAACACTCACATTTCAATATTACTTTTAAGTTTGCAGTTCATTTTAAATTTGTTTTTCATTTTTGTGGCACCATGATGTAGTGGTATGTTGGTGTGATGTATTGGATTTGTAATTAGAAAGACCTGAGTTCAAATCCCACCTCAGACATTTATTAAGTTTTGTGTACCTAAATTTATTCATCTGTAAAATGTGAAGACTGGTCCTGAATATCTCTGTGTGTTTTTTTCCAGTTCAAAATCTTTAATCCATAATTCTCCCATTAGTTCTATGAGGTAGATCTGCTTAAAGTCACTTTTTACAAAAGAAATCAAGGTTTGAAAAGAAATGTCTCATATTGTATCACAGGCAAGATCAGATTCTAGGTTATGCTGACTCCAAGTCCAATAGTCTATTCCCAAAGCCAAGCTGCCTTGATGGTGATGATAGCTATTCAAAGGTTATGACAAAAAAAAAAAAAAAAAAAAAAAAAAAAAAACAAAAACACAACAACAAAAAAAAAAAAAACAACTAGGCTTGATTTTTTTGTTGTTGACCTCAAAAGGAAAGACAAGGAACAATGAGTAAACATTATAGAATCAGATCTAGGCTTAATGGAAAGAAAAGTTGTGTATCAATAATATCTGTGCTAAAGTATAATGGAATGTTTTGTCATATTGTTTTTTTTCCCATATCGGAATATTTCCACATAGAGGTCAGATGTTATCAGGAATATCGAGCAGGAAAGATTATAATCAATGGGTATAAGGTAATTACATGGAAGGATTAGGTTTTATGATTCTATTATCTATCTATTTAATTGAGTCATCATTCATGGATCTAATATATTTCCTGAATCTGGATAATAAACACCACCATCACTATTGCCACCAACCCACCACTATGACAGTGCTCTGGAAGCTATAGGTCCCTTAGGAATTTCATGGAAAGTAACAAGAGCAGCTCAGGTCTGCTGAGATCAGTTATCTTGGTAAGTGATCATCATCCAAGTTTACTCTAACCATACATGACTTTAGCAAAAAGCAAAAGAGAAAATGGTCATGGAAAGGTAAGATCCCAGCCTACCATATTCTCCAGCATAGATAAAATATTGCTGCATGGAAGTAATACAATTAAGACTTTTTACTTCTGCTTTCAGTCTCTCTTCCCCTGCACTCATTCACTTGTCTATGTTACATCCTCTCTTCTGTTCACACATAGACTGGAGCAGCTGGAGAAAGGACTTCTGCCAACATGTGCTCTAATAGCAGTTAAGTCAAAAGCACCAGCATTTCTGTTAGCCTGGTGCATACCACTTAGATTCAAATACTTTTCATAAATTTGAAAGAAACTCACCAAAGATAAAAGCAGATAAATTAAAGTTCAATTATTTTTTAAAATCTGGGGCTTACTTATATTTGTTCTTTACTTCTCAGTGATGAAATTCAGAATTAAATGCTTTCTGTGAAAGATAAACACGTTTTATATAATCCTTCTGGTTAAAATTGTATCATTTTGTAGCAATTTTATTGTGACAAGCTCAAGGAAAAATCAAACTTGGACTCTGAAAATCCATTAGAACAAATGCAAATGGAAATCCTGAAAAAGTAAATCCAGAAATAAGGCAGGGCAGCTGGAGAATGATAATGTGGGAAAGGAATTGTGCATGCCAAGAGTGATATACCGTAGTTTGTACTAGAGTGCTTTACTCTGATTTTTCACAAAAATAATAATAAAATAAAAACAAAAACAAACTGCAATAACTACTATTTCAAAGCAGTGACATGAATTTAGAAACACAATTGCCAACAGTTAATATGATGTGAAATTCTTGCTATGTGGCTTCACTTTCCAAAATGTGTGATCTGAGTAGGAGAAATAATAATAAAATAAAAACAAAAACAAATAGATATAGCTACTGTTTCAAGGTAGTGACATGAATTTAGAATTGTAAGCAGTTAATCTGATGTGAAGTTCTTGCTGTGTGGCTCACCTCCCAGAAATGTGTGATTTGGATAGAAGAAATTCCAAGTTTTTGGAGTGGGTGGGAAGAGGTTTTAAAGGTGGGAGAAAGATGGGAGAAAAAACCAAAGAAACTTTCTTGATTCTTGGGCTGCAACTACCAAAAATATAGTAAAGATAAAATTAAATTGTATTTTAATCTTAATCATATCTCCTATCTCTAAATAAAGATAAATACAGTGAAATAAGAAGCTCAGAGACTTTTAGTGCCAAATACTTTTTTTGTGTTTTTTAGATATTTTTAATTTTTTAATTTGATTTTTAAATATATTCCTCCTTCTCCCCTTCTTTCTTTACTTCTTAGAGAGCCATTGTTTGTAACAAAGACTAAAATAAAAATCAAGAAACAAGCTGTTCAGCAAAACTAACCAACACATAGGATTATAGATTTAGAACTGAAGAGACCTTAGACATCACCTAGTTTAATCACTTAATTTTACAGGAATTGTAAGGAACTGAATAAGACACAGATAAGTCTATAAGCCTGTGGTCACACAAGCAATAAACACAAGTCCAAATTTTGAACCCAAGTCCTCTGAATCTCTTTCCATCTTACCAAGAAGCTTCTACATGAACTAAATCTGATAATATACACAGCATTTCACACATGTATTTTCTCCTTTTCCACCATGCAAAGAACAGAAAAGTGATGCTAAATGGTCAAAAATATTTCAATGGAAAGAATTCATAAGTTTTTATTAAGCTTTTCTTTCCCAACATGACAAAAATATAGGTAATAAATCTATTACTTTCAAAATAATTGGAATTTAAATAAGGAAAATTAAGAAGGAAAAAGATTGGTTAGTGAATTTAATCTTAGTAAACCTCTTACATTGTTAAGGTGGACTCTTCTTTCTATTCAGAACATATTCTTCTTATTGTAATATCAAATAAATAACTTGCATAAAGGGACATCCAATGCCCTTATTCTTGATGCAAAGATTGCTTTTCTCCTCCTAAAATTCAAGTGTGACTACTAGGATAGCAGTAGTAGGGAAAATAGCTAAATTTTCAAAACAGACTTATGAATCATGTGAGGTGAGGAAAAATGATAAAATTTTAAAAAGCCAAAAGTGCATTGTAGTGAATATACCATAAAAACAAAATGAAGGCATAAAATAATTCAAGTTTGGATCCCTTGAACTCTCCCCAAGATTGAATATTTTAAATAAAAAGGATGGGATATGGTTATCATGAGCCTCTTCTGATATTCAGACTCTCAATCAACATTGACAGCTGAACACAATCAGCTCAGTTTGAATTTTGTCACAGTTAACAAACCAAATGGATGCAGATCAAAACACTTTTTTATGTAAGAAGCAGAGCTCAGTTGTCAAAAAAGCATTGTGATGAGTGGCCATGGGGAGACATCCCAGCAATAATCAATCGCCAATCAGTCATGGAAAGTGCTTATTCTGCTCTTATGTGAGCCTCTTCATTACTTGGTGTGCACTGATCTCAGGGGGAAGAAGATAAAGGTTTCCTTCAATGAATAAAGCAAGAGTTTCCAGGCAGAGAGACAGATAAGGGGGTGGGGAGAAAGAAGCAACTTAAATTATCAGTCTGTAAGAAGATTTGGGAACCAATCTCTCCCTCTCTCTTTGTCTCTTGCTCTCTCTGTCTCTCTGTGTGTGTCTGTGTGTGTGTGTGTCTCTCTGTCTCTCTCTGTCTCTTTCTCTCTCTTTTTGTCTCTCTTTTTCTCTCTTTCTCTGTCTCTCTCTCTCTCTCTCTCTTTGTCTCTCTGTCTGTATGTCTGTCTCTGTCTCTTTACCTGTTGTCTATCTGTCTGTCTCTCTGTGTGTCTCTTTCTCATTAGTCAGTTAAAAAAATAAGACCCATCTTAATTGGAAGGGAGTTATTTAATCTATGAAAAATTTGCTTTCTTGGAGATTCAGAATTTAGTTTTTTCTTTACAAAGTGACAGAATCCAAAGAGCCAGATTGCCAAGATAGAAACTTGTATAATGAAACATGTGCCTCTTAGAGAAAAAACATGGAGGTATTTTAAATATAATGCAAGGAAAAAATAACAATATCAATATTACATTAAAAAGTTGATGAAAATACCAGTTTTAGGTAGAGAGCTAAATAACACATGATATACACATACCACTATGAAATCAGCACTCAATTTGAATTTATAGAAGATCCTTTTTTAAAATACATCACTCTTGAAAACTGTACATAATGACACAAAATTCCATCAGAGGGGAGAAATACCATTTCTTCTATTCTGACCATTTATTTTCAAAGCATAGGCATTATCTTTTCCTTAAATGAATTGATGGCTGTATTGGCAGCTCTATCTCCACCACGAAACCATAGTAGAATGCTCTTGGCTAACAGTCTGCATGAAGGGACTAGATTCTGATTTTGTTTTTATAGTGGAAAATAAGTTTGCCAACATAGCTCCAGTTTATGAAAGTGGGGAGGACAGCTGTATCTGGTTTATAATAATTTTTTCACAAATCAGTAAAAGCAAATAGACAGCACAACTGTAAACCATAAAAATGGAAAATATTAAATAAGAGGCAGTGAAGTTGTTAAACTTTCCCACAGATGCTGGTGGTTTAAAAAAAAAGCCTGGACCAAATACACACATGCGACTTCTATGGAAAGTGTCCTAAATAACATCGGAATCACTGCTTATTAAAAGAAAAAATATGTTGAGGTGACTTCTGTGTCATCAGACTGGAGGTGTCTCCAAGAGCTTCCTGCTTCTATTACTGAATGTTAGTGCAGAATAATTACTTGCTTGCCCAAAATGGCAGGACATTGACCCTGCAGACTTATTGAATTCTCATTGCTTGCCTTCAGGCCATGTCGGGGGTTATTCAATTTTGCCTGAGGAGGACAATCTATTATGAGAGATGAGTCAAGAAGGCATCTTCCTTGATTGCCCACCAAAACTATTACCGCTGCTCTGAGAGGGCATCTGCAGTGAGTGGATGGACAAGACAACACTGATCTCGATTACCGAGGGACAAGATACAATTTACATCACTTGGAGCTTTAGGACAGAGGGCAATCAATCCTGGGAATAAGGCACTGGCCCTGGAGTGAGTGGATTTTAACAGCACAAAAGCAACAGAGCTAATTGCTTATGCTGGATGTGACCTTTAGCCTTACAGGATATTAGTTGATTGGTTTGATCTGTAATTATGCAGATAATTCTACATTGATAATCAGAATTATACCCACAAATGGAAATTAAATCATATAAGTGATTAAATTATGAAAATATGTAGGCTCATTTTATTTTTCTATTTTATTCCAGCTTTGCCTTTTTTTTTTTTTTTTTTTCAGTAAATTTCATCACTGATTGCCACCAGGAATTTGTTATAAGCCATTTCATGTGAAAACTATACACAAGAAGGAGGCAGATTGGGAATACCAGCCATATGTGCCCACCCACACTGGACTTTTCCCTGTGGAAAGAATGAAGTAGCCATTTGGCAACAGGCTTACCCCCTTCAATTCCTTGGAAAGTTGCATTGTAAAATTGTGATTTGAGGCTCAGTTAGCTCAATAAGCCAATTTCATGGTACTAATGCTAACATATAACAAAATCTAGTTAGGCTTCTTTTCAGATTTGAATGTTCGTTAAAACCCAAAGATAGAAAGCTTACCACATTAGCTCCCAATATCCTAGCAAGGGTATTCTGCTAAATTGAAATCAATCTGACTTTATGACATTCAACTTGAAACATTTTATTGCATTTTGAAACAAAGGGGATTTAATTGAAGGGATTGGAAAAGTTCCCATTATCTCGGATCATGGAAGGTAAGGATGATGTTGGAGTATCCAAGTGTAACAATATGCTCAATTTAGCATAGTAAAGTATCCCCCCCCACCCCCAGCAGATATGCGACAGATCATGTAATGCTGGAAGCACCTATAGTCAAGTAGTACAATTCTAATAGAAACAATATTTTCTATTATATGCACAACTTTAAAAGAATTGATGGGAAACTGTGTAAAATATGAAAAATGACCTTTACCACCTTAGAACTCTCTAGCTATGCTATTAGGACACTTTGCAGTTGCGTTAAGAGGCAAATCGCCTTTCATTTTCCCAAGAATACTGATTAATTAGGCCATGAAATGAAGATGATTTATAAAAGAGCTTTACAAAACAAATGCCTTTTGAGATTTTCTGCTTAGAGTCTACTCTAAAGAAAGCTTGCAACTAAAGAAAATCACATTAAATCACTGACTTAAAGATTTGAACATGTGGCAGAAAGGGTCAAAGTAACCTTCAGACCCTGATTTCATGCAACAAAATGGCAGAATTACTCATTATTTGAAGCACTGCATCTTGGCTCTCACCCAATCATTATAGAGATTGGCACACACTCAGTGCCATAGCAAAAGTCCATGTCTAAATCAGTGCAACTGAATGAATTAAATTTTCATTGGATAATAAGATACTCAGTGCCCTAGTTGCAATTTCTCCTTTATGCAGGGCTTCATGGTTTCAAAGTACTTCCATATATATTATTACATTCTCAAAATAATAAAAACATAAAAGTAAGCAGAGTTTGTATTTTTGTTCTTCACTTTGAAGATGTAGCAAGACTCAGAGATTCTAAGACTTTTGGACAAGCATTTAGTAAGCATATGCTAACCTCAAGACACCTGGCTAGGCACTGGGAAGAAAAATATCAGAAACAAAATGATTTCTGAGAACAAGAGAGAAGGGGAAGGTATGTGGTTTTATTAAATGCCCACAATGTGATACTTAGCAGCCTTTTATCTTTGTTTCTTCATATGTCATCTTGAAAATTGGGTGTATGAATTTGTCCTTGAAGTCCTCTTCTACCACTAGAACTATGATGTTTTACATATCTTTCCCCATATCTATCGGGCTACAAGTTATTTGGTTTAAGTTCATGGTCTCCTAAATTGTATCCCTGCTTCAATCTTCAATCTGGCTTCAATCTGCTTTTTCCAAAATTCTTTCATATACTCTCCTTCTTAAAATAATAATCACATTGAAACCATATTTTGAAGCTTCTAAATTGAATTGAATTGTTGAATTAAATTGCAGAAAGTAAGCCCATTGAATAAACACTTAACATTACACTGGCACGTAATAAGCACTTGATAAATGAAAGGGAAGAAGAAGGAGCAAACATTTATTAATAAGCTACTGCATTCTGGACATTGCATTAATTATTGTATTAAGTATTATCTCATTTGATCCACAAAACAGTTTATATTCTAATTTTGAAAAACTTTACTGAGCTAAGAAGTTTGTATTTTCCCATAGAAGAGATGAAAATGAAAGGGAAACACTGAATTTTCTTGATCTGTGAAGGGATGGGGGAACCTTGGAAAAAAATTAGTTGGAGAGCTAGGTGAAAAATAGGCATAGAATAGAAAATCCAGAAGCAGAAAAATGGAATAGTGGAAAAAAGCATCAGGTGTGGAGTTGGAAAGAATCATCTTGGTGAGTTCAAATCTGGCCTCAGACACTTACTTGCTGTATGATCCTGAGTAAGACATTTACCCTGTATGCCTGTTTCCCCATCTGTAAAATGAGCTAAAGAAGAAAATGACAAACTAATATGCTTGTCAAGAAAATGCCAAAAGGGGTTACTAAGAGTAGAACTCAAAAGAAATGAATGAACAGTAATATTATTATTAATGATGATGATGATGATGATGATAGTAATAGCTACAACTTATATAGTACTTTCTATGTCCTGTGTGCTATACTAAGTACTTTAAAATCATTATTTCATTTGATCAGTACAATCCTATGTTCATCACTTGACAATGATAATTTGCTCTTGGATACTGTTTGTTTTAGATTTTCAGGATATTACTCTCTCTTATTTGTACCCTTTTATGTCCAACCATTTCTTGTATTCCTTCAATGGCTCCAGAAGGGAAAGTAGAGCATGTGACCTTGCACAGCCCTCATTCCTTTAAGTCCAATTCATTTGCATGTCAGGGCTTCATCTCCCTAATATCATGTCTTCTTTGAGAACAAAGGACAAAATAACAATTTCCATGAGTAAAGCTGGCCTGGAATTGGTTAGTTAGAATAATTCCTTCCTTCCTTCCTTCCTTCCTTCCTTCCTTCCTTCCTTCCTTCCTTCCTTCCTTCCTTCCTTCCTTCCTTCCTTCCTTCCTTCCTTCCTTCCTTCCTTCCTTCCTTCTTTCCTTCCTTCCTTCCTCCCTCCCTCCTTTAATCTTTACCTCCTTTTTGATTTTCTTCACTTGTTCACCTAGCATATCATATCTTTACCTACAGATGTTCTTAAAAGCATTTGTTTTCTCTTTTCCACCTTTGAACCCTTACAAGATACCTTGGAGTTTACCGGCTGTATTCCTTTCTTAAATATCAGGCTTTAAACCAAAACCAATCTGATTTTAATTGGCCATCAACAAGTCCTAGGAGAAGCCTCATTTGGTCTTTTTGTTTTGTTTTGTTTTGTTTTGTAATTGACTCAGATTGAATGTAAATAGCAGCCATTTCTGCTTTGACAAGAAACCCTGAAGGTCTTCTCTTCCCACATTAATTCATTCACTTATTTATTTTTTGAACTTTGTAAAAGAGGAGCTTCTTTGCTTCAATTGCTCCCTAGCCTTATTCACTGATTGGGTGTGACCTCAGTCAAACTGATACCTATTGAAGACCCAAGCTTAAAAAGGCCAAGGTTTCCAATTTCATTTAGTGCCTTAGGTGATCTTGTACAACCTATTCTTTACTTAAATCCAATTCATTTGCATGTCATGGCATCACTGCCTGATGTCATAGACCTCTTTGAGAATAATGGAGTATTACAATAACAACAATCTTTGTGGTTTTTCATACATGTGATGCCCACTAATCCTCCATGTTCCACCAGTTTTATCCTGGGCCCTCTTCTCTTTTTGGGATATATTATGTCAGTTGATGATCTTATTCTCTCCATTGGTGCAGTTTATATCTGTGCAGATGAATTCTGTATCCATTTCCAATCTCTCTTTTGATCAATACCTCTATATCACTGATTACTTTTGTAATTTTTGAATTGTATGCACCATAACATCACCTGTTCACATAATTTATCACCTACTACCATATCCTTGTCTAAACTTTGATATTACTCTAAAAGACATTACCATCTTTCCAGTTATCTAGTCATAGCTTCAATGTCATTGTCAACTTCTTATTTTCATTCACTCAAATTATACTCATAAGTCTTGTTTTCACTTTTTAACTTATCATTGTCCTTTTCCACATTTAAAAAGCCACACTTTCCATTTAAGTCCTGATCACCTTTTTCTTGACTATTATAAAAACAAAAAAACAAACAAACAACAACAACAAAAAAAAAACTTGCACTTAGTTTTCTTCCTTCAAGTATCTTCTCAACTCTAATCCATTGTTCATTCATGTGACAAAGCAATTTTTCCAAAGTTTATGGTTATTGAATTCTGGCATCTCCCTAAAATTCCTAAGATCGAATATAAATTACTGTGAATTTAAAGTTTTCTTAACCTGCACCATTCCTACATTTCTACTTTTTATACATTTGATTTTCTTCATATCATCTAAAATCTGACCAACTTGCATTTCCAAGCACATCTTTACATTAGCTGTCCCACAAGGTGGAAAGTTTTAAGTACCTTCTTGATTTTTTCAATACTAACCACATCTGGGAACAGAGCCAAGATGGTGGAGAGGACACATATTTCTTTCTGACTTTCTCCTACAATCCTCAGACTAAATAGAAAATCCAGCCTCTGAATAAGTTCTGGACTGGCAGAATCCACAAATATTGGGAATGCAACAAATTACCAGCAGAAAATAATTTTGAAGTTTGCCAGAAAAAGTCTATTTCAATCAGAAATGGAGGGCAGCGAGACAAGCATGAGCAGGCTGAACACAGACACCAGTACAGACAGCACAGAGCCAGGGCAGTGTGGATTCCTCGGGAAGTAGAGAATCTATGGGGAGGAATCTAGACAGTGTTGGTTGCTCTGCCCTGGTTGCAAGACAGTAGATCAGCAGAGAAGTTTTAAAACATTCAAAACAAAATCAAAAGGTAAATAGTGAACTTGAAAAGAAAGAATATTAGACATATTTGCTTTCACCAAGAAACTTCTCTGACATTATAGAAAAGTGGGTGGGAAAAGGGGAAAAAAAGAAAGGGAAGGCTAAAAAAAAGAGAAAACAGAAATAGTAAGGGAAAGGTAGAAGAAAAGAAAATGTCTCAAGGACTGCTTAAGGCAAGTAATGCTTATAAGTAAAAAACTGGGGAGAAGGGAAAGGGGAAAAGGAAAGAGAAAAATATAATCTGGGGTTAATAAGATGGAAGGAAATACAGAATTAGTAGTTTTAACCATAAATATGAATTGGTTGAACTCTCCCATAAAGTGCAAGCAGATAGCAGACTGGATTAAAAGCCAGAATCCTACAATATATTGTTTACAAGAAACACATTTAAAGCAGAGCGATACATACAGAGTAAAAATAAAAGGCTGGAGCATAATCTATTATGTTAAGTTGAAAAAAAAGCAAGAGTAGTCATCCTGATGTCAGATCCAGCAAAGCAAAAATTGATCTAAATAAAAGAGATAAGGAAGGAAACTATATGTTGCTAAAGGGTACCATAGATAATGAAGCAATATCATTATCAAACATACATGCACCAAGTGGAGTAGCATCTAAATTCCTAAAGGAGAAGATAAAAGAGGTGCAAGAAGAAATAGATAGCAAAACTGTAGTAGTGGGGGATCTCAATATTTCTCTCTCTGTACTAGATAGATCAATAAATAAGAAAGAAGTTAAAGAGGTAAATAGAATACTAGAAAAGTTAGATATGATAAATATTTGGAGAAAATTGAATGGAGACAGAAAATTTCTTCTTGGCAGTTCGTGGAACCTATGCAAAAATTGACCATATATTCGGACATAAAGGCCTCATAATCAAATGCAGAAAAGTGAAAGAGTAAATGCATTTTTTTAGATCAAAAAGCAATAAAAATTACATTCAATAAAAGGCCAGGGGAAAATTCACCAAAAAGTAATTGAAAAATTAAATAATCACATTGTAAAGAATGAATGAGTGAAACAGCAAATCATAGACAAAATCAATAATCTCATCCAAGAGAATGACAATAATGAGACAGCATACAAAAATATGTGGGATGCAGCCCAAGAGCATGCTTACTTGCATAAAATAAAGAGAAGATCAATTAATTGGGCTTGCAAATAAAAAAGGTTGAAAAAGAACAGATTAAAAATCCCCAATGAAATACCAAATCTGAAATTCTAAAAATAATAGGAGAGATAAAAAAATGAAACTCAAAAAACTATTGAATTAATAAATTAAACTAAGAGTTGGTTTTATGAAAAAAACCTACAAAATAAATAAACATTTACTTAATTAGATTAGAAAAAGGGTGAATATAAGAAAGATGGCATTACTCCAAACTACCTAAGAATTATTTTACTGATCTAGAAAAAATAATAACAAAATTCATCTGGAAGAACAAAAGGTTAAGAATTTAAAAGAAAATAATAAATAAAAAAGCAAATGAATGTGGCCTAGCTGTACCAGATGTAAAACTGTATTATAAAGTAGTGGTCATCAGAACCATTTGGTACTGGCTACAAAAAAGAGCAGTTGATCAGTGGAATAAGTTAGGTTAATAGAATAAAATGGTCATTGACTATAGCAATCTAGAGTTTGACAAATCCAACGACCCCAGCTTTTGGGATAAGCACTTACTATTTCACAAAAACTGGTAGGAATTGGAAAACTATTTTGGCAGACTATTTTGGAAACTTGTTTGGCAGAAACTAGGTATTGACCCACACATACCAAGATAAGGTCAAAATGGGTTCATGATCTAGGTATAAAGAATGATATTATAAACAAATTAGAAAAACATAGGATAGTTTACTTCTCTATGGAGAAGGAATTTGTAACCAAAGAAGAACTAGAAGTCATTATTGATCACAAAATATATAATTTTAATTATATTAAGAAAAAAGTTTTTGTACAAATAAATCTAATGCAGACATGATTAGAAGGTAAGCAATACACTGGGAAAACATTTTTACATTCAAGGGTTCTGATAAAGGTCTCATTTCTAAAAATATATAGACAATTGGTTTTATAGTAGTTCATTGACTTTAAAATAGTTCAAGCAGAGTGGAGCCAAGATGGCGGAGAAGACACATGCGATTCTATAAGCTCCTTTCCTCCCTCAATACCAACTAGATAAAATCAGCCTCAAAAATAGCGCTGGACTGATAGAATCCACAAGGACTGGAAGCATGACTTACCAGCTGAAGGGAATCTGGAGTTTCAACAGGAAAGGTCAGTTCCCAGGGGAGGAAGAAGAGAGGCCAGCGCAGATGGTTGGGTGCTGACACACTGCGCCGATCACGCTGGGGAGGGCTCTGGGATCAGAGAAGCCACTGAGATAGAAGAATCTGGCACAGGCTGTTAGCTCTTCTCTGCTTATAAAACAGCAGTTCAAAGGAGAAATCAAAGCCACTTTAAAATTTAAAACTAGAGACTGGATTTTCCCCGGATCCTGGGGGTGACTCAGCAGATCTCGGCACTGTGGGTGTGGCCGACTTAGACTGTCCTGGCTTTCACCTGGGAGTAGTTAAGAGATTGAGAAGTGGGCAGACACGGTCCAAGGCAACACATAGTGCCTTGCTTGGCTGGAGGCGGTGGAACTCAGCCCCAGGAAGTCCCAGAGAAGCGGAACCTTTGAACTAGGGATCACGGTTTCAGGGCAGGCACTTCCAGCTTGAGTGAAGGGGCTTTTCACATCACCTGCTGCTGACATTCACACCCCACCGGGACGCATAGGCTGGGCTTTGTGTCGCCTTTACTGTTCAGTCACAAACCTCAGGGAAGCCGCTAGGACACATAGTACTGCCCTCAAAGCACAGCAGTGCTAATCACCTGTGAGGCACTTCCAGGGAGGGGGTGAGGAACTATCTCCCAGAGCACTCTCTTAGCTCAGGCTCAGGAACCGCTGCATCCATCCAGTCTGGGAGGAAGCTGGTAAAGAAATAAATAAATAATTTCCTACCCCCCGGACAGACCCCAAAAGATTTTTTAAGTATGAGTAAAAATCAAAAAAAAAACAAAAAAAAAAAAACATTGACTCATTCTACACAGAGAAAGAGCGGGTATCCAACCCCAAGGAAGTTAACAGCAGAGAGTCAGCAGATAACAACCTAAAGGGGAACGATACCTGCCCCCCATCACATAACTCTCTCCTAGAAGAGACTATTAAAAAATTAAGAGAGTTTGAAGAAAAATGGGGAAAGGAAAGAGAAGCTATGAAATTGGAATTGGAAAAAATAAAGAATTCACAGGAGATTCAGGGAAACAAAATTTGTGAATTAGAAAAGGTTAAAAATCAGAGGAAAATAGGATTTCTGAATTGGAAAAGACAAAAAAGTCTCAAGAAAATAGGATTTCTGAATTGGAAAAAGAAAATAATTCTTTAAAAAAAATTAGGGAAATGGAAAAAAATTCAATAGAGCAAAATAATTCATTTAAAAACAAAATTGGACATTTACAAAAAGAACTAAAAACTGTGAATGAAGAAAATAACTCCTTAAAATTCAGGATGGAACAATAGAAATGAATTATTCATTGAGAACCCAAGAATCAGTCAAACAAAACAAACAAAAAAAAAGAAAATCGGGAGAATAACGTCAAATACTTACTGGGAAAATCTATAGACCTGGAAAATAGATCTAGGAGAGATAATCTGCAGATCATTGGTCTTCCCGAAAACTATGACCAAAAAAAAATGAGCCTAGATTCTATTTTACAGGAAATTATCAAAGAGAACTGTCCAGAGATAATAGAAACAGAAGGGAAAGTAGATGTGGAAAGAATTCATCGAACTCCTTCTGAAATAGAAACTAAAAAAAGAACACCATGCAATATTGTGGCTAAGCTGCAGAATTACCACACAAAGGAGAAAATCTTGCAAGGAGCTAGAAAAAAACAATTTAAATACCAAGGTGCCACAATAAGGGTCACACAAGATCTGGCTGCCTCCACATTAAAAGATAGAAGGGCCTGGAACCTGATATTCCGAAAGGCAAAAGATCAAGGATTGCAACCAAGAATAAACTACCCAGCTAAGTTTAGCATCTTTTTCCATGGAAGAAGATGGTCATTCAATGAAATAGAGGAATTCCATATGTTTCTAAGAAAAAAAAAACAGACTTAAACAAAAATTTTGATCTACATCCACAAGACTGAAGAGAAACAGAAAAAGGTACACAGAACACTTGAGAACTGTAACTCTGTTGTGGGTGTATAGAAAGTACTCATGGATAATTTGATCTTACTGATATAAAAGAAAAAAAGGGGGGGTGTAGTAAAGGGAAGGGGGTAGTATCAGAAAAAGGGGAGGGAGTGATAAAAAGAGGGAAACTACATCCCAGGAAGAGACAGAGAAAATACTCCATATCTGAGAGAATTTAGAGAGGGAGAGAAATATTATGTTAATCTTACTCCCATTAGAAGAGGCTCAAAGAGTAAATAATTGACATATCTGTTTTTCAGAGAATTCTCTCTCACCTCATTAAAAGGGGGGAGAGGAAAAGGGAAAAGGAAAAGGAGAATAAGGGAAGGGACTTGGAGGGAGGGGGGAGGGATACTAAAAAAATTAAAAAAAAATGGGAGGGCTGCGCATCACAAGTGGGGCCTATAAATTAAATATCGGGGAAGGGGTTCAGGGGGGTCAAGGGAAAAAGCATAATCTGGGGATAATATGATGGCAGGAAATGCAGAATTAGTAATTTTAACTGTAAATGTGAATGGGATGAACACTCCCATCAAACGGAGACTGATAGCAGACTGGATCAAAAATCAGAACCCTACAATATGTTGTTTATAGGAAACACACTTAAAGCAGGGAGATACACACAGAGTAAAGGTAAAAGGTTGGAACAGAGCCTATTATGCTTCAGGTAAAGCCAAAAAAGCAGGGGTAGCTATCCTTATCTCAGATCAAGCAAAAGCAGAAGTTGATCTAGTTAAAAGAGATAAGGAAGGAAATTATATCCTTCTGAAATGCAGCATAAATAATGAAGCCATAGCAATACTAAACATATGCACCAAGTGGTATAGCATCTAACTTTTTAAAGGAAAAATTAAGAGAACTGCAAGAAGAAATCGACAGTAAAACTATAATAGCGGGAGATCTCAACCTTGCACTCTCAGATTTAGACAAATCAAACCACAAAACAAACAAGAAAGAAATTAAAAAAGTAAATAGAACATTAGAAAAACTAGGTATGATAGACCTGTGGAGAAAACTGAATGGTGATAGAAAGGAATATACTTTCTTCTCAGCAGTTCATGGATCCTATACAAAAATTGACCATATATTAGGACATAAAGATCTTAAAATTAAATGTAGGAAGGAAGAAATAATAAATGCCTTCTTCTCAGATCACAATGCAATTAAAGCTACATTCAGTAAAAACTTAGGGGTAAATAGACCAAAAAGTAATTGGAAACTGAATAATCTCATCTTAAAGAATGACTGGGTGAAAGAGCAAATTATAGAAACAATTAATAATTTCACCCAAGATAATGACAGTGATGAGACATCATACCAAAATTTGTGGGATGCAGCTAAAGCAGTAATTAGGGGAAATTTTATATCTTTTGAGGCTTATTTTGAAGAAAATAGAGAAAGAGAAGATTAACGAATTGGGCCTGCAACTTAAAAAGCTAGAAAAAGACCAAATTAAAAACCCCCAACCAAAAATTAAACTGGAAATACAAAAATTAAAAGGAGAAATCAACAATGTTGAAAGTAAAAAAAAAAAAAAAAACCTACTGAATTAATAAATAAAACAAAGAGTTGGTTTTATGAAAAAGCTAATAAAATAGATAAACCTTTGGTAAATCTGATCAGCAAAAAGAAAGAGGAAAATCAATTTGTTAGTCTTACAAATGAAAAGGGGGATCTTTCCACCAATGAAGAGGAAATTAGAGAAATAATAAGGAGTTACTTTGCCCAGCTTTATGCCAATAAATTTGATAACTTAAGTGAAATGGATGACTTCCTCCAAAAATATAGGCTTCCTAGATTAACAGAGGAGATAAATTGCTTAAATAGTCCCATTTCAGAAAAAGAAATAGAACAAGCTATTAATCAACTCCCCAGGAAAAAATCCCCAGGACCAGATGGATTCACATGTGAATTCTACCAAACATTTAAAGAACAATTAGCCCCAATGCTATATAAACTATTTGAAAAAATAGGGAATGAAGGAGTCCTACCAAACTCCTTTTATGAAACATACATGGTACTGATATCTAAACCAGGGAGGTTGAAAACTGAGAAAGAAAATTATAGACCAATTTCCTTAATGAATATTGATGCTAAAATCTTAAATAAGATATTAGCAAAAAGACTTCAGAAAATCATCCCCAGGATAAGACACTATGATCAAGTAGGTTTGCTGGTTTAATATTAGGAAAACTATTAGTATAATTGACCATATTAATAATCAAATTAATAAAAACCATATGATCATCTCAATAGATGCAGAAAAAGCATTTGACAAAATCCAACATCCAAACGTACTAAAAACTCTTAAGAGTATAGGAATAAATGGACTATTCCTTAGAATAATCAGGAGCATATGTTTAAGAACGTCAGTAAGCATAATATGCAATAGAAATAAACTGCAACCTTTCCCAGTAAGATCAGGAGTGAAACAAGTTTGCCCACTATCATTACTATTCAATATAGTACTAGAAACGCTAGCCTCGGCAATAAGAGCCGAGAAAGAGATTCAAGGAATTAGAGTAGGAAATGAGGAAATCAAACTATCACTCTTTGCAGATGACATGATGGTATACTTAGAGAACCCCAAAGACTCTGCTAAAAAGCTATTAGAAATAATTCAGTATTTTAGCAAAGTTGCAGGATACAAAATAAATCCACATAAATCCTCAGCATTTTTATACATTACCAACACAATCCAACAGCAAGTGATACAAAGATAAATTCCATTCAAAATAACAGTCGATAGTATAAAATATTTGGGAATCCATCTACCAAAGAATAGTCAGGAATTATATGAGAAAAATTACAAAACACTTGCCACAAAAATAAAGTCAGATTTAAATAATTGGAAAGACATTCAGTGCTCTTGGATAGGCTGAGCAAATATAATAAAGATGACAATACACCCCAAACTAATCTATCTATTTAGTGCTATACCAACCAGACTCCCAAGAAACTATTTTAATGATCTAGAAAAAATAACAACAAAATTCATATGGAAGAATAAAAGGTCGAGAATTGCAAGGGAACTAATGAAAAAAAAAGTCAGAGGAAGGTGGTCTAAGTGTACCTGATATGAAGCTATATTATATAGCAGCAGTCACCAAAACCATTTGGTATTGGCTAAGAAATAGACCGGTAGATCAGTGGAACAGATAAGTTACAAAGGACAAAAAAGGGTACATCTATAGCAATCTAATCTTTGACAAACCCAAAGATATCAACATTAGTGATAAAAATTCATTATTTGGAAAAAAACTGTTGGGAAAACTGGAAATTAGTATAGCAGAAATTAGATATGGATCCACACTTAACACCATATACCAAGATAAGATCAAAATGGGTCCATGATTTAGGCATAAAGAATGAGATCATAAATAGATTAGAGGAACAGAGAATAGTCTACCTCTCAGACCTGTGGAGGAGGAAGGAATTTATGACCAGAGGAGAATTAGAGATCATTATTGATCACAAAATAGAAGATTTTGATTACATCAAACTAAAAAGTTTCTGTACAAACAATACTAATGCAAACAAGATTAGAAGGGAAGTAACAAATTGGGAAATATTTTTAAAAGTAAAGGTTCTGACAAAGGTCTCATTTCCAAAATATATAGAGAACTGACCCTGATTTATAGGAAACCAAACCATTCTCCAATTGATAAATGGTCAAGGGATATGAACAGACAATTCCCAAATGATGAAATTGAAACTATTTCCACTCATATGAAAGAGTATTCCAAATCACTACTGATCAGAGAAATGCAAATTAAGACAACTCTGAGATACCACTACACACCTGTCAGATTGGCTAAGATGACAGGAACAAATAATGATGAATGTTGGAGGGGGTGTGGGAAAACTGGGACACTGATACATTTTTGGTGGAGTTGTGAAAGAATCCAGCCATTCTGGAGAGCAATTTGGAACTATGCCCAAAAAGTTATCAAACTGTGCATATCCTTTGACCCAGCCATACTACTACTGGGCTTATATCCCAAAGAAATACTAAAGAAGGGAAAGGGACCTGTAGGTGCCAAAATGTTTGTGGCAGATCTTTTTGTTGTGCCTGGAAACTGGAAGTTTCAATTGGAGAATGGTTGGGTATATTATGGTATATGAAGGTTATGGAATACTATTGTTCTGTAAGAAATGACCAGCAGGAGGAATACAGAGAGGCTTGGAGAGACTTACATCAACTGATGCTGAGTGAAATGAATGGAACCAGAAGATCGCTGTACACTTCAATTCTGTATGAGGATGTATTCTGATGGAAGTGGATATCTTCAACATAAAGAAGATCCAACTCACTTCCAGTTTATCAATGATGGACAGAAATAACTACACCTAGAGATGGAACACTGGGAAGTGAATGTAAATTGTTACCAGTACTGTCTATCTACCCAGGTTACTTATACCTTAGGAATCTAATCCTTAATGTCAACAAGAAAGTGGTATTTACACACATATATTGTATCTAGATTTTATTATAACACATGTAAAATGTATGGGATTGCCTGTCATCGGGGGGAGGGAATGGAGGGAGGGGGGATAATTTGGAAAAATGAATACAAGGGATAATATTATAAAAAAATTACTCATGCATACATACTTTGAAAAAAAATTCTAAATAAAATTAAAAAATAGTTCAAGCCATTCTCAGTTTGATAAAGAGTCAAATGATGTGAACAGATAATTTTCAGATGAAGAAACTGAAACTATTTGTAGTCATATGAAAATGTGATCCAAATCACCATTCAGAGAAATGCAAATTAAGAAAACTCTGAGATACCACTACACACCACTCAGATTGCCTAAGATGACAGGAAAAGATAATGATGAATGTTGGAGGGGATGTAGGAAACCCAGGATACTGATACATTGTTGGTGGAACTGTGAGTGGATCAAGTCATTCTGGAGCACAATATGGAACTATGCTAAAAAGCGTCAAACTGTGCATACCTTTTGACTCAGCAGTGTTTCTACTGGGTGTATATCCCAAAGACATATTTTTATTATAGCTTTTTATTTATAAGATATATGCATAGGTAATTTTTCAGCATTGACAATTGCAAAACCTTTTGTTCCAACATTTCCCTTCCTTGTCCCTCCCCAGATGGCAGGTTGACCAATACATGTTAAATAAAGTATAAGTTAAATGCAATATATGTATATATGTCCATTCAGTTATTTTGCTGTACAAAATAATCAAACTTTAAAATAGTGTACAATTAGCCTGTGAAAGAAATTAAAAATGCAAGTGGATAAAAATAGAAGGATTTGGAATTCTATGTAGTGGTTCATTGTCATCTCCCAGAGTTCTTTCTCTGGGTGTATCAAAGAAATCTTAAAGAAGGGAAAAGGACACACTTGTGTAAAAATGTTTGTGGTAGCCCTTTTGGTAGTAGCAAGAAAGTGGAAACTGAATGGATGTCCCTCAATTCGAGAATGACTGAATAAATTATGGTATATGAATGTTATGGAATATTATTGTTGTGTAAGAAATGACCAGCAGGATGATTTCAGAGAGGTCCTGGAGAGACTTACCTGAACTGATGCTAAGTGAAATGAGCAGAATCAGGAGATAATTGTTTACAATAACAACAATATTATACAATGATCTTTCTGAAAAACGTCACTCTTTCCAACAATGAGATGACTGATGACAGTTCAAATGATTTTTTGGTGAAGAGAACCATCTACACCCAGAGAGAGGACTATAGGAACTAAATAGCATTCTCACTCTTTTTGTTATTTGCTTGAATTTTATTTTCTCACTCATTTACTTTATTTTTTAAAAAATATTGATTTTTTTGTGTGCAGCAAGAGTTATGTAAATATGTTTATTCAATTGCATTTAACATATATTTTAATGTGTTTAACATATATTGAATTGCTTGCCATCCAGAGGAAAGGGTGGAAAGGAGGAAAAATCTGAAACATAAGGCTATGCAAGGGGTAGTGTTATCAAATTATTTGTGCATATGTTTTGAAAATAAAAAAGCTATATTAAAATATAAAAAAAATTAAATCCTTTCAAAAATTTCCAGGAAACATTTACATCAACTGATGCAAAGTGAAGTGAGAAGAAGCAGGAACACACTGCACACAGAAATAGCAATATTTTAAAGATGATCAACTGTGAAAGATAACTTCTTTAATTAACATAATGATCCAAATATAATTCGAAAGGACACATTATGAAAAATGTTATTTATCTTTTGTTTATTTAATAGTTTTTATTTATCAGAGATATGCATGGGCAACTTCACAACACTGACAACTGCCAAACTTCCTGCTTCAGTTCTTCCCCTCCTCCCCCTGCTCCTAGATGGCAGGCCGACCAACACATGTTAAATATGTTAAAGTACAAATCAAATACAATACATGCATACATATCCAAACAGTTGTTTTGCTGTACAAAAAGAACCGGACTTTGAATTAGTGTAAAATTAGCCTGTGAAGGAAATCAAAAATGCAGGCAGACAAAAACAGAGGTACTGGGAATTCCATGTAGTGGTTCATAGTAATCTCCCAGAGTTCTTTCTCTGAGTGTAGTTGGTTCAGTTCGTTACTGTTCAATTGGAACTGATTTGGTTTAAGTCATTGTTGGAGATCCATCAGAACTGATCATCATATAGTATTGTTGAAGTATACAACCATCTCCTGGTCCTGCTCATTTCATTCAGCATCAGATCATGTAAGTCTCTCCAGGCCTTTCTGAAATCATCTTGTTGGTCATTTCCCACAGAACAACAACATTCCATAATATTCATATACCACAACCCATTCAGCCATTCTCCAATTGATGGGCATCCACCTAGTTTCCAGTCTCTGGCCACTACCAAGAGGGCTGCCACAAACATTCTTGCACATACAGATCCCTTTTCCTTCATCACAATCTCTCTGGGATATAAGCCCAGCAGTGTTACTGCTGGGTCAAAGGGCATGCAAAAAATGTTATTTATCTCAAGAAAGAGGAGATATATTCTGAATGCTGATTGAAACATACTTTTAAAGTTTATTTTTATCCTTTTTTTCTACAACATAGTTAAGGTAGAAACATATTCTTGTGTGTTCTCAAGTATAATTTATATAAAATCTTTGCCTTCTGAAGAATGTGGCAGTGGTTAGTGGAAGAGTGAGAATTTGAGTCTCAATTATTTTTCAAATGAATGTTCATTTTTTTCATGTAATTGAGAAATATTAAATAGATAAAAAAAGATATTTTAAAATAGTGGTCAAGTAAATATGGCACATTTGTAGCCTTAAAAATTATATACCTAAATGCATGTTATAGATGTAATAATATTCCTGTTGGTTTGGAAATGTCAATTTAATTAATCACATCATTTGGGCCACAGTCATAGGAGGTCAGTCACATCAGCTTGAAAGATTAAAATAGTCATTAAAAAAAAAATCCTGCACAATTAAGAATAGAGAAAGTTTTTATCAATACAGTTTATTAGATTTTCAGAAATTAAGCAAAGGTCTTCAGAGCAATTACAACTATATGGATTATTTATGATTATTATTGATGCAGTGGTTTCTTATAGTTGAAAGAACATAAATGAAATTGGCAATTCAAAGAGAATTTTGGGAAGATGGAGGAGTAAAATTGTGCCTTGGGATGAACATAGAAAAGTTAAAAACAAATGAGGATTGTGGTAGAACAATGTTCCTTCTGGGAAAATCGAAGATAAAAAGACAGATATCTGAATAAAGATTTGGCCCTTGTAAAGTTTAAACTTCTTCAGGGTGATTTCCCTGAAGCAGCAAGAGATTAATGGTGTGGCTAAGTGGGTTTAGAGGTAGCCTTGGCCCCAGCCATAGGAATTTTCACCTTCTAGACACTGTGAGGAATTGGACCTCCGATTCACAAAAGATTGAGGAAATATATGCTGATAAGAGATGCCAAACACAATAATGCTTTTGAGATACATTTGGGTGAGAAGGAACCATTACAAGCCTGATGAAAACAGAAGCAGTGAGACAGGAATGTAACTGGCTGTAGACACTTATAGAAGAGTGAAGTTCTTAGTTTTATGTTCCAGGTTTCAGGGAAATCTAAAGAAGATTCTGAAGCCAGAGGCACTGTTACCTTCAACTATAAAACTAGAAGTTACTATATCCAAAAAAGTCTTATTTAAAAAGAAATAAGCAGGCATGGAAAAAGGAACCCAACCAGAGAAAGGTACTATGGGATAAAGAAGACAAGAACCAACAGAAATACCAAGGAAACATCAAAGATTAATTTCAAGACACTCAATAAAAACAAATTGTTTATGTTTTAGATGTGGATGGTTTTATATGCCCAAGACTGTCATTAATAATTATGTGCTCCCAAAGCAAAATTGGGGTAGAGGTAAGTAAGTAAAAAAGCAAAAGTGCATTGGAAAGGATAAAACAGTTGTTATACAAATAAGAATCAAAAGCAAGGATTCAGAAAAATTAAAAGAGTGCTGATAGTTCTGAAATTCTAATCACATAGGGAATGGATTAAAGAGGAAGTGTGTGTGTGTGTGTGTGTGTGTGTGTGTGTGTGTGTGTGTGTGTGAAGGGGGTATATGTGTAAAAATTCTCTAAATTTGTAACAAAAAGGGAGGAAAGGTATAGAATAAGGTGGGGTATAAAAGGGTGTATAGAATAAGTTAATAGAAATAAGTTAAAGTGTGTAGATTAATGGGAATGGGATAAAGAGGGAGGGAGGGAAAAGGAGAAAGAGAATGAATAAGGGAGGAATCCTCAGAAGGGGGATAAAAAGGTGAAATACTAGATATAAGTTACATAGAAGAGTCAGCAAGGAGAAGATGCTAGAGATATACACAAGCATAATAGTAATTATCAGATGCAGATTTATTAGAAAAAAGTGAGGGTAGTAATAATTATTGTTTTCAGATAAAATCAAAGTTAAAATGGAATCAAAAAAGAATAATAGAGAAACTACATTATATGTTGGCTAGATTAATATTGCTTTAGACTTTTAAAACAGCTAGATAGTTTAAGGTTAGAATATTGCTGTAGTATATGATGAGTTTATGGATTTAGAAAAATATCACAAGGCTTGGACTTTGAAGAATGATGCTATTGATCTTCAAAGAAATAGAAAATAAACAAGCACAGTAAAACCTTATAAAGGTGAATATTAATGTATATTGTGTATAGTTATAGGTATCTATGCCAATGTACATGTTTGTACATGAATATGCATAAGAATAAATAAATCGGTGTATGTGTGCATGAAAATGTATGAAGATACATATGTGCATATATATGCATATATATGTACAAATAAATATATGTTAATCAACTTTAATCTGCTTCATAGAGGTTTAGGCAGAAGAAAGGGAGGGAAAAAAGGGGAAAAAAAGTTGAAAGTGTGTAATACTTCCCTGTTTGTGTGACTCTGGGCAAGTCACTTAACCTCACTTGCCTCAGTTAAAAAAAGTGTATAGCGAACAAAAGAAAACCTACCACAAAGCAAAAAACATTGGGAAGTTCTGATTGAATTTCATTATATTCACTTTCATGAAAATAGAAATATACTGTTGCATATTTTGAATTTTCTCTTATATTCTGCTGTGCACATGACAATCTTTTTTCTGTTTCTATTTTTGCCTATTTTTAAAATTTTGTATTTGTTTTAAATAAATACATCAAAATCAAATGAGAGAAATTCAGGAAAAATAAGAAGGGGAAGATAGAAAACAATCCAAGTAAAACAAGATTGCATTAAGAAAGTCAACCAAGAAGAAAAGGAAATCCAGAATCCTCAGGAAGAAAATGACAACTTTAAAAATTAGTATCAATCAAGGAAAAGTCAGGTAAGTTATGAGATCAAGAAATGACAAAATAAAATATACAGAAAGAATAAATGGAAGAGAACAAGAGACATTTCATAAGAAAAACAACAGATCTGAAGAACAGATAAAGTAGAGAAAATAAGAATAATTGGACTATCTTAGGTCTCTGACTAAAAAATCCTTACGCAATGATATGATAAATAATCAAATAAAAATGTCCTTGAATTGTTAGAACAGTAAGAAAAAGTAAAAATTGAAAAAAAAATTCACCAATCACTATATGAAGAGATCATATGAGGGAAGCCTACTGGGACATTATAGCTAAATTCCAAAATCATGAGATTAAGGAGAAAAATATTAAGATCAACAAGGAAAAAAAAACAATTAAAATATGACAGAGACACAATTTGAATTACATAAGACCTAGCCACAACTACATTAAAAGACAGCAGGTCTTATAACATTATATATCAAAGATCAAAGAAGCCATTCTCCAATTGATAAATGGTCAAAGGATATGAACAGATAATTCTCAGACAAAGAAATTGAAATTATTTCTAGCCATATGAAAATATGTTCCAAGTCATTATTTATCAGAGAAATGCAAATGAAGACAACTCTGAGATACCACTACATACCTGTCAGATTGGCTAGAATGACAGGGAAAGATAATGCAGAATGCTAGAGGGAATGTGGGAAAACTGGGACACTGATACATTGTTGGTGGAATTGTGAATACATCCAGCCATTCTGGAGAACAATTTGGAACTATGCTCAAAAGTTATCAAACTGTGCATATCCTTCGATCCAGCAGTGTTGCTACTGGTCTTATATCCCAAAGAGATTTTGAAGAAGGGAAAGGGACATATATGTGCAAAAATGTTTGTGGCAGCCCTCTTTGTAGTGGCCAGAAACTGGAAACTGAGTGGATGCCCATCAATTTGAGAATGGCTGAATAAATTGTGGTATATGAATATTATGGAATATTATTATTCTGTAAGAAATGACCAGCAGGATGATTTCAGAAAGGCCTGGAGAGACTTACATGAACTGATGCTGAGTGAAATGAGCAGGACCAGGAGATCTTTATACACTTGAACAACGATACTACATGATGATCAATTCTGATAAACGTGGCCTTCCTCAACAATGAGATGAACCAAATCAATTCGATAGAGCAGTAATGAAATGAACCAGCTACACCCAGAGAAAGAACTGTGGGAGATGACTATAAATCACTATATAGAATTCCCAATCCCTCTATTCTTGTCCACCTGCATTTTTTATTTCCTTCACACACTAATTGTACATTATTTCAAAGTTTGATTCTTTTTGTATAGCAAAATAACTGTGTGGACATGTATACATATATTGTATTTGACTTATATTTTAACATATTTAACATGTATTAGCCAACCTGTCATCTGGGGAAAGGAGTGGTAGGAAAGAGAGGAAAAGTTGGAACAAAAGGTTTTGCAATTGTCAATGCTAGAAAATCACCCATGCATATATCTTGTATATAAAAAGATATAATAATAAAAAAAAAGATCAAAGGAACTACACTTCTAGCCAAAAAACATCATTCCCAGAAAAGAGTGAATAAAAAAAAATCAATGAATTATCAAATTTTTAGGATTTCATTGCAAAAAAACTTAAACTTAATGGAAAAATTGACACATAAGACCCAAGAGGAACATCATATAAGCATCAAAGATTAATTTCAAGGAACTCAATAAGAACAGTTAAAGCTATATATGTGGAAATGTAAATTATATATCATTAGATTGTCATTAGCAACTGCATAGTTCAAAAGAAAAACTGGGATAGAGCTGAATATGATGTGATCCTAAAAAAGCAAAATTGCATAGGAAAAAATAAAAAAAGTAATTGTTATATGAATATGATGCAAGAGCAAGAACAAACATAGATGAACTAGACTAATATCAGAAATGAATTAAAGAAGAAACATCACATGCAAATATACATATATATGTATATATATACATACATATTTGTAGTGTGTGTGTGTGTATAAAAATCTTCTAAATCTATAAAGAAAATAAGGGGAAAGGGAATAGGACAAGGCAGGGTATAGGAGAGGACGGATGTAGATCAGTGAGAATGGGATAAAGAAGGAGGCAAAGGGTTAAAGGAAAGAGTGAGGGGAGAAGATAAAGGGGGGATCTTTAGAGGGTGGTTATTTAAGTAATATTAAAGCTACATAGGGGGTATAAGTAAAATACAAGAGTTAGCAGAGACAGGAAACAAGATATATAAACAAATATATTCCGATATAGAATTTATTAGAAATAAAAGCAGGGGTAATAATCATTGATTTCAGAAAAAAAGTTAAAGTTAAATAGATTAATCAAAAGAAATTAGCCTTATTAATAGTTTTAGAGTATTTAAAACAGCTGGATGGTATAAGATTGGAATATTGCTATTGTGTAGGACAGTGGTCTTCAAACTTTTTAAATAGGGGGCCAGTTCACTATCCCTCAGACTGTTGGATGGCCGGACTTTAGTAAAAACAAAACCTCACACTCTTTCTCCCCGCCTCAGCCCATTTGCCATAACCCGACTGGCCGCATAAACATCTTCAGCAGCCTCATCTGGCCCACAGGCTGGTGAGAACCCCTGGGAAATCATGAGTTGGTAGATATAGAGAAATGTGGAAAGCCTTGGACCTTTGACGCATGATGTTATCTACTTCCAGAGAAAGAGAGAACAAATAAGTGTTGTACAACTTATATAGATATATATGAATGCATAATAACAGAACAATAATTGAAATAAATACCAGTCTTTCCAATCAGGAGTCAGACTGAAATAAAATGAGCTTCATGAAATCACAATTGAAAGACATTTTAATTCAATAAACATTTCAAAATATCCTCTATATGCAAAGATAAAGTACAGTAAAAAAAAAAAAAAAAACAGAAAAAAATGAAAAAAATTCCTGCCTTTAAGAAGTCTACAATTTACTGTTAGGAAGGAGTGGGTACACAAATAAAGAGAAGACAGTTTGAAAAAGGAAAGTAGTTGGCAAATCTTTGGAAATTTCTTAGAGGAGGTGGTATCCAAACCAATTCTTAAAGAAAGATTAGGATCTGACAGATGGGGTTTTAGAGGGATTTCATGGCAGGCATGGGGCAAATGCATGGAAGATAGATTAGATTAGAATCTATATTGCCTAGTGATATAAAAGGAGTTTGGAAAAATACATTGAAGCTATTTTGTGGAAGACTTTAAATGGTAGACTATGTACACCAATGAGGGAATAGCAGCCTTTGAAGGTCTTGGAGAACATAAATGACATGATCATATGTATTCCTCAAGAAGATGAATTTTGATCCAAATGCCCTGAGTTCAAATCTTTGCTTACATCATTATTATCAGTATGATCCTTATTTCCCCATCTGTAAAAATTGGAATAATTATAGAACCTTCATCTCAGAGATGTTGTCATAGTAAAATGAGGCAACGTTTGTGAAATGTTTTGCAAAGCTTAAACTATATCATGCTTATCATCATCATTATCATCATTTAAAAAACAAAAGTGCTCCTGTATTGAAAAAATACTGTGGCTGTGAAAGTTTAAAATAGCCTAAGACCATGTAGCTATATAGTGACAGAGCTAGGATTCAAATCCAAGATATCTGACACCATTTTCAATATTCTTTCTCTGGGCTGACTTTTTCAGTTCTAAAATTAACTTTATATGCAATATTCAGTTTTATCTATTCCCTAATTATCTATTTCCAGGGTAAGATTTACTTTTGTGTTACATTTGGTGATTGTGATAACTTTGAACTTAAAATTATATTCTATTATTTAGTTTTCTTGCTTGTTTGTATATATTTCATATTCACTAGATTTTTAAACTCAGTCAACTCCATTTACTCATGGAAATCGAATATTATTTCATCACACTATTCTACAATCCATTAGATAGCAGGATTTCAAACGTAAAGCAAGCTTAGATTTTTGAAACTTGGGAAAGACTTACATGAACTGATACTAAATGAATTGAGCCTGAGAAGCTTTTACATAGTAACAGCAACATTGTGTGATAATTAACTTTGACAGATTTTGCTTTTCTCAGCAATACAATGATCTAAGGCAATTCCAAATGATCCATTATGGAAAATCCTATCCACATCCAGAGAAAGAACTATGGAGTATGGATGTAGATGAAAGCATATTATTTTCACGTTTTTCTTTTCCTTTTTTTTTTTCTTTCTCATGGTTTTCCCATTGATTCTTTTTTCACAAAACAACTAATATGAACATATGTTTATTACAACCATACATGTATACCCTTAACCAATTTTTATTTAATTTTTTCATCACTATTGATTAGGAAAATTGGTCTGTAATATTCTTCCTCTGTTTTGTTTTTTTCCTGATTTAGTTATCAGTATCATATTGCATCATTAAAAATGGTAGGATTCCTACTATTATTTTCAAATAGTTTTTTACAGCACAGGAATTAATTGTTCTTTAAATGCTTGGTAGAATTCACATGTACATCCATCTGGCTCTGAAAGCTTTTCCTTAGGAACTTCATTATAACATATTCAATTTTATTTATTTATTTATTTATTTACTAATGGGGTTATTTTCTCTTGTTAATATGTGAATTTTTTTGTAAATATTCATTCATTTCATTTAAATTGTCAGACTCAATGACATAAAGATGGGTAAAATAGCTCCTAATTATTGTTTTAATTTCTTCTTCATTGGTAGTAATTTGTTTTATATCTTGTTTTTAACCTTTTGATTGCTTTTTAAAATTAAACCATTGTAAATTCAATTTCAATTTGATTAATCTCTCTTTTGATTTTCACAATTTCAAATTTGTAAATGGGGATTTTTAAATTGTTTTTTTTCCTAGTTTTTTGTTTGTTTTTTTTACTTTCATGCCCACTTCTTTGAACTCCTTCTTCTCTATTCTATTCATGTCATCATTAAGATATATAAAATTGCCCCTAACAACTGTTTTGACTGTATCCCATAAGTTTTGGTATGTTTTCTCATTATTATTATACTCTTGAATTAAATTATTGATTTTTTTCTATGATTTATAGTTCAACTCATTCATTCTTTAGGATTAGATTTTTTTAAGTATCCAATTAGTTTTTGATCTACTTTCCATAACTCTTTATTATATGTAATTTTTATTGCATCACTTTCTGGAAATGATGCCTTTAACATTTCTGCCATTGGATTGAAAAGTTTTTTAGTGCTCTACTATATACTCATTTTTTGTAGAGAGGCCTTGTACTGAGAAAAAAAAAAAGTAAACTTCCTTTCTCCCCATTCACTTTTCCCCAGAAATTCTAATATTCTATTAACACACTTCTTTCTTATTTATTTTATGGTTGTATTCATATAGTTCTGAGTGGGGAGTCTGAGATCCACTGCTTGTATAGTTTTGCTGTCTATTTCTTCCTATAACTCATTTAACTTCTCTTTTAGGAAATTGGATGTTATATCATTTGCTGCATACATAATGGAGTTTCTTTCCTTATCTCTCTTAATTAGGCTAATTTTTCTTTTGTTTTGAGATCAAGATTGTCATTTCTGCTTTTCACTACTTTATGTAAAGAATATCTTCTGTGCCAACCATTTACCTTTATTCTGTGTGTTTCTCTTTGTTTCAAATGTGTTGTAAACACCATGATTGTAAGATTCTGGCTTTTAATGCTCTCTCCTATTTATTTCCATTTTAGGGGAAAGTTCATTCCATTCACATTCACAGTTACGATTATTGACTATGCATTTGACACCATCCTATTGTCTCTGTATTTATACTTTTATCTCTCTTTTTCTCTGTCCCTCTTTAGTGTTATCCTTTTTAACCATCACCTCCCTCAATCTTCTCTGATTTCTATCACTCTTCTCTCATTTCTTTCCTCTTTCCTTTCATACTTCTGCCTTCCCTTTTATCTACGTCTCCCTTTTCTTTCCCCTTTCTCCCCTTCCTTTTCTATAGGGTAAAATAAATATCTGCAGCCATTTGAATACACATGTTATTTCCTTTTTGGCAAATCCTATGAGATTAAGGTTTAAATAATGTTCATACCCTTGCCTTCTTTTCTTCTATTGTAATATGTATTTTGTGCATCTTCATGTCATAAAATTTATCCTATGTTACCTCCCCATTTCTTCTTCTTCCAGTACAATCCTGTTTCTATCCCTTAATTTCTATTTTTAAATCATCACATCAATGTCAGCTTTTACACACACCTATGCTCTCTGTCTATATATGTCCCTTTATGATTGCCTTAATTAATAGCATAAAGTTGTCAAGAGTTACAAATGTCATCTTCCCATGTAGGGATATAAATAGTTTAACCTTTGAAAGGGATGTTTTTTGTTTTGTTTTGTTTTGTTTTGTTTTCTATTTACCATTTTATGTTTCACTTAAGTTTTATATTTGCAGATTGAATTTTCTGTTCACCTCTTCTCTTTTCACTAGAAATCATTGAAAGCCCCTTATTTCATTGAATGTCCAATTTTTCGCCTTAGAGACTATGCTCAGTTTTGCTGTGTAGTTGATTTTTAGATAATCTAAACTCATTTGCCTTCTGGAATATCATATTCCAAGCCCTTTATCCTTCAATGTGGAAGCTGTTAAGTATTGGGTAAGCCCCATTATATCTCCTCAATACATGATTTCCCCCCCTTCTGCATGATTTCAATATTTTCTCATTGACCTGATAATTCTAGAATTTGGCTACAATATTCCTAGGAATTTTCAGTTTGGGATCTCTTTCAGGAGTTAATCAGTGAATTCTTTCAATGACTAATTTATCTTTTGGTTCTAGGATATCAGGGAAGTTTTCCTTCATAATTTTTTGAAAGGCACTTTCCAGAGTCTTTTTCTGATAATAGATTTCAGGTAGTCTAATAACTCTTAAATTTTCTCTCCTTCATCTATTTTCCATGGAGTTATATTTTATATTTTCTTCTAATTTTTTCATTTTTTTGTTTGATAGATTCTTTATATCTCATAGTTATTAACTACCATTTGCCAAATTCTAATTTTTAAGGAATGATTTTCTTTAGCTAGCTTTTATATTCCTTTTACCATTTGGCTAATTCTAGTTTTTAAGGAGTTTTTTCTTCAATGGATTTTTTCCTATTTGGCTAAATGTATTTTTGTGATGTTGTTTTCTTCAGTCAATTTTTTTGTCTTTTCCCCATTTTTCTTGTACCTCTTTTATTTAAATTTTAAAATCCTTTCTATACTCTTCCAAGAAGGTTTTTTGGCCTTGAGATCTATTCATATTCTCATTTGAAGTTTCACATGTAGGCATTTTGTCCTCTTTTTTCTTACAGTGATTTCTTGCACATTTTTAGACTATTTCATGGCTTTCCTCCTGGGGTACAGGGGCCACTGATACAAATTTGGTAACTGCCTTTGAACACTGGGTCCTCAGATGCTTGGTAGCTTTCTCACTGGTAGCCTAATCTAACCAGGCCTGCTGTTACCTGGTTTTCAGAGCTGAAAAGGATTGGATGATACACCCTTAGTCTGTTGTTCCTCCAGTCTATTGAGGGAAGACTAAGGGGCTTCAATTGCTGATCTGTGTTATTGATCCTGCCACTGGTTTGGCCTAGACAGCATCTGAATTGAACTGATTGAACTGTGCTCCCTTTTTATCCAAATAAGCAGACATTTCCTGAAGACCTTCTAAGTTATTTTAAGCTGGAAAATGTTTTCATTTTACCTTTTGAAAGTTTTGTTGTTCCAGAATTTGTATAGTGGCTTGATTTAACATAGTTTCTGAGGGAAACTGGGATAAGCTTAGGCAACTTCCTGGCTTATTTCCAATACCTTTGCTGATACAGCATTAATAGAGCCAGGGAATTTTCTAACTATTCTAGAATTCAAATAGGTATTGTGCAAGAAAAGTGACTAAACTGTTCATTTACGTTCTTCAGCAACTGTGCTATAGTGCATGTAACTCAAGATTGTCAAAAAAGAAACAGAGGCCTTATTACACCAAAAAAAATATTCATTGTAGCTCTCTTGGTACAAAGTAACTGGAAAAAAGGGATTGTCTGAAAATGTTGTAATGTTGTTTAAAAAATTTTGTTACATGAATATAATGTTGAACATTTCAGGATGACAAGGAAGGAGAAACATGAGAAATTCAGAGAAATAGAGACAGATTTGTATCTTTTGAAACAATAAAATTATTCAAAAGAAGACAACAATGGACACAATGTCTGCAACAACACATATGTTAAAATAACTAAAAGGAAGCCTAATTATTCATACTAGAGAAACCAGTTGTGGTTCCATAGAAGAAATATTGAAATAATATATCCTTCCTTTTGGCTTATAGGTAATGATTAAGACAGAATGTTGTATATATTTCCTGGGACCATTTCTGAGTCAAACGTTTTTGGCTTGTTTTTTTTTTTTTTATTTGTTTGTTTTTTAATTAGTCATCTTCACTTATTGTAAGAAATTATCAGATTTTAACATAGTGGTAAATTGATTACTCAGCATAAAGAAGAATGACAGCAATAAAAAATTAAACTTCATTAAATATTGTCTCAATGTGGCAATCCTTGAAATTCAACAGTCTGAAAAAATTAACACTGGATTAAATCTTCTACAAGTGGAAAAAATAATTCAACAGTTTGAAAAAATGATCACTGGATTAAACCTGCTAGAATTGAATAAAATGAATAAACCAAATAAACATTTCCTATCTCTTTATGAAAGATCTATTTTTTTCTTTATTAATCTAATTATATATTTTTTAAACAAACTGTACTTTGAATTTTACACAACTTGTTTCCTCTTTAAGCTTAATTTCCTATAACATGTATTCCACTGGCCAGTGCTGACATGCCAATTAAGAGAATGATTTCATATTGTTTCCATTGGGCTAATAGGTCATACTCATAATTTAAAAACATTTTCAGTTAATCTTCCTAATTTCCCATTTATTTTGTAGTTATTTATAGACAATTAAATCCAGTATGTTAATATTCCTTATCTTATATTTCATCTCTCACAGAACTCCCTCTTCTCTCTCATTTTACATGTTGAGATTATTTGGACTAAGAAAAAGATCCTTCCATAATGCTCAATTTAAAGCCAATTTAATGAGGCCTTCCAGTTTTGAACACCATCGGGAGGTTGGTATCCCATCTGGTTAAGTGGAAACCAAAATAACTTCAATCATGAGGACATCTGTTTTGAGAAATCAAAGCTTCATGAATCCTAAATTGTTCTTTCTATACCATTCAATACACTCTTTGTACTTTAGTTCCTCCTTTTACGCATATCCTATTTGTTGTATATGCAAGATGACTTCCTTAACCCAATGAATTAAATGAAAAACTTTGATAGACTAATGTTCAATGTAAAAAAAAAATGATAACAAAGATGAACTAATATAATATCATTTTTGTTAAGATATCTATCTTAATTGCTGGATTTTTTTTAAAAGATACTTTTAAAAGCAGAGCTCGCTGCTAGAATATAATTTTTACATTCTGTAATACACATATTATATATATATATATGCATATATATTCCATATAGTCCACTTATTCATAAAGGCTTTATTAAGTTCTCAAACTACTGCTCTTAGTACTAAGTTTATGGGCCCTTGCAGTTTTTTTCTTTTTATTTTTTTAATGCTTTCACAAAAATGTACAGGAGTTAGAAATGTAGAAATTTCTTCTGTGCTGCTGTCACCACATTGGTACAGATGCTCTTGATCACTTACCTACACTATTATGATATCCTTTTCTCCAGTCTTCTCATGTCACCCTCAATCTAAACTAACTCAAATTATTTGAGGAATCATAGTGAAGTGAAACTAATGATGGATTTTGAAGGAGAGGAGATGAGTTTTATTATTAGCTTTGTAATTTGCTACTTATGTGATCTCATCAAGTCTGAACTTACTTTTCTCATCTATAAAATAAAGGACTCAAAGAATCACTGAGGATCTTTTAACCTCTAAATTTGTAATTTTATGACCTCAATGCTCTAGATATTATCCAATACCCATAAGGAACATAGTGAAGAATAAGAAAATGATAGAAAAAAGGATGCTGCACAATTAAAATAAGCAAAACAAAATTCCTATGCATATTACACATAAGAGAGATAAGTCTTTGATGCTCATTTGATGTTACCACTATTCACATAATTGTGAAAATGTACACACACACACACACATACACATATATATGTATATATACATGTATGCATGTATATACATACATATATATATATATTATGACTATATGACTGGAAGAGACAACATGCTTCAGAGAGACAATAGAGAGAAAGCCTAGTGGAAGCAACATCATAACATAATCAGGAGACATCCAGAGTCCTCTGTGTTTTAGATATGTGTTGTCATTCTACCCTAGTTCCACATCTCATATGGTATTACATCTTTCCCATATTTATCTCTGCAAAGTGTGTTTTCTGGTAATAACCTCTTTCTCCAAAGGTGGTGTATGACAATTTATGTTCAACCTACCTTTCAAGCCTCATTATAGAGACATTTCTTTTTCATACTTCACAATCCAGTAAAATAATCATCTTTGCTGTTGCTCAAACATGTCAGTTCATCTGCAAACTCTTATGTCTTTGTCTGGCATGCATTTCCTTCTGACGTCCATGTTTGAGTCCCTTCTTATTTTTAAGTCAGCTTAGACACCTCTTTTTAAAATCATTTTTATTTATTTAATTTTTAACTTATGGAATAAAGCAAGTATTTCCACAACTCAATGTAATAAAAATTTTATTGCACATAAAACTACAAATCTATTATATACAATTTATCATTCCTTTTAAATATATAATAAAAGTATTGTGTGAATTCCCCTCCCTTTTTTTAACCCTCCCTCTCCCTGGCCTAGAGATGGCTATTAATAGACACAAATGTGCATCTGAAAATTCATTATTATCAAAATTCATTCACCTTAGCTTTTTTTCCCCCCTCAGGATGAAGCTGCTGATCACTCTCTGGGAGGAGATCTGCTGTGTCAACTCAAATCTCTTGGACAGATTCTTCTTCCTGTAGAGAGCCGACTTCCCTTCCTGCAGAGAGCAGCCTCAAGTCTGGTCCAGAAACAACTCCCTTTTTCCTCCAGAGCTTCCCTTTTTATCCTCCCAGAGAATGGGTGTGGGATAATGCAAGGGCTTCTGGGAAGAATTACTTCAACCAATGAACTTGCTCCTCCTAAGCATGCAAGCTCTTCCCCAGGAAAGGCCGGAACTAGAGAATTGTCAAGTACCGACTTAGCACTTAGTAAGAACCTAATATCTCATTATCTCATTAGCACTTAGTAAGAACCTAACAATTTCTGAAGAGAAAAATTCAAAATATAAATACAATTATATCTGTTCCATTATATGTGTATTTGATAGCCACCTCCAAAGATAATCTGCTTTATATCTCTTCAGACTTATTTACTTGTGAATACATTTATACAATTGAATTGTATTATACAATTATACAAATTGAATACAATTATGGATTGAAATATAGTTTATACTATATCTTCTACTCTGCCATTGTTTCCTAATTGAATTTGCATCTTAAATTTGTATTGTCTTTGGCTGCTATGCAATCCTGTGTCTCCCTATTGTGTTAACTAATTTTTCAAAGATTCAGCTTAATAGATGTTGAAAAAAACAATCAAGTGTGCTAAAAGTTAGCAGCTATTTAAATCATTCCAAACTGAAGGACCTGTAATTTTATACAATAAATTTTCATCTTTATAATTTTGGCATTAATGTTTATTGACATATTTTGTTTTTATATAGCATTCATTTCTGCATATGTCATTTGGTCCTCTGCAAGCTTTGCTTCATAATTGAAATTTTAAAAGCAAAACAAGAAATAATCAATGAAAACAACCAACACCTTAACTTCCTCTGGTAAGATAAGTAACAGTCCTAAATCACAGTTTCCCAATTCTCAAAAAGAAAAGAGGGGAGTCATAGTCTTGTATTTGGAAACAACTGTGCTCATTTTAATTAGTGATCACATTAATTATATTGGTTATTTTACTTACCTAGTCGTATTAATTGCACATATTATTAACATGATTTTGCTGATTTCCCACATCATATTATACAACTATTCCTGTGTTTCTCTGCATTTTTCATATTCAGAATTTTATACCACTCTAATGTTCTTTTACATTCATGTACAGCAACTTGCTTAGTTAGCTATTGTATAATTAATTGATATCTAATCTGACATTCTTGATTTTATCTTTATAGTGACTTATCTCTGATCTGATTACTCATAAAGTGATTACTAAATAATTAGCCATAGGGGCACCTGGCTGTACAATGGATAAATTGTCAGACCTGAAGTCAGAAAGAGACTCATATTCCTGAGTTCAAATCTGGCCTCAGATACTTGGTAGCTATGTCAATTTTCATCTATAAAATGAACCAGAGAAGGAGATGTCAAATCACTCCAATGTCTTTACCAGGAAAACCTCAAATGGAATCAGGAAGACTCAGGCATAACTGAAAAACAGGAATCATTGCTAGTCATTTTCCGCCCACTGAATATCTAGATTTTTTCAATACTCACTATGCCTGGCATCTTCTGACTCTTTCATTTTAGGAAACATTCATTATTCAAATATTTGATGTTTCAGAGTAGTCTAATGAACTTTGTGTTCTCCTAATCTTTATTTTCTAACCTAGCTTTCACAACCACAACTTTTAATTTTAAACATTTATTAAAATCCCTTATATGTTTCAGATAAACGTACTAAGCAATTTATAAATGACTTTTTCCTCACAGAGCTGGTAAATGTGAGGCTATGTTCAGACTCAACTTTCCTTGACACCTTGCCCCATTTAGCTAGTAATAAAAATTTTGCAACACAGCCATCAAATATTATATCATGAGCACTGCTTTATTTGGAAAGATCTCAGATCCTTTGATCAATGTAAATTTCATAATACAGCATTTAAAATATATTTGAATCAAAATGTATAATATCCTCAAAAATAAGTTGTGTGTTCACATTTTCTGGATAACCTGAGATCTTTTATATACAAAAGATCACAATTAGTGCTCTTCTTTTATAATATTTTGGTTTTACTTTTGGATATTTTTTCTTCATTCTTCAGCTCTTGTGACCCAATAGCCCCAAAGTTGTCTTGTAATGTAGATATTCTGTTTCCTTTATGGTTCCTAAATCTAGTGTTTAAATAACCAAATCAATTAACAAATTGACTTGGTAACAACTAACACACCCTGATGATCATCCATATGTCTGATTAGGGAACAATGATTTTAATAGACAAAAAAAAAAAAAAAAAAAAAAAAAAAAAAAAAAAAAAAAAAAAAACACCTAGAATGGAGGCTTGCAGAAAAATAGAGAAAAGAAAATATATGGGGGAGGGATGTTTGGCATCATAAACCACAACTGGATTAGATGATTTTAAAATTTTATATTTCAGCATGATCTGGCAAGAGTACTCATGAAGTAACTTTCTCAAAATCACTGGCAACACATTGGAAAGATTTGCCATTTAATATTGTTCATTCTCAGGCCTCAGCAATAGTCACATTGGCTAGAATGGAGCCAATCTTCACCAAAAGAAAGTACCTCAAGAAACCTCAAATGTATGGACCTCCTTTATTTCCAAACCTCTTTTGTAAGAATGAGCTCATATCCTTCAAATTAGAAATATTTTGCCTTCCAAGTCCCACTGAATCTACTAATTAGTTCCATGTCATTCCTTTAGTCCAGTCTTGCTCCTTATAATGTTCCTTATAAGTACTTATTTTCACCACATATTATCATGATCGAGTGTGCCAAGGTAGGAAAATAACTTGAGTCCAAAAATCATAGATCATAGATTTGAAATTGAGTGACACCTTAGAGAGAGGTTATGTAGTCCAAATACCTCAATGGTATAATTTAGAAAAAAAAAAAAAAGATGCTCAGGGAGGGTAAATGATTTTCCTAGGACCACATGGCTACTAATTGTAATTTGAATCCACGTCTTTATTATTTTATGTCTAACATTTGTTCCACTAATCCACATTGCATTCCAGGGGGCTTCATTTCAAATGCCTTTTCTGACAATTGATTTCTGATTAATCTATCTCCCAGAGCATCCATTTGTTCATCTAAAATATGGAGTTGCACTATATGACCTTTGAAGTCCCTTACAACTCTAGATCTATGAACTTATGAACACAAACGACAAAGTGAGTCTAAGCTCCTTCCCTGAGAATGAAGTATTAGAAGTGTTGGCCTAATTCTGATTCTATGAGTAACTTCAAAATCATGAAGGAATCTTTTTCCCACATGCTGAAAATAAGAGACAAGGGGCTTGTGAAGCATCAGAAATCTTTGCCAACCCACTGGTGTGCTTGCCAGAAGGGCTATCACACTTTCCATTTAAAAATACTTCTTCATTGACCTTTAGCTGTTTATCTGATACTTCTCTATACATATGATAGCTTATGCTTTTACAGAGACAAATGAGCACTGTTTGCTCAGGGGACCTCCTTCTTCATCAGCAAAGTTTCCACCATGGCTTGAGAAGTACTTTTCTGTTGACACCGTCTATATTTGGGATACATTTTATAATTAATGATGAGAATCCTTAATAGTGTGACCTATAAGAAGTAAGACTGAGTTGGATAATTCTACTTTCCAAACTTTTCATTCCCCTTCAATTAAAGATACATTTAAAAAAAAAAGGAAAAATAAGAGCATTTAAAATATTTAGATAATGTTTGTGTCTGCAGCACATTTTTTTTAAATTACAATTTGAGCTACCACTTATATTTCTATTGATCATTGACCTATTGATCTGGTATATTTAGAAAGATCTTTTCAAGAAAACCTTAGAAGCTATTGAATTTGAATTTGTTTCAATGCTTCTTATTTTCATCCCCTCTAGTAGAATTCTCCAAGGAAAATTGAGTAAAATATTTTGCTGGAGGGGATACTTTCTTTTCAAGAAGTATTCCTTTGTCTTGAAAAATATAAAGGAAAGGAAGAAAAAAATCAAAGGCAATGCAAAAGAAGTGATAAAATACAAAAAGTTTTATTTTAACATCAACATTTGAAACTTCTAACATTCTACTGTATAAACAAACATTTTTAAAATCGGTTCATGGTCACATAATTCTGAATGCAGTTTTGATTTTTCTTCATTTAAATATTCATTGTTTTCCCTTTGATGGCATGTCAAGGGAGGGGAATGCCCTTTACTACTTATCTCTGACATCTGCTAGAGGGAAACCTTCTGTTAATTATCCTGACATATATAACCTATGAGATTTTGAATGAGCTATGGACTGAAGTAAAATAAAATAAAACAAAATTAGCAAAACAAAATAAAAATACCACCATTGAACCATTTTGACATTCAAAAAATACGTAATTTTACTCTTCTATTATTAGCAATTAATTTTCTCATTTTCGAAATGATACATTGGAAAATTTGACAACTTATTTTTCAGAACATATTTTTCAAGACAGATGTTAAGCTAGAAACAGGTATCCAAGATATTAATGTCTTCCCCACTCCTCAGGTTTGAATCAAAAGCTTTGAATATATTAGGGGGAAATGACATTAGCTTTTGTCTTTTTTTAGGGAGTGAAGTAGAGAAGGGAAGATATGGTGATAAAAGTGGGGAAGGATTAGCATTTTTCATGTCTTTAAAAATGTCTCACTTTGAAAATAAATAAATATATGCCATTATTAAGGAGATTCTTGCCTGAAGGAAAAGGAAATATTTATTTTACCATATATACTTTTGGATTGTAGATGGCATAGTTTACATTTATTGAAATCATCGTTCCCTCAGGTTCTAAGAAAATGTGCCTAAAGCTATTATTATGTCTATTGACTCTATGGGATTGCATGAATGTGGCTTCTGGTCCCAAGTGCATTAGAAATGACCTTTATGAGCCAAAGTTCAAGCAGTGAAAACTCAAAAATAGAGGTTAGAGACCTATCAGTTGCATGGTAGGACACAATTGGAAAATCATATGTGACTCTCAGCACAGTCACATCAAACAGCCAAACAATGTTTACTGAATGAAGTGTACAGTCCCCTAATTACACCTTTCCCTTAAGTATTCACATTATCATGGGCAACAAATACTAGGAGACTCTGGGACAGGAAAGCTTCTAATAAGTATGCAACAATTACAGCAGGCATGTTTTTGCACCTTAATTTCTTACAGTAATTATTTTTACTGCAGAGATAAAGCTGCCTTATTGTCTGTGAAGTCCCCATCCCATTCCTGCAGCTCTTAGAATTAACACTGGGCAATTTCAACAGCTATCAATGCCTTCTTAGACCTACATAAACTTAGATTGGAAAGGTACTGACAAGATATTCCTCTTGTACCTTGATCTTGTATCTTTCTCTCAACAAGGTGACTTTTTTCCCGTTAAAGAGATGGCTTCTTTTCTAAACAGGATTGTAACATCTGACTAGGAAGTAGGTATATCTAGAAGTGGTACTTGCAAAGCAATTACAAAACAAGTACAATTACAAATGCATAACTCACCATTTCAGGAAGCCAAGATTCTGCTGCATCTTCAGTTGTTCCTGAATGAACAGTTGACTAGGAATGGATGAAGAGGGAACTGTTCTCTTACATTTATATTGCACTTCCTCTAGCCTCCAGTCCTTCAATGTTCACATTCTTATCACTGGATACTCTTCTTATACGTGAATATTTACCACATATCACTTGGATACATCATGTGGAAAGTATTATGTCAATGAGGTTTTTCTTTGTTTGTTTGATTTGTTTTGTTTGTTTTACAATTTACGGGATAGAATGATAGATTTTTTTTAGGTAGTTGTATCCAGTCTTTTATAGAAATTAAAGTAATAAATTAGACTAATGGACTAACAACAGAGGATGGTAAAATAACCACTGTAAAACTTAGATGGGTGGGGATACTAAATGCATCAATCTGGGAAAGAGAAGTCCTATTATTTAAACAGTTGATTTTTTTTTTTTTTTTTTTTTAGAGAATCAAAATCACAATTTTACTATGTTACTTTTGTTTTCAATAGCCTGAGACCAAAATGATTTCTAGCATTGTTGACCCTCATGATGTAAAAGTTAAAATTAGAATTAGATTCAGTATTACTTCAAAGCAGATTTATATACTACTACTTTATCATTATGTCCTTCAGCTTTCTTTGTTCCTCTTCTCTCTTCTCTTTCATTCTCTCTTGATTTATTTCTCTCACTTATTCTCTTTTTGTTTCCTTTTGAAATTTTCTTTATTAATCTAGCATTAATTATTTTTCCTATTTTCTTACATTTCTCTTTCCTTCCTTCCTTTCTTCTTTCCTTTTTTCTTTCTCTTATATTTATTTGCCTAGGTAGTAATGTACCTCTTAATCTTTGGTAATTTCAAATTCTGTAACATTCAAATATAGTCTCCTTTTTATTTTTATATCACATTTCATAATGAATTAGACAACCAGCTGAAAACCTGTATAGGTATTATATACCCATTTCACAACTAAAATTTATATCCCTTTATTTTACATATTTACAGACAGAGGTTTGGAGGAATACTGAGGAAACCTTAACTGTAAACTGTGAAAAATAACTTTATTTTTAGTAAATGAGAATGAGAATTATTCACACTTATTTTTAAAAAGCAAAGCTAAATTAGAAATATTCTTAATATCCAGAATCATGACAATCTATTAAGCTTATTCAAAATGATTGATCTGCAGTCAGTTTTAGACATGGATGTCTCACTGATGTTGAAAGGAATTTTCATCATGAAAGTCAAAAATGTGTGTACCTGAATACACTTTGCTTTTGCTTTGCTTTTCATGGTAGCTAAAATTTGACTTTTAACAAAACATGGCACATCTAAAATAATTTAAACATAATTTTCATTGTTTTATGAAATAAAAAAACATACTAGTATCAAATAACATGGACTAAAAGTACCCCCTTCTTCTTTTAGTCATTTCTGAGAAACATCAACAATGTATACTGCAGATGAGTAATATGAGTGACAGCATATGAACATTAAGACAGTCTGGATTAACAAAAAAAAAAAAAAAAAAAACAAGCACTAGTTCTATTGATGGCCACTACTGATTCATACATTCATTTAATAATTATTTATTTTATACCTGATATATGCAAAGTAGTTGGCAAGTGTTAAGAATAAATAAAATCTAGATCTTGCCATCATTAAGCTTATAATACATTAGGTAAATATGATACAAATACAAATATATAATTTTGTGATAAATATAACTATAATCTAATCAATAAAATTATATTTAAGTATATATATACACTCATGGTCTATGTTTTCTGTCCAAGAACCAGTCTATATTTAGAGTATCATCACAAACTTTATCTATTTTTTCCATTTTCCATTATAAACCCTCCAAAAATAAAGGCATAGAATTGACCTTGAGGCTCTTGCCCATTGTTCTGCTTCCACAGGAGCAATGATGTAATGATGGAAAAGATGAAGCAAGGTTATGTTATTACAGTTTTTTAACTGAATGGTCATAAGTAGATAAACTATTGAAAGATGACAACCACATCAGAACTAGCATTTTTTCATTAAATGGAACTGGAAGATTCAAGGAAGTCACAGTTAAATGGAAAAGCAGATAAATGCTTCTCAAATTATCAAATAATGGAGTTGGTACAACTGATTTCATCAATATACAAAGGTCAAAAGAAACATTTCATGGGTTATTGGTACAACTCACCTTAATGCATTGTTGATTACCAAAGTCAAAGATCACAACAAAGAATGGGGTTCATAGATCAAGAACTTGAAATTACCTCAGAAGACAGAAAATTATGAATAATATCAAATCATATAACTAATGAGCATTTGTGAGAAAAATCAGTGTAAAGAAAACCTGGTAAGAAATTCAATAAACCATATTGAATTGTTAAATAAAACAAGACTGATGACAATAAATTATCTAATATCTACATTTTATATGCTGATAACTTTATCAACTATTTAGAATAATTGATAATAATCATAATATATATAATTTATATAAAATATAATATTTTACACATTATCTCATTTTATCCTCAGATCAATCAGGGAGGTAAGTGATATTGTTTTCTTCATTTTACAGATAAGGAAACAGAGCCAGAGAGAAATTAAATGATTTGCCCAACTTCACAAGTTACTGTCTGAGATTGTATTTGAACAAAGGTTTTCATGACTTCAAGTTTAGTGCTCTCTTCACTATCTAGCTGTCCGTAGAAGAATAGAAATTCAATAAAGACAATGACAGGGACTCCACCCACTGACATCAAACAACATATGCTTTTTAAATAACTTTCTTTGTATAGAGTTCAGTGAAACATATTTTTCAAGAAGATAGTACACCTCCCTCATTTCACTGGAGAAGTGGTCCAATTATAGGTGTGTAATTTATATATGTAATATACTTCCCAGATCATCACTCCACTCTCAGTTACCTTGATACATATACCTGTATGTATATGATACATATACCCAAAGAGTAAACATTTGAAAGCTTAAACTCTTTTAATTTTATCAGATAAGGAAGTTTCACAAATGTTTCTGTTCCTGGATGATGTTGTTAGGAATATAATGCCCTCTGGCAAAAAGATGTAAACATCCATGATGAATTAAAAATAATGGATCTGGTAATCCACACTGGTTAAATTAATAAGAGATAAAATACCTATTGTCTGAAGTATAATTTTTGCAGCTGGATAAACTGCTCATTGAAGTGACCCATCATTACATAAAAGATTTTTTAAAGGCATATACTATGAAGGAAAAAGGTGTTAAGCTTAAAATCAGAAAAGCTATGTTTGAATATAATTTCTGGGATGTGAGTTATTTGATTACAAAGTTATTTAATCTCTGTGAGACTTATGTTCTTTATACCTAATGCAATGTTGATCAGATAGCAATACAAAAATCACAAGATTGTTGTGAGGTTCAAAGCACTTTTCACACATCTTAAGGCATCACTTCCATTTCATTAATATTAATACATCCAGACTAGGCACTTCAAATTAACAGAGAGCTGGGTCTAGTGCAGAGGGCTGAAACTCCAAAAAGTATGCTTGGATCAGACAATGGAGCACTTAAGGCTAATTACCTATTCTATGTGAGACAATGACTCTATGGTTGGGGCTTGCTGAATGTTTGGTGTTAAGATAATCAGAGGCAAGGTTTAGAAGAGGAGGGAGATAGGCAGAGTCACTTGTTGGCCAGACAAGGAGGAGAGGAGTTGGTGACTCCAGATTCCCAAATCCAGGATTCTGCTTGCTTGCCTCTTTCACTTTTTCACCTAAAGACCAAGGACTTTAATTTATTCTGACTCTGGCTGACTCTGAGGATCTCCAGGGAGCTAGCTTATAGTCAACAGTCTAGATTTAAGTAGAAGAAAGAGAGTACCCTGTAATACATTTAGGAAATTAAACATTTTCAAATTACAATATCATACAATTTTAGTGTCTTCTGTAACCTCAATGTCCATCTGGTACAAAGAAAACTAAAAGCAAACATCCTTTGCTTTTCCAAGTCTATTTTTTCAAGAAACAACCTTTCAAGCTGTTGCTAGTAGTATTCTTTATAGTTTCTGCAGATCTAAAAGAGGTTTATCCTGATATAGGCTTTCAGCTTGGTTCAGTTCAGTTTGGCTTTGTTACCCTAGTGCTCAAAAGCAGTGTTTCTTTTGTGAAAGGTTTGTAAATTTTGATAGAGCACTGAGCTCACTAGAAAAATAATTGACCTGGAAAATAGATCCAGAAGAGACAATTTAAAAATTATTGACCTGGATGAAGGCCATAACCAAAAGACAAGCCTGGATAGCATTCTTCAAGAGATCATCAATTAAAAAACTGCTTCAATGTTCTAGAATGAGGAGGAAATACTCTTTGTAAGAATCCATCAATCACCTCTAGAAAGAGATTCCACAAAGAAAACTTCAAGGGGATAAATTTGCAAAACTCCAGAAATACAGTTTCAAGTTGAAAATAGTGCGAGCTGCCAAATAAACAACAACAACAACAACAATTCAAATATCAAGAAGCAACAGTCAGGATTACCCAGGTTCTGGCAGCTTCTACAATCAAGGATCAGAGGGCCTGGAATACCATATTTGGAAAGGCAAAAGACCTGGGGTTACAACCAAGAATTAACTACTAAAAGAGGCAGGGCACCATCATCTTCTCAGATGGATCTTCAATGAAACATAGACCAATAGAATATTTAATCTACAAACACAGGACTCAAAAAAAAAAAGTACAAAAAGGTAATCAGTGGAAACTATACCTGATTTAACAGTTAAAATGTTTATATCCCTAGATGGAAAACAATATCTATAACTCTTGACAACTGTATCTGTTACTGGGGAAGACATAGGGAAGCAATACATGGATAGTGAGTGTGGTTGTGAATGGACTCTGATGTATTGATATCAGAGAAAATACATTAAGGGATAGGAAAATATGTGTACTGGAAGAAGAGGAAAGGGAAGATCTAATGGGATAAATTAGATTACATGAAGAGGAACACAAGACTTATTCAAATCAAAGGAAGGAAGGGAGGGAGGGAGTGTAAAGGGCTAGAAATGAGCAAATGCACTTGGATAATGGAGCATATGAAACTAATTGCCAATTGGACAATTCTCTATTAACATGTTTGAAGGATGACCCTTCCCAAATATTCTGTGCTGGCTCGATTGGTGGGACAAAATGGGGAAGTGACTTGTGTGGGTGGAGTAGTAGGAGGAAATTGAGGCATTCTCCTGTCTGTGGAGAGAGAGGAAGGAGGTTTGGAGATTGCTAGATCTAATCCCCTGACTGGGACCTCAAAAGACCTAGAATAAAGACCTTTGATTAGCCTGACTCTGGCTGATTTCTGGGAAGACAGAGTTCCAGCATTTGGCATTCAACCTGGACCAGGCACTCCACTGAAGTCCTCCAATGACCAGAAGATTAGGTGTATTCTAATAGACAAATAAGGAACTTACCTTGTTAAGGGCTAAATCAGCAATCTTTTATAGCTGAAATGGGGCAGATGTTAGCTAAAGACATTCCCTCGACCTCAGCTGACTCAGCCCCAGCCCCAGCTCTAGCCCCAACCCCAGCTCCAGTCCCAGCTCCAACCTCACCCAGGAGTGGTGCTATAGAGAATATAATTAAGATAATTAAGAAGCAGAGTTTACTTGTAACCTGGGTAAAGATTGATAAATTCTTGGGCACATTAAAACGCACATCCCCTTGGTTCTTAGAGGAAGAAAAACTAAATATAGATAATTGGAAGCTAGAGGGACTTCAACTGAAAGAATTTCACACAAAAAATGGGCCTCGTTCAATTTCCCCAGAGGTATTTTATATATACAACTTAATTCAATTAGCCTTAAACTATTGAGCAAGTTGTAGGAGAAGGAAAAGTTTTAAAAATGAACAGAGGAGGAAGTGTGAGGAAAAAAACAAAGATCAAGATCTTGCCCAAGGGCAATGGGATTTAAATGAGGAATTAGGGTGTGATGTGATGACTCTGATTCTCTTAAAGAAGCTTCAACCCCACCTAGAGAGAAGATTATTGACAGGCCCACATCAACTCCACCTTCAGGGATGGAGGGAGGAGGAGTAGTGGAGGGGGCGGTGATCTCCCATCAATCACCAACTCCTATAACTAGATTACAGAAAGCAATTTTTAAAGCTTTACAAGATGGAAAAGAAATAGTGATTTCAAACTTCAGATTTTTCCCATGATTCAACAGTTTCTTTTTTTTTCTTTTTTTTATTAATTTTTATAATTATAATATTTTTGACAGTACATATACATAGGTAATTTTTTTTTTACAACATTATCCCTTGTACTCCCTTCTGTTCTGAATTTTTCCCCTCCTTTCCTCCACCCCCTCCCCTAGATGGCAGGCATTCCCATACATATTAAATATCTTATAGTATATCCTAGGTACAATATATATGTGTAGAACCAAATTTTGTTGTTGTTGTTGTTGTTGCAAAGGAAGAATTGTATTCCGAAGGTAAAAATAATCTTGGAAGAAAAACAACAACAACAAAAAATGCTCACAGTTTACACTCATTTCCCAGTGTTCCTTTTCTGTGTAGCTGATTCTGTCCATCATTGATCAATTGGAATTGGATTATCTCTTCTCTATGTTGAAGATATCCACTTCCATCAGAATACATCCTCATACAGTATCATTGTTGAAGTGTATAATGATCTCCTAGTTCTGCTCGTTTCACTCAGCATCAGTTGATGTAAGTCTCTCCAAGCTTCTCTGTATTCCTCCTGTTGGTCATTTCTTACAGAACAATAATAATAACTATACAAGTATAATTACAAAATATTTTTCACATAAAATAAAGTCAGATCTAACCAAATGGAAAATATCAATTGTTACAATTCTAAAACTTTGACAATCTAAATTGATTTACTTGTTAATCAATCTGCCAAAAATTCTAGAACTAGAAAAAATAATAACACAATTCATCTGGAAAATTAAACAAGAAGAATATCAAGATAATTAATGAACAAATACAAAATATATGGTGGCTTAGCATTGTCAACCTGAAATTATATTATAAAGCAGTAAAAATCAAAGCTGTGTCCTTTTCCCATTTCTCTTCTAGCTCTCTTGTGAGAGCCTTTTTGATTTCTTCTATGAGATTCTTTTGTATTGAGGAGCAGCTCCTATCCCCCTTAGGGGATTCCTCTGGGGACAGTCTGTTTTTAGTCTCCTCAGTATTTGAAGTCTGCTCTCTCTCCATACAGAAGCTGCCAATGGTTAGAGTCCTTTTGAATTTTTTGTTCATTTTGTCAAGATCGGAATGGAAGAAAACAAATTGACAAGAGAAACAACACGTCTGTTTTTGGGTGGATGGGGCTGGATGGTGTTAATGGGCTTCCTCTACAGACTGGGGGTAGGGCAGCAGAGAGCCACTAACAGGAAAGTGATGGCTGCGCCGAGTCTGTACTCTGAGGCTCTGAGAACGCTCTGAGTCACTCTAAGTGGGGGTTGGGAGTGGCCAGTTCCGAGAGACTCTAGCTTTCCGGGGTTTTAATCTTCACCTCCAGTGTTTACACCCTCTCTGCTGCTCCTGGCTTGCTGCCAAGACGGAACATCCACACTGGGGTAAAAGCCTTTTCAACGAAATGGCAGAGATCATACCTCTCCCCCCTCCCATCTGAGCTGTATGAGCTGTCTGTCTTGCTCTGGCTGCCTGCCCTCAGTCTGTTCGACCCTCCTCCAAGCAAACACAGACCTTCTCTGGTGAATTTCAAGGATGTCTTCTCTTGGTGATTATTTGTGGGTTTCTTTTCTGGTCAAGCATTAACTCTGAGGCTTGTCATGAAGTAAGTCTTGAGAGAAAGTGCGGAGCTCAAGCAGCTGTCTGCCTCCACACTGCCATCTTGGCCGGAAGTCTCCAGAGTTTGAGTTTTGGGAAGAGAAAAGTGACCTCTGGGGAAGCTAGGTGGTGCAGTGGATAGAGCACCAGCCCTGAATTCTGGAGGATCCGATTTCAAATGTGGTCTCAGACACTTAACATTTCCTAGCTGTGTGACCCTGGGCAAGTCACTTAACCCCAGCCTCAGAAAAAGAAAAAAAAAGAAAGAAAGAAAGAAAAGTGACCTCTTCCCAAGTATCAAAGGAGCGTGGGGGAGTAAGATAAAACAAGCCTGGCCTTCAGAGAATGGGGAACAACAACTGTGTTATAATTGCATGCTGATTTAGCTTATTTAGAAAAGAAAAGAATGAGAGACTGGGAAAGAACTAGGGGAAAGGACTATGAGGGTATGAGTGACTATACCAAGCTTCAAGAAAAGGGGACTAGAATTCAACTGAACCTAGTCCTGCCTCTTCAAAAGCTACCAAAGATAGAGATCAAGGATGATAAAGTGTGAGAAGAGGCTAAGAAAGATTTATGGTGGTGTACTGGGTGGTGCTGAAGACTATTCAGAAAAATGAATGATGGATTAACATACAGAAAAAGAAATGTTGAAACACCAAAGATTACAAGTGAATAAAATGTAATTAAAACCCCAAACCAGAAGCAGATTAATCAGCAGAGAAGAGCTTGAAATTAGAAAACTATAACTACTTCTCATAATAAATAGCAAAAGACAAAGGAAATGAACCAATGCTTGACAGAACACTGTGGAATTTCCAAAAAGAGAATGGAATAACAAGAAGAAATTCCATAAATGTTTAAAAGGGAAATGAAATATATACAAGGAGAAATTAAAATAGGACATAATACAGTAACATAATACATTCATTTTGTACCATATCTAGATTTCTACAATATCAACTTGACTGTAAATCTGCCTCAGGTGACTCTCCATTTCAACCAATTCTACATTTTCAGTTGTAGAGTTTTGTTCCTGTCCATTACCTTTTGAAAATTTTTAATCTCACCCATTATGTTATCTGCTGCAGGGGGCAGCTAGGTGGTGCAGTGAATAGAGCACCAGCCTTGAATTCAGGAAGACCTGAGTTCAAATATGGTCTCAGACACTTAACACTTCCTAGCTGTGTGAACCTGGGCAAGTCACTTAACCCCAGCCTCAAAAATAAAATAAAATAAAATAAATTAAAAAAAATCAAAGCTGTTTGGTTCTGGCTAAGTGGTAGATCAATGGAATAGATTAAATAAAAAAGACACAATAATCAAGATCTACAGCAATCTAGTATTTGATAAACTACTAAACTCCAACTTTTGGAATAAAAACTCACTATTTGACAAATATTACTCAAAAAACTGGAAAGTAATATGTCAGGAACTTAGCATATCACTGCCCTTATTACATCTCATGACCTATACCAAAATAAGATCAAAATGGGTGCATGATATGGGCATAAAGGATGATACCATAAAAAAAATAGAACAAGGGATAATTTATCTGTCAGACTTTACAGAAGGAAACAATCTGTGACCAAAGAAGAAATAGAGAATATTATGAAAGGCAAAATGAACAACTTCGATTACATTAAATTAAAAAGGGTTTACACAAACAAAGCCAACAGAAAGAAGATTAAAAGGGAAGTACAAAACTAGAACAAATATTTACAGTGTTTCTGATAAAGATCTTATTTCTAAAATATTTAAAGTGTCAAATTTTTAAGAATTTATGTCATTCCCCAATTGGGAAATGGTCAAAGAATATGAATAGATAATTGTAGATGACAAAATTAAGACATCTATAGTCATATGAAAAAATACTCTAAATCACTATTGATTAGAGAAATGTGTAAATTAAAACAACTCTGAGGTACCACTTTATACTTCTCAGATTGTCTAGCTAAGATGACAGGAAAAGAAAATGATAAATGTTGGTGGGGATATGGTAGAGTTGTGAAATGACTCAATCATTAATAGAAAGCAATCTGAAAGTATGTCCAAAAGTCTATAAAATTGTTCAAACCTTTTGACCCAGTAGTATCACTACTGGCAAATGTTGTAATAGCTCTTTTTGTGGTAAAGAATTGTGAAATGAATATATGCCAATCTATTGGGGAATGGTTGAATGATTATATGAAGGTAATGGAATATTATTGTTCTATAATAAGTAATGAACAAGATAATTTTAGAAAGGCCTGGAAACTGATGCTGAATGAAGCAAGGAGAACCAGGAATACACTGTACACAATAACAGCAAGAATGAACAATGATAACCTATGAAAGACTTGGTTCTTCTCAGTGGTTCAGTGATCTAAAGAAATCCCAATAAACTTTGGACAGAAAATGCCTCCTGTGTCCAGAAAAAGAACTATGGAGACTGAATGTAAATCCACACATGCTATAATCACTTTTTTCTGTTTTTTTTTTTTTTTTTTGATCTCCCATTTTTTTTCCTTTTGTCCTGATTTTTCCTCCCCCAACATGATACATAAAGCAATGTGTATCCAAATAAATAAATAGATTCAAAATTTTAAAAAGCCAAGTTGTGAAAAAAAATATATCTCCCACCCAAATGAAAATAAAAGCCTTTGAGAAAAATTAAGTTTAAAAGAGAGAGAGAAAAAAAGAGAGAATAATTCATTCTGTATTTATATAATCAGTTCCTTTTCTGAGTATGGATAGGTTTTTTCATCATAAGTCCTTTAGAGCAGTCATGGATCATTGTATATTTAGAACAGCAAAGTCATTTACAATTGGTCATCCAAAAACATTGCTTTTCTATATATTTCTCTTTATTCTTGGAGAACTTTCCAATTGTTGTTGTTTTTTTCTTCCTGAAAGGACCCTGATCATCATTTCCTACAGAATAATAATATCCCCCCACAAACATACTTATTCAACCATTCCCTAATTGATGGTCAATCCCTTAATTTGCATTTTTGTCCTCACAAGTGAACTGTTATGAATATTTTTTGTACATATAAGTCTCTCTGTTCGAACCATGAGGCCTTATCAGAGAAACTTGCTTTGTAATGTTTTTTTAATTACTATTGTTAATTGCTAATTGCTTTTTCCCCCATTTATTCTTTCTATCCTTTCATCCTGTATTTAATCAAAAAACATTTTGTTACTGAGTACTCCTTCCCTGAATATGTTCTCTCTTTTTTTTTTATCACTATCTCCCCTTCCTATATCCAATTCCTTTCCTATTTTTGCTTCAGGTTAAGTTAGATTTCTCTACTAGTACTGAGCATATTTGTTATTTCCTATTTGAGCCAATTTTGATTAAATTAAGGTTCACTCCCTCTCCTCCTCTTCTTCTTCTCCACTATAACAGCTTTTTCCTGCTTCTTTTTAATGATAGATAATTTGTACAATTCCACTTTCTCCCAGTACATTCTCTCACCCCTTAATCTCATCATTTTTTAAAAAAAGATATTATGCCTTCATATTCTACTCATACCCATGCCCTCTGTCTATATATACTTCTGTCATAATGATGAGAATGCTCTAATGGGTTACAAGTTTTATGCTCCCATATAGGAATGTAAACAAATAAACCTAATTAAGTCCCTTATGATATCACTTTCCTGATTACCTCTTTATGCTTCTCGGATTTCTCTTTTTGAAAATCAAATTTTCCATTCAGCTTTGGTCTTTTCATTATGAATGCTTGAAAATCCTCTATTTAAGTGAAGGATCACATTTTCATCTGAAGGATTGTACTCAGTTTTGCTCAGTTTTTACTCAGTAGGTAATCCATTGCTCTCCAGAATATCATATACCAGGCCTTCCATTATAGAAGTTATAGAAGGTACTATAACTTGTGTTATCCTGACTGTGGCTTCACTATACTTGATTTGTTTCTTCCTGGACTCTTGCAATATTTTCTCCTTGATCTTAGAGTTCCAGAATTTGGCTACAATATTCATGAAAATTTTCATTTTGGGATATCTTTCAGAAGCATGGATTCCTTCAATTTCTATTTTACCCACTGATTCTAGAATATCATAATTTCTTCATAATTTATTGAAAGATGATGAACAGGGGTGGAGCCAAGATGGAGGAGGAGATACACACAAATCTGTAAGCTCCCTTCTTCCCTCATTACCAAGTAATTAAATCAGCCTCAAAAATAATGCTGGACTGATACAAACCACAAGGATTGGAAGCACGACTTACCAGCTGAAGGGAATCTGGAATTTCAACAGAAAAGGTCAATTCTGAGGGGGGGAAGAAAAAAGGCCAGCATACTCAGGGTTAGATGTTAGCATACTGTGCCAATCAGGCTGGGGAGAACGATCCCTGCCCCCCATCACATAACTCTCTCCTAGAAGAGACTATGAGAAAGTTAAGAGAGTTTGAAGAAAAATGGAGAAAGGAAAGAGAAGCTATGATACAGAATAACAACATTCTAAAATCTGAGTTGGAAAAATTAAAGAATTCATAGGAGATGCAGGGAAACAAAATTTGTGAATTAGAAAAGGTTAAAAAATCACAGGAAAGTAGGATTTCTGAATTGGAAAAGATATAAAAGTCTCAAGAAAGTAGGATTTCTGAATTGGAAAAAGAAAATAACTCTCTAAAAATAGGGAAATGGAAAAAAATTCAATAGAGCAAAACAATTCATTTAAAAACTCAATTGGGCTTATAGAAAAAGAACTAAAAAATGTGAAGGAAGAAAATAATTCATTAAAAATCAGGACAGAACAAATAGAAATGAATAATTCATTGAGAACCCAAGAATCAGTCAAACAAAACAAACAAAAAAAAAAAAATGAAAAGCTGGAGAATAACGTCAAATACTTACTGGGAAAATCTATAGACCTGCAAAATAGATCTAGGAGAGATAATGAGAGGATCATTGGACTTCCCGAAAACTATGACCAAAAAAAGAGACTAGATTCTATTTTACAGGAAATCATCAAAGAGAACTGTCCAGAGATAATAGAAACAGAAGGGAAAATAGGCATGGAAAGAATTCATCGAACACCTTTTGAAAAAGACCCTAAAAAAAGAGCTCCACGGAACATTGTGGCTAAGCTGCAGAACTACCAAACAAAAGAAAAAATATTGCAAGCAGCTAGAAAAAACAATTCAAATATCAAGGGGCCACAATAAAGGTCACTCAAGATCTCGCTACCTTCACATTAAAAGATTGAAGGGCCTGGAAACTGATATTCTGAAAGGCAAAAGATCAAGGATTGCAACAAAGAATAAACTACCCAGCTAAGTTTAGCATCTTTTTCCATGGAAGAAGATGGTCATTTAATGAAACAGAGGAATTCCATTTGTATCTAAGAAAAAAAACAGACTTTAACAAAAAATTTAATCTACATCCACAAGACTGAAGAGAAACAGAAAAAGGTAAAAAGAACTCTAGAGAACTGTACCTCTGTTGTGGATATATAGAAAGTCTGCATGGATAATTTTATTTTACCTATATTAAAAAAGGGGGGGTAGTAAAGGAAAGGGGGTAGTATCGGAAAAAGGGGAAGGATTGATAAAAAGAGGGAAACTACATCTCAGGAAGAGGAATAGTAAAATATACCACATCGGAGGGAATTTAGAGAGGGGGTGAAATATTGTGTGAATCTTACCTCATCAGAGTAGGCTCAAAGAGTAAATAATTGACATATTTGTTTTTCAGAGAATTCTTTCTCACCTCAATAAAAGGGGGGAGAGGAAAATGAAAAAGGAAAAGGGGAATAAGGGAAGGGTACAAGAAAAGGGAAGGGATTTGGAAGGAGGGGGGAGGGATACTAAAAAGGGAGGGCTGCTTGTCACAAGTGGAGTTTATAAATTAAACATTGGGGAAGGGATTCAGGGGGGTCAAGGGAAAAAAGCATAATCTGGGGATAATATGATGACAGGAAATACAGAATTAGTCATTTTAACTGTAAATTTGAATGGGATGAACTCTTCCATCAAACGGAGACAGATAGCAGACTGGATCAAAAATCAGAACCCTACAATATGTTGTTTACAAGAAACACACTTAAAGCAGAGAGAGACATACAGAGTAAAGGTAAAAGGTTGAAGCAGAATCTATTATGCTTCAGGTAAAGCCAAAAAAGCAGGGGATAGCCATCCTTATCTCAGATCAAGCAAAAGTAGAACTTGATCTAATTAAAAGAGATAAGGAAGGAAACTATATCCTGCTAAAAGCTAGTATAAACAATGAAGCCATATCAATACTAAACATATATGCACCAAGTGGTAGAGCATATAACTTTCTAAAGGAAAAGTTAAGAGAGTTGCAAGAAGAAATAGACAGTAAAACTATAATCATGGAAGACCTCATCCTTACACTCTTAGACAAATCAAACCACAAAACAAATAAGAAAGAAATTTAAAAAGTAAATAGAACATTAGAAAAACTAGGTATGATAGACCTTTGGAGAAAACTGAATGGGGATAGAAAGGAATATACTTTCTTCTCAGCAGTGTATGGAACCTATACAAAAATTTACCATATATTAGGACATAAAGATCTCAAAATTGAATGCAGGAAGGCAGAAATAATAAATGCCTTCTTCTCAGATCACAATGCAATAAAAACTACATTCAATAAGAAGTTAGGGGTAAATAGACCAAAAAGTAATTGGAAACTGAACAATCTTATCTTAAAGAATGACTTGGTGAAACAGCAAACTATAGAAACAATTAATAATTTCACCCAAGATAATGACAATGATGAAACATCATACCAAAATCTGTGGGATACAGCTAAAGCGGTAATAAGGGGAAATTTTATATCTTTAGAGGCTTATTTGAACAAAATAGAGAAAGAGAAGATTAACGAATTGGGTCTGCAACTTAAAAATGTAGAAAAAGACCAAATGAAAAACCCCCAACCAAAATCAAACTTGAAATACAAAAATTAAAAGGAGAAATCAATAATATTGAAAATAAAAAAAAAAACTATTGAGTTAATAAATAAAACTAAGAGTTGGTTTTATGAAAAAGCCAATAAAATAGATAATAAACCTTGGGTAAATCTGATCAGAAAAAGGAAAGAGGAAAATCAAATTGTTCATCTTACAAAGGAAAAGGGGGATCTTTCCACCAATGAAGAGGAAATTAGAGAAATAATAAGGAATTACTTTGCCCAACTTTATGCCAATAAATTTGATAACTTAAGTGAAATGGATTACTTCCTCCAAAAATATAGGCTTCCTGGATTAACAGAGGAGGAGACAAATTGCTTAAATAGTCCCATTTCAGAAAAAGAAATAGAACAAACTATTAATCAATTCCCCAGGAACAAATCCCCTGGACCAGATGGATTTACATGTGAATTCTACCAAACATTAAAGAACAATTAGCTCCAATGTTACACAAACTATTTGAAAAAAATAGGGGATGAAGGAGTCCTACCAAACTCCTTTTATGACACAGACATGGTACTGATACCGAAACCAGGTCGATTGAAAACTGAGAAAGAAAACTATAGACCAATTTCCTTAATAGATATTGATGCTAAAATCTTAAATAAGATATTAGTAAAAAGAATTCAGAAAATCATCCCCAGGATAATCAATTGATCACAATCTATGATCAAGTAGGATTTAAACTGGAACCTTTACCAGTAAGATCAGGAGTGAAACAAGGTTGCCCACTATCCCCATTACTATTCAATATAGTACTAGAAACGTTAGCCTCAGCAATAAGAACTGAGAAAGAGATTCAAGGAATTAGAATAGGAAAGGAGGAAATCAAACTATCACTCTTTGCAGATGACATGATGGTATACTTACAAAACCTCAAAGACTCTGCTAAAAAGCTATTAGAAATAATTCAGAATTTTAGCAAAGTTGCTGGATACAAAATAAATCCACATAAATCCTCAGCATTTTTATACATCACCAACAAAATGCAACAGCAAGAGATACAAAGAAAAATTCCATTCCAAACAAATGTTGAGAGTATAAAATATTGGGGAATCCATCTACCAAAGAAAAGTCAGGAATTATATGAGCAAAATTACAAAACACTTGCCAAAAAAATAAAGTCAGATTTAAATAATTAGAAAGACATTCAGTGCTCTTGGATAGGCCGAGCAAATATAATAAAGATGACAATACTCCCCAAACTAATCTATCTATTTAGTGCTATACCAACCAGACTCCCAAGAAACTATTTTAATGATCTAGAAAAAATAACAACAAAATTCATATGGATGAATAAAAGGTCGAGAATTGCAAGGGAACTAAGGAAAAAAGTCAGATGAAGTTGGTCTAGGTGTACCTGATCTAAAGTTATATTATATAGCAGCAGTCACCAAAACCATTTGGTATTGGCTAAGAAATAGACCTGTCAATCAGTGGAATAGATTAGGCACAAAGGACAAAAAACAATACATCCATAGCAATCTAGTCTTTGGCAAACCCAAAGATACCAACATTAGCGATAAAAATACATTATTTGAAAAAAAAAACTGGAAATTAGTATAGCAGAAATTAGATATGGACCCACACTTAACACCATATACCAAGATAAGATCAAAATGGGTCCATGATTTAGGCATAAAGAATGAGATCATAAATAGATTCGAGGAACAAAGAATAGTCTACCTCTCAGACCTGTGGAGGAGGAAGTCATTTATGACCAGAGGATTACTAGAGATCATTATTCATCACAAAATAGAAGAGTTTGATAACATCAAACTAAAAAGTTTCTGTACAAACAATACTAATGCAAACAAGATTAGAAGGGAAGTAACAAATTGGGAAAATATTTTTACAGTTAAAGGTTCTGATAAAGGTCTCATTTCCAAAATCTATAGAGAACTGACCCTAAATTATAAGAAATCAAACCATTCTCCAATTGATAAATGGTCAAAGGATATGAACAGACAATTCTCAGATGATGAAATTGACACTATTTCCACTCATATGAAAGAGTGTTCCAAATCACTACTGATCAGAGAAGTGCAAATTAAGACAACTCTGAGATACCACTACATACCTGTCAGATTGGCTAAGATAACAGGAACAAATAATGATGAATGTTGGAAGGGGTGTGGGAAAACTGGGACACTAATACATTGTCGGTGGATGTGAAAGAATCCCACCATTCTGGATAGCAATTTGGAACTATTCCCAAAAAGTTATCAAACTGTGCATACCTTTGATCCAGCATTGCTGCTATTGGGCTTATCTCCCAAAGAAATACTGAGGAGGGGAAAGGGACCTGTATGTGCCAAAATGTTTGTGGCAGCTCTATTCATAGTGGCTAGAAACTGGAAGATGACTGGATGTCCATCAATTGGAGAATGGTTGGGTAAATTATGGTATATGAAGTTTATGGAATATTATTGCTCTGTAAGAAATGACCAGCAGGAGGCATACAGAGAGGCTTGCAGAGACTTACATCAACTGATGCTGAGTGAAATGAATAAAACCAGAAGATCGCTGTACACTTCAATGCTGTATAAAGATGTATTCTGATGGAAGTGGATATCTTCAACATAAAGATCCAACTCACTTCCAGTTGATCAGTGATGGACAGAAACAACTACACCCAGAGAAGGAACACTGGGAAGTGAATGTAAATTGTTAGCACTACTGTCTATCTACCCAGGTTACTTATACCTTTGGAATCTAATACTTAACATGCAACAAGAAAAGTGGATTTATACACATATATTTTATCTAGGTTATACTGTAACACATGTAAAATGTATGGGATTGCCTGTCATCTAGGGGAGGGAGTAGAGGGAGCGGGGGATAATTTGGAAAAATGAATACAATTGGAAAAAAAAAAAGATAGTAAAGCTTACTGAGGAAAATAAATCCTTAAAAAATAGAATTAAACAGATGGAAGCTAATTACTCATGCATATATATATATACTGTCAAAAAATTTATAATAAAATGATTACGTTTTCAAAAAAAAAGATGATGAACAGATACTTTTATTGATCATGATTTTCAGATAGACCAATAATTTTTAAGTATCTCTCATGGATCTTTTTCACAGGTCAGTTGTTTTTCCAGTGAGGTATTTTATATTTTTTTCATTTTTTAAAAATTTGTTTTATTTTATCCTGATTTCTCATAAAGTCATTAGCTTCCATTTGTTTAATTCTATTTTTTAAGGATTTATTTTCCTCAGTAAGCTTTACTATCTTTTTTTTTTCCAATTGGCCTATTTTGCTTTTTAAAAAATATTATTCTAGTCATTAGCTTTTTATATTTCCTTTTGCATCTTTCTCAGTTCTTTCTCTAATTTTTCCCTATCTCTCTTACATTACTTTCAAAGTCCTTTTTGAACTGTTCCATGACCTGAGCCCAATTTTTATTTTTCGTGGAAACTTTGAATGTAGAACTTTGCTTTTGTTATCATCTTCTGAGTGTGTGTTTGGATCTTCCTTGCCATCATAATAACTTTCAGTGGTCAAAAACTTTTTTTGATGTCTGCTTATTTTCTTGGCCTATTACTTTTAACTCTTTTTTTTTTTTTTTAAGTAGGATTCTGTTTCCAGAGTGGAGGGTTCACTGTCCCAAAATTCAGGGGTTTTTTGCAACTGCTTTCAGAGATCCTTCTAGGAATATGACCACAAGCAATCTTTTCTACCCTGGAGCTATCAGATATGCATCCCTTATCCATAACTCCCCCCTCTCACCTTAGCTGGTAAGATCTAGTGTACTGGCTGGGACTGGGATTCAACTGACTGGGGCTGTGCTAGGATTCCCACCCTGTTGCTACATACCCTCACCACTGACTTTCAGAGATCTCCCTGATGTCTCTGGGCTAAGAGGGCCATAAGCTCCAGAATTGCTGCTAATTCAGATGTCCCTCCTCCGTGATGTGGTGTCTGTCCCTGGGCTGGGATTAGGGCTGCATTCTAATGCATACCCTAAACCAAGATTGCATGCTGGACTCCTACTCTGGTGTTACAGACTTTTTCTACTGAGTTTCTAAGTTGACTTCAGCTGGAAATGTTGTATTCTGTCTTTTGGGGGTATTCTAATACTCTACATTTTGTTTAGATTCATTATTTAAAGGAATTTGGAACAGTTTGGGGAAGAGGTTGTACAAGTTCATTCCTTTATTCCACCATCTTGGCTTCTCAGTGTGTACTTTTCTTTCTTTTTTTTTTTTTTTTGGATTGATTGAAATTTTTATTTTATTTTATTTTATAATTATAACTTTTTTTTGACAGTACATATGCATGAGTAATTTTTTACAACATTATCCCTTGCACTTATTTCTATTCAGATTTTTTCCCTTCTTCCCCCAACCCCCTCCCCCAGATAACAGGCAGTCTTATACATGTTAATATTTAACATGTATTAATATTAACATGTATTAATTATAGTATATTCTAGATACAATATATGTGTGTAGAACCGAATTTTTTGTTGCACAGGAAGAATTGGATTCAGAAGATAAAAATAACAGTTTACACTCATTTCCCAGTGTTCCTTTTCTGGATGTAGCTGATTCTGTCCATCATTAATCAATTGGAATTGAATTAGCTCTTCTCTATGTTGAAGATATCCACTTCCATCAGCATACATCCTCGTACAGTATCATTGTTGAAGTGTATAATGATCTTCTGGTTCTGCTCCTTTCACTTAGCATCAGTTGATGTAAGTCTCTCCAAGCCTCTCTGTATTTCTCCTGTTGGTCATTTCTTATAGCACAATAATATTCCATAACATTCATATACCATAATTTACCCAATCATTCTCCAATTGATGGACATCCATTCATCTTCCAGCTTCTAGCCACCATGAAAAAGGCTGCCACAAACATTTTGGCACATACAAGTCCCTTTCCCTTCTTTAGTATTTCCTTGGGATATAAGCCCAGTAGTAGTATGGCTGGGTCAAAGGGTATGCACATTTTGATAACTTTTTGGGCATAATTCCAGATTACTCTCCAGAATGGTTGGATTCTTTCACAACTCCACCAACAATGTATTAGTGTCCCAGTTTTCCCACAGTCCCTCCAACATTCATCGTTACTTGTTCCTGTCATCTTAGCCAATCTGACAGGTGTGTAGTGGTATCTCAGAGTTGTCTTAATTTGCATTTCTCTGATCAATAGTGATTTGGAACACTCTTTCATATGAGTGGAAATAGTTTTAATTTCATCATCTGAAAATTGTCTGTTCATATCCTTTGACCATTTATCAATTGGAGAATGGCTTGATTTCTTATAAATTAAAGTCAATTCTCTGTATATTTTGGAGATGAGGCCTTTATCAGACCCTTTAACTGTAAAAATGTTTTCCCAATTTGTTACTTACCTTCTAATCTTGTTTGCATTAGTTTTGTTTGTGCAGAAAATTTTTAATTTGGTGTAATCAGAATTTTCTATTTTGTGATCAATAATGGTCTCTAGTTCTCCCTTGGACACAAACTCCTTCCTCCTCCACAGGTCTGAGAGGTAAACCATCCCATGTTCCTCCAATTTATTTGTGATTTGGTTCTTTATGCCTAAATCTTGGACCCATTTTGATCTAATCTTAGTATGTGGTGTTAAATGTGGGTCCATGCCTAGTTTCTGCCATACTAATTTCCAGTTTTCCCAGCAGTTTTTGTCAAATAATGAATTCTTATCCCAAAATTTGGGATCTTTGGGTTTGTCAAAGATTAGATTGCTATTTTTATTCACTATCTTGCCCTGTGAACCTAACCTATGCCACTGATCAACTAGTCTATTTCTTAGCCAATACCAAATGATTTTGGTGACTGTTGCTTTATAATATAGTTCTAGATCAGGTACAGCTAGACCACCTTCACTTAATTTTTTTTTCATTACTTCCCTTGAAATTCTCGACCTTTTGTGTTCCATATGAATTCAGTTGTTATTTTTTCTAGGTTATTTAAATAGTTTCTTGGAAGTCTGATTGGTATAGCACTAAATAAATAGATTAGGTTAGGGAGTATTGTCATCTTAATTATATTCGCTGGGCCTATCCAAGAGCACTGAATGTCTTTCCAATTATTTAAATCTGACTTTATTTTTTTGGCAAGTGTTTTGTAATTTTGCTCATATAATTCCTGACTCTCCTTTGGTAGATATATTCCCAAATATTTGATACTATGGACTGTTATTTTGAATGGAATTTCTCTTTGTATCACTTGCTGTTGGATTGTGTTGGTAATGTATAAAAATGTTGAGGATTTATGTGGATTTATTTTGTATCCTGCAACTTTGCTAAAATTCTGAATTATTTCTAATAGCTTTTTAGCAGAGTCTTTGGGGTTCTCTAAGTATACCATCATGTCATCTGCGAAAAGTGATAATTTGATTTCCTCATTTCCTACTCTAATTCCTTGAATCTCTTTCTCGGCTCTTATTGCCGAGGCTAGAGTTTCTAGTACTATATTGAATAGTAATGGTGATAGTGGGCAACCTTGTTTCACTCCTGATCTTACAGGGAAAGGTTCTAGTTTATCGCCATTACATATGATGTTTACTGAAGGTTTTAAATATATGCTCCTTATTATTTTAAGGAATAGTCCATTTATTCCTATACTCTCAAGCGTTTTTAGTAGGAATGGATGTTGGATTTTATCAAATGCTTTTTCTGCATCTATTGAGATGCTCATATGGTTTTTATTAATTTGATTGTTAATGTGGTCAATTATACTAATAGTTTTCCTAATATTAAACCAGCCCTGCATTCCTGGTATAAATCCCACTTGGTCATAGTGTATTATCCTGGGGATGATTTTCTGAAGTCTATTTGCTAATATCTTATTTAAGATTTTAGCGTCAATATTCATTAAGGAAATTGGTCTATAGTTTTCTTTCTCAGTTTTCGATCTACCTGGTTTAGGTATCAGTACCATGTCTGTGTCATAGAATGAATTTGGTAGGACTCCTTCAATGACTATTTTTTCAAATCATTTACATAGACATTGGAGTTAGTTGTTCTTTAAATGTTTGGTAAAATTCACCTGTATATCCATCTGGTCCTGGGGACTTTTTCTTACGAAGTTGTTTAATAGCTTGGTCTATTTCTTTTTCTGAGATGGGACTATTTAGACTACTTACTTCTTCCTCTGTTAATCTGGGCAAGCTATATTTTTGAAAGTATTCTTCCATTTCATTTAAGTTATCGAATTTATCGGCATAAAGTTGAGCAAAGTAGCTCCTAACTATTGTTCTAATTTCCTCTTCATTAGTGGTGAGTTCACCCTTTTCATTTTCAAGACTAACAATTTGCTTTTTCTCTTTCCTTTTTTTTAATCAGGTTTACTAAGGGTTTGTCTATTTTGTTGGTTTTTTCATAAAACCAACTCTTAGTTGTATTAATTAATTCAATAGCCTTTTTACTTTCAATTTTATTAATCTCACCTTTTATTTTTTGAATTTCAAGTTTTGTGTTTGTCTGGGGGTTTTTAATTTGTTCCTTTTCTAGCAATTTTAGTTGTAAGCCCAATTTGTTGGCCCTCTCTTTCTCTATTTTATGCAAGTAGGCCTGTAGAGATATAAAACTTCCCCTTATTACTGCTTTGGCTGTATCCCACACATTTGGTATGATGTCTCATTATTGTCATTTTCTTGGGTGAAGTTATTAATTATGTCTATGATTTGCTATTTTACCCAATCATTCTTTAGTATAAGATTACTTAGTTTCCAATTATTTTTTGGTCTATTTTCCCCTGGCTTTTTATTAAATGTAATTTTGATTGCATTATGGTCTGAAAAGGATGCATTTACTATTTCTGCCTTACTGCATTTGATTTTGAGGTTTTTATGCCCTAGTATATGATCAATTTTTGTATAGGTCCCATGAACTGCTGAGAAGAAAGTATATTCCTTTCTGTCTCCATTTAGCTTTCACCAAAGACATATCATATTAAACTTTTCTAGTATTCTATTTACCTCTTTGACTTCTTTCTTATTTATTTTGTGGCTTGATTTATCTAATTCTGAGAGTGCAAGGTTGAGATCTCCCACTATTATAGTTTTGCTATCTATTTCCTCTTAATGTCTCTTTTAAGAATTTAGATGCTGCACCACTTGGTGCATATATGGTTAATATTGATACTGCTTCATTATTGATGCTGCCCTTTAGCAGGATATAATGCCCTTCCTTATCTCTTTTAATTAGATCAATTTTTGTTTTTGCTTGATCTGAGATGAGGATGGCTACTCCTGCTTTTTTGGTTTTGCCTGAAGCATAATAGATTCTGCTCCACCCTTTTATTTTAGTTTGAATGTCTCACCCTGTTTCAGGTGTGTTTCCTGTAAACAACATATAGTAGGATTCTGACTTTTAATCCAGTCTGCTAACTGCTTCCTCTTTATGAGGGAGTTTACCCCATTCACATTTATGGTTAGAAGGACTAATTCTATATTGCTTGCCATCCTATTAACTCTTGCTTATGCTTTTCCCCTTTTCTTCCCTTTTACCCCCCTACCCAGTATTAAACTGGTGAACACCACTTGCTTTTCACAGCCCTCCCTTTTTATTATCCCTCCCCCTATATTTTTATTAAGATCCTCCCCTTATTTTACCCCTTTTCCTCCAAATTTCTGTATTCCCTTCCCCTTAGCTTACTCCTTCCCTTTCACTTTTCAATGAAGTGGAAGAAGTTTCACCATAAATCGAATTTGTCTATTGATACACACTATGTTCATCTCCCTCCTTTCTTTCTCTCAGATATAATAGGTTACCTTTGCCTCTTCATGAGATGTAGTACCACCACTTTATACTTTTTTATGATATAATTTCCTTTCCACCTCTAGTTTCTAAGACAAATTGTACATATGTTCTTTACATATTTTTTTGGCAGAAGTATAGTTCTCAAGATTTCTTTTTACCTTTTTAGAAATCTCTTGAGTTCTGTATTTGAAGATCAAACCCTTTATTTTTGTCTGGTTTTTTCATGAAGAATAGATGGAATTCATTTATTTCATTAAATGGCCATCTTCTTCCCTGGAAAACGATGCTCATTCTTGCTGGGTACATTATTCTTGGCTGCATACCAAGTTCTTAGCCTTTCAGGAATATCATGTTCCAGGCCCTTCGTTCTTTTAATGTGGACGCTGCTAGATCCTGGGTTATCCTTATTGTGGATCCTCCATATCTGGATTGCTTTTTTCTAGCAGCTTCCAATATCTTTTCCTTTGTCTGATGGTTCTTGAACTTGGCCACTATATTTCTTGGCGTTCTGATTTTAGGGTCCCTTTCAGTAGGTGATCGATGAATTTTTTTCAATGTCTATTTTACCCTCTGTTTCCAGAATGTCTGGGCAGTTCTCTTTGATAATTTCCTGGAAAATAGCGTCCAGGGCTCTTTTTTTCCTCACATTTATCAGGGAGTCTGATTATTCTCAAATTGTCTCTCCTGGATCTGTTTTCCAGGTCTGTTGTCTTTCTAGTAAGGTACTTGACATTCTTTTCAATTGTTTTGTTTTTCTGGTTTTGCTTGACTACTTCTTGGTTTCTCCTTGAGTCATTCATTTCTACTTGTTCCAGTCTAATTTTCTTTTTTTTTTTTTTTTTTTTTTTTTTTTTTTTTTTTTTTTTTTTTTTTTATTTATTTATTTTTTTTATTATATATATATTTTATAATATTATCCCTTGTATTCATTTTTCCAAATTGCCCCCCCTCCCTCTATTCCCTCCCCCCGACGACAGGCAATACCAAACATTTTACATGTGTTACAATATAGTCTAAGTACAATACATGTGTGTGAATATCATTTTCTTGTTGCACAATAAACATTAGATTCCGAAGGTACATGCAACCTGGGCAGACAGATATTAGTGCTAACAATTTACATTCGCTTCCCAGTGTTCCTTCTCTGGGTATAGTTATTTCTGTCCATCATTGATCAACTGGAAGTGAGTTGGATCTTCTTTATGTTGAAGATTTCCACTTCCATCAGAATACATCCTCATACAGTATTGTTGTTGAAGTATACAGTGATCTTCTGGTTCTGCTCATTTCACTCAGCATCAGTTGACCTAAGTCTCTCCAGGCCTCTCTGTATTCCTCCTGCTGGTCATTTCTTACAGAGCAATAATATTCCATAATCTTCATATACCACAATTTACCCAACCATTCTCCAACTGATGGACATCCATTCATCTTCCAGTTTCTAGCTACAACAAAAAGAGCTGCCACAAACATTTTGGCACATATATGTCTCTTTCCACTCTTTAGTATTTCTTTGGGATATAATCCCAGTAGTAGCACTGCTGGGTCAAAGGGTATGCACAGTTTGATAACTTTTTGGGCATAATTCCAGATTGCTCTCCAGAATGGCTGGATTCTTTCACAACTCCACCAGCAATGTATCAGTGTCCCAATTTCCCCACATCCCCTCCAACATTTGTCATTATTTGTTCCTGTCATCTTAGCCAATCTGACAGGTGTGTAGTGGTATCTCAGAGTGGTCTTAATTTGCATTTCTCTGATCAGTAGCGATTTGGAACACTCTTTCATGTGAGTGGATATAGTTTCAATTTCTTCCTCTGAGAATTGTCTGTTCATATCCTTTGACCATTTATCAATTGGAGAATGGTTCGGTTTCTTATAAATTATGGTCAGTTCTCTATATATTTTGGAAATGAGACCTTTGTCAGAACCTTTGTTTTTAAAAATATTTTCCCAATTTGTTACTTCCCTTCTAATCTTGTTTGCATTAGTATTATTTGTACAGAAACTTTTTAGTTTAATGTAATCAAAATCTTCTATTTTGTGATCAATAATGATCTCTAGTTCTCCTCTGGTCATAAATTCCTTCCTCCTCCACAAGTCTGAGAGGTAGATTATCCTCTGTTCCTCTAATCTATTTATTATCTCCCTCTTTATGCCTAAATCATGGACCCATTTTGATCTTATCTTGGTATATGGTGTTAAGTGTGGATCCATATCTAATTTCTGCCATACTAATTTCCAGTTTTCCCAACAGTTTTTTCCGAATAATGAATTTTTATCCCTAATGTTGGAATCTTTGGGTTTGTCAAAGATTAGATTGCTATAGATGTACCCTTTTTTGTCCTTTGTATCTAATCTGTTCCACTGATCTACCGGTCTATTTCTTAGCCAATACCAAATGGTTTTGGTGACTGCTGCTATATAATATAGCTTTAGATCAGGTACACTTAGACCACCTTCCTCTGAGTTTTTTTTCATTAGTTCCCTTGCAATTCTTGACCTTTTATTCTTCCATATGAATTTTGTTGTTATTTTTTCTAGATCATTAAAATAGTTTCTTGGGAGTCTGATTGGTATAGCACTAAATAAATAGATTAGTTTGGGGAGTATTGTCATCTTTATTATATTCGCTCGGCCTATCCAAGAGCACTGAATGTCTTTCCAATTATTTAAATCTGATTTTATTTTTGTGGCAAGTGTTTTGTAATTTTTCTCATATAATTCCTGACTTTTCTTTGGTAGATGGATTCCCAAATATTTTATACTCTCAACATTTGTTTGGAATGGAATTTCTCTTTGTATCTCTTGCTGTTGCATTTTGTTAGTGATATATAAAAATGCCGAGGATTTATGTGGATTTATTTTGTATCCTGCCACTTTGCTGAAATTTTGAATTATTTCTAGTAGCTTTTTAGCAGAGTCTTTGGGGTTCTCTAAGTATACCATCATGTCATCTGCAAAAAGTGATAGTTTAATTTCCTCATTTCCTACTCTAATTCCTTGAATCTCTTTCTCGGCTCTTATTGCCGAGGCTAGCGTTTCTAGTACTATATTGAATAGTAATGGTGATAGTGGGCAACCTTGTTTCACTCCTGATCTTACTGGGAAAGGTTGCAGTTTATTTCTATTGCATATTATGCTTACTGACGGTCTTAAATATATACTCCTGATTATTCTAAGGAATAATCCATTTATTCCTATACTCTCAAGAGTTTTTAGTAGGAATGGATGTTGGATTTTGTCAAATGCTTTTTCTGCATCTATTGAGATGATCATATGGTTCTTATTAATTTGATTATTAATATGGTCAATTATATTAATAGTTTTCCTAATATTAAACCAGCCCTGCATTCCTGGAATAAATCCTACTTGATCATAGTGTATTATCCTGGAGATGATTTTCTGAAGTCTTTTTGCTAATATCTTATTTAAGATTTTAGCATCAATATTCATTAAGGAGATTGGTCTATAATTTTCTTTCTCAGTTTTCGATCTACCAGGTTTAGGTATCAGTACCATGTCTGTGTCATAAAAGGAATTTGGTAGGACTCCTTCATCCCCTATTTTTTCAAATAATTTATATAACATTGGGGCTAATTGTTCTTTAAATGTTTGGTAGAATTCACATGTGAATCCATCTGGCCCTGGGGATTTTTTCCTGGGGAGTTGATTAATAGCTTGTTCTATTTCTTTTTCTGAAATGGGACTATTTAAGCAATTTATCTCCTCCTCTGTTAATCTAGGGAGCCTATATTTTTGGAGGAAGTCATCCATTTCACTTAAGTTATCAAATTTATTGGCATAAAGTTGGGCAAAGTAACTCCTTATTATTTCTCTAATTTCCTCTTCATTGGTGGAAAGATCCCCCTTTTCATTTGTAAGACTATCAATTTGATTTTCCTCTTTCTTTTTTTTGATCAAATTTACCAGAGGTTTATCTATTTTATTGGCTTTTTCATAAAACCAACTCTTGGTTTTATTTATTAATTCAATAGTTTTTTTACTTTCAATTTTATTGATTTCTCCTTTTAATTTTTGTATTTCGAGTTTAATTTTTGGTTGGGGGTTTACAATTTGGTCTTTTTCTAGCCTTTTAAGTTGTAAGCCCAATTCGTTAATCTTCTCTTTCTCAATTTTCTTCAAATAAGCCTCTAAAGATATAAAATTTCCCCTTATTACTGCTTTAGCTGCATCCCAAAGATTTTGATATGATGTCTCATCATTATCATTATCTTGGGTGAAATTGTTAATTGTTTCTATAATTTGCTCTTTCACCCAGTCATTCTTTAAGATGAGATTATTCAGTTTCCAATTACTTTTTGGTCTATTTACCCCTAACTTTTTACTGAATGTAGCTTTTATTGCATTGTGATCTGAGAAGAAGGCATTTATTATTTCTGCCTTCCTACATTTAATTTTGAGATCTTTATGTCCTAGTATATGGTCAATTTTTGTATAGGATCCATGAACTGCTGAGAAGAAAGTATATTCCTTCCTATTGCCATTCAGTTTTCTCCAAAGGTCTATCATACCTAGTTTTTCTAATGTTCTATTTACTTTTTTAATTTCTTTCTTGTTTGTTTTGTGGTTTGATTTGTCTAAATCTGAGAGTGCAAGGTTGAGATCTCCCACTATTATAGTTTTACTGTCTATTTCTTCTTGCAGTTCTCCTAACTTTTCCTTTAGAAAGTTAGATGCTATACCACTTGGTGCATATATGTTTATTATTGATATGGCTTCATTATTTATGCTACCTTTCAGCAGGATATAGTTTCCTTCCTTATCTTTTTTAACAAGATCTACTTCTGCTTTTGCTTGATCTGAGATAAGGATAGCTACCCCTGCTTTTTTGGCTTTACCTGAAGCATAATAGGCTCTGTTCCAACCTTTTACCTTTACTCTGTATGTATCTCCCTGCTTTAAGTGTGTTTCCTGTAGGCAACATATTGTAGGGTTCTGCTTTTTGATCCAATCTACTATCCGTCTCCGTTTGATGGGATCGTTCATCCCATTTACATTTACAGTTAAAATTACTAATTCTGTATTTCCTGCCATCGTATTATCCCCAGCTTATGCTTTTTTCCCTTGACCCCCCTGATCCCCCTCCCCGATATTTAATTTACAGACCCCCCTTGTGACGCGCAACCCTCCCTCTTTTTTTTTGGATCCCTCCCCCCTCCCTCCAAGTCCCTTCACTTATTCTCCTTTTCCTTTTCCCTTTTCCTCTCCCCCCTTTTAATGAGGTGAGAGAAAATTCTCTGAAAAACAAATATGTTAATTATTTACTCTTTGAGCCTCTTCTGATGAGAGTAAGATTCACACAATGATTCTCCCCCTCACTAAGTTCCCTCAGATATGGTGTATTTTCTATGTCTCTTCCTGGGATGTAGTTTCCCTCTTTTTATCACTCCTTCCCCTTTTTCTGAACCGACCTCCTTCCCTTTACCACACCCCCCTTTTTTTCTTTTATATCAGTAAAATCAAATTATCCTTGAGTATTTTTTATATACTCACAACAGAGTTACAGTTCTCAAGGGTTCTGTGTACCTTTTTCTGTTTCTCTTCAGTCTTGTGGATGTAGATCAAATTTTTTGTTTAAGTCTGGTTTTTTTCTTAGAAACATATAGAATTCCTCTGTTTCATTGAATGACCATCTTCTTCCATGGAAAAAGATGCTAAACTTAGCTGGGTAGTTCATTCTTGGTTGTAGTCCTTGATCTTTTGCCTTACGGAATATCAGGTTCCAGGCCCTTCTATCTTTTAATGTGGAGGCAGCCAGATCTTGGGTGACCCTTATTGTGGCACCTTGGTATTTAAATTGTTTTTTTCTAGCTGCTTGCAGGATTTTCTCCTTTGTGTGGTAATTCTGCAGCTTAGCCACAATATTCCGTGGTGTTCTTTTTTTAGGGTCTATTTCAGAAGGAGTTCGATGAATTCTTTCCACATCTACTTTCCCTTCTGTTTCTATTATCTCTGGACAGTTCTCTTTGATAATTTCCTGTAAAATAGAATCTAGGCTCTTTTTTTGGTCATAGTTTTCGGGAAGTCCAATAATCCGCAGATTATCTCTCCTAGATCTATTTTCCAGGTCTATAGATTTTCCCAGTAAGTATTTGACGTTGTTCTCCAGCTTCTCATTTTTTTTGTTTTGTTTGACTGATTCTTGGGTTCTCTGTGAATCATTCATTTCTATTTGTTCCATCCTGACTTTTAAGGAGTTATTTTCTTCTTTCACAGTTTTTAGTTCTTTTTGTAAATGCCCAATTTCGTTTTTAAATGAGTTATTTTGCTCTATTGAATTTTTTTCCATTTCCCTAATTTTTTTTTTTTGAGAATTATTTTCTTTTTCCAATTCAGAAATTCTATTTTCTTGAGACTTTTTTATCTTTTCCAATTCAGAAATCCTACTTTCCTGTGTTTTTTTAACCTTTTCTAATTCACTAATTTTGTTTCCCTGCATCTCCTGTGAATTCTTTATTTTTTCCAACTCCAATTTCAGGACATTGTTATTCTCTATCATAACTTCTCTTTCTTTTTCCCATTTTTCTTCGATCTCCCTCAATTTCTTAAGAGCTTCTTCTAGGAGAGAGTTATGTGATGGGGGGCAGGAATCGTTCCCCTTTAGGTTGTTATCTTCTGAATCTTTGCTGTTAACTTCCTCGGGGTTGGACACCCGCTCTTTCTCTGTATAGAAGGAATCTATAGTTTTTCTAGCTTTTTTGCTCATACTTAAAAAATTCTTTTGGGGTCTGTCCCTGGGGTAGGAAATTATTTACTTCTTTACCAGCTTCCTCCCAGACTAGATGGATGCAGCGGCCCCTGCGCCCGCGCTAAGATAGAGCTCTGGGAGAGAGTTCCCCACCCCCTCCCTGGAAGCGCCTCAGAGGTGATTAGCACTGCTGTGCTTCGAGGGCGTAGAATAGTGAAGACTGCAGGAAGCCCAGGCTATGTGTCCGGGTGGGGAGTGGACGTCTGCAGCAGGTGACGTAAGAAGCCCCTGCGCTCAAACTGGAAGTGTCTGCCAGAAACCACGGTCCCTAGTTCAAAGGTTCCGCTTCTCTGGGACTTCCTGGAGCTGAGTTCCACTCCCTCCAGCTAAGCTAGGCAGTGTGTATTGCCTTGGGCCGTATCCACCCACTTGTCAGTCTCTTAACTATTCTCAGGAGGGAGCTGAGGCCACACCCCCTGGTGCCGATTCTCTGCTGAGTCACCCCCAGGGTGTGTGGGGGGGGAAATCTAATCTGAGTTTTAAAATATTTTGGCTTTCTCTTCTGAACTGCTAAATAATTAGCAGAGAAGAGCCAACAGCCTGTGCCAGATTCCTTTACCTCAGTGGCTTCTCTGATCCCAGAGCCCCTCCCAGCGCAATGGGCGCAGTGTGCCCCTACCCCACCGTCTGTGCTGGTCTCTTATTCCTCCCCTGAGAACTGACCTTTCCTGTTGAAACTCCAGATTCTCTTCAGCTGGTAAGTCGTGCTTCCAGTCCTTGTGGTATCTGTCAGTCCTGAGCTAATTTTGAGACTTAATTTATCTAATTGGTTGTGAGGGAGTGAGGACGTTCACTGAGTCGTGTGTTTCTTCTCCGCCATCTTGGCTCCGCCCCCCTCCAGTCTAATTTTCAATGATGTATTTTCTTCACTCACTTTTTTAATATCTCTTTGTAATTGTCCAATTGAGTTTTTATCTTCTATGGAATTTTTTTCCATTTTATCCATTTTATTTTTTAGAGAGCTGTTTTCTTTTTCCAGCTCACTAATCCTGTTTTCCTTGGAGTTGTTTACCTTTTCCAGCTCACTAATCTTGTTTCTCAATGATTTGATTTCTTTATCCACTCTGTCTTTTAATGCATGGGATGACTTCTCCAGGCTCTCTTGCCAAGCTTCCCTTTCCTTTTCCCATTTTTCTTCCAGCTTTCTTGTGAGAGCCTTTTTGATTTCCTCTATGAGGTTCTTTTGTATTGAGGAGCAGCTTATATCCCTCCCAGGGGATGCATCTGGGGACAGTCTGTTCCTAGTCTCCTCAGCATTTGAAGTCTGCTCCCTCTCCACACAGAAGCTGTCAATGGTTAGAGCCCTTTTGACTTTTTTGTTCATTTTGTCAGAGTAGGAATCAAAGAAAACAAACTGACAAGAGAAACAATTGGTCTGTTTTGTGGGGGATGGGGCTGGATGGTATTAATGGGCTTCCTGTACAGACTGGGGGTAGGGCAGCAGAGAGCCACTAACTGAACAGCAATGACTGTACTGAGTCTGCGCTCTGAGGCTCTGAGAAAGCACTGAGTCAGTCCAGGTGAGGGTTGGGGGTGGCCGTGTTCTGAGAGTCGCTGGCTTTCTGGGATTTTAATCTTCACCTCCAGTGTTTACACCCTCTCTGCTGCTCCCAGCTTGCTGCCAAGATGGAGTATCCACACTGGGGTAAAAGCCTTTTCACAGAAACGGCAGAGATCGTACCCCTCCCCCTCTGGTCTGAGCTGTGTGAGCTGCCTGTCTCGCTCTAGCTTGCCTGCCCTCAGTCTGCGCCCAGTCTGATTGACCCTCCCCCAAGCAAACACAGACTTTTCTGGCGACTTTCAAGGATGTCTTCTCTTGGTGATTATTTGTGGTTTTCTTTCTGTGTCAAGCATTAAGTCTGAGGCATGTCATGAAGTAAGTTCTGAGAGAAAATGAGGAGCTCAAGCAGTTGTCTGCCTCCATGCTGCCATCTTGGCCGGAAGTCCTGCCTCTGTCCAGTGTGTACTTTTCAGTTTATCAATAGCCTTCTTAAACTGTAATGACTGAATCCTAATCTAAATACAGTCTGTGCAGGACCCATGTACTTTCAACTCACTACCTCTGAACACTAGACCTCTCTAGATGAACCCAAATCTACTGTTTTCCTTATTGGTTATTAGATAATATTGCTGACTCATTGAGGTCAGAGTCCGCCGATCTTTTTCTCTCTGTCAGTTGTCTGATAGTACCTCTCTCATCTAGTACTTACACTGGGAAGTTGATTTTTTAATCTAACTATGGGACTTTTACATTGATTGCATTTATTCATTTGTATCTTATTAGATTTGACCCTGGTTATCTTCTAAATCAAGATATATTGGGATATTAATTTATATAGGATTTTCTATATCTTTTCCATCTTTGGTTAATCTTCAGATTTGATAAACAGGTCACCTTTATGTTTTTCCCTTGTCATTGATTGTTAAAATGTTGAACAAAGTTAATCCTTTACTGTTAGATAGATTAACCCTTTCCTGTTGGATAGATTCCTTGTTCTCCAACTCTCTTCTGCATTAGGGTTGAAACACTAATACAGCACTAAATGTATTCACTATACCTGTTTTGAATCAATCTAATTGTATTTTCTCAGGTCTTTATTTTTACCTACAAGAGGCAGCTAGATGCTATAGTGGATGGTATATAGAGAGTTGGAAAAATCAGAGTTGAAATTTAGTGAATTTTGATCTCAAAATTAAAATCTGATCTCTAAACAAGTCATGAAATGTTTATATGCTGCAATTTCCTCATCTACCAAATGGGGATAATAATAGCACCTACAGTTTTTGTGAGGATGAAATGAAATAACATTTGCAAAGTTTTTTTGTAGAACCTTGAAGTACTACACAAATAGTTGTTACCTTTAAATGATAGCAATTCTAAATCTTGAGATAAACAAAAAAATGACTGGATAAGAAAGTAAGAAAGAACAGAAGAAAATATGAGAGATGCATAGCAAAAAGGGTAACTGAGGAGTCAAGGAGAGCAAATGCTCCATTTTTAGTGTAAAAGAATGAAGAATTTAAATTATAAGCAAGGTTTAACTCCTCACAAAATTTTAAAATGCATTGTTAAAGAGGTGATCAGCAAGAGTAGGTGTTCCAAAATAATAATATTATTTATTAAACTAGCATATCAGCAGAAATGTATACATATATCTAGATATAGATATATAGATATGTGTATAATTTACCTATATTTTAAAAAGTATTTGATAAAGAATCTCATATTTTTCTTATAGCAGGAGCAACAGTGGTGATAGTAGTTGGTATTTATGTAATGCTTGAAGATAGTATCATACCACTACATAATTCCTTAGTCATTTAGCTTTTTATGTTTATTTAAACAAATCTAAATATTATTAAAGTCAATGTGCCATCCATACAAGTACTAGAAAATCTGTTGTATGTTTCACTAAATTCTAGAGTTAATTATGAGCATGAATAAACTAAAGAGGAGATATCACTTCTTTTATTTTCAGCTCAACACCTATTTTTCAAAAACATAAAAAATAATCCTATAGGACAATAAATATTCTACTCTTATGTGGTATGTTTTTAGGCAAAATTGTTTTTAAAAATTGATAACTTGTTTGTACATTTGTTTTGGACTTAATGTAGGCTGGGATAAGCTCGACTAACTCTTTCATTATATGTTTTCAGCTGTTATGAAATTATTTTTCCTTAGATTGGGGACTCTATATTTATGCTACAATAAAAGAGATTGATTGTATTTACTTCTGTTAAGAACGTCATAATTTGCTATAATTATTATAGAGCCATGAAATATTCTACCAGTGGCATTAATGTGCTATTTTTCAGCATAAACAAAAACATATTTTGCATAGTTCATCATAGCTCAGAGATAATTCTGGATACTTTATAATTATGCCAATAGTGGGCAAGCTGTGGCAATTTTAGTCCAGTATGGTTCTAGAAGTAGTTTTTCTTTCCCTTGATCTGATTAACCATCAGAAAATTCTCATTACTAGTTGACTGGCCATTTGTTTTTGAATTCTTCATCTATATAAAATTATGAGACAAAAATAAACAGATAAAATGTCCCATCCCTTTCATCTTCAGCAGTGGAATAGTAGTAGAAAAGTGGCAGAAAGTATTAAGCCTCTCGTAATTTTCAGAGTACTTAGAAATATAAAATTAGTAGAAAGAATAACAAACACAAAATTAATTAGAATTGATACAGTTCTTTAAGATTTGCATAGCCATGGCCTCAAAGCTCATTTAAATAATATTCTTCTCATTAGTGTATAATGATTACTCAATGTTCCACACTTCTTTGACAAGTTGAGTTGGAAAGATATTTGGAAAAGAGATACCTTGAAGTTATGGTTTCTGGGAGATGAAATGCATGGTTCAACATACTCGTCAGGAAAAGTTCCCTAAACAGATAGGGCAATTCTAGAAATAAGAAACTGACACACTGCTCATGTCCCTATACCTAGTTTTTTATTCTAGACACTTCTGTCTTTTGTTGCAAACTAGTAGTGCATCTTAGTTAAACCATCTCAATTCTAATTGAAAAACTCATTCCAATTAGTCTGATATGTTTTTAATCTATGTAACTTCTCTAATTTCTATTTTATTTTAGCTTGGATAAATAGATTTATTTGCTATGGATTATATATAACCTTTATATGGCATTTGGTGGGGAATCAAGTGGTTTTTAATGTTTAAATCTTAAAACTTCACAGAGATTTTAGTACACTATATAGATTGGAGCACTGCTTCCCCATTAAAGATTAATTAGCTCCTAGGAGTGAAGTTAGAAAAGAAAAGTAATTTCTCCTTGACTAACAAATAATGGGAGGAGGCAGATAGTACAATTCTAATCCAATATTTCCTTTTTATGGAAATCAGAATGCTCAGTTTTAGAGCACCGATCTTCTGTTTCCCCTCCTGGCAGAAATCTAATTCTCCCTCAGAGAGAAATAAATGGAGGACACTCCAGAGACTCCCTAAGAACCACATCTTGGCAGACTTATTTGAACACACATAAACAAGATGGGCAAGACACATAAATGTTCATTCCTTATATGTGTTAAGTGCTTTTCATAGCAACTGGAATATTAAAGGAGATTAGTATCCAGTAGCCAATGTATCTTGTTGGATAAGTTGAATCACATAAATCTTGACATTCTTTCTAATTGATTTTGTTTTATTGTATTTACCATGACAAATAGAATGATCATTTCAACAATCATACCTAATGGTAATATAGGATTTGGAAGAATTCCACCCTAAAGCAATTGCATTTTACATGACATCTGTGGCAGAAGGTAAAGTAGAGAATGTCTATGAAGAATGAAATTAGAAACTGACTTATTAATCAACATTTTGCTATTCAGTAATTTCAATAGCAAAATGAGCAAGTGTGAGTAGGGAAAAATGTTTTGAAAAATATGGTTCATGAATAATGAATTAGAAAGTTCAAAGACATACAGGTGACCAACCAGATTCACATCTTTCATCATAAATACATTCACTGAAAGAAGCAATTAAGTAGAAGATACAGAAAGTAACAAATAATAAGCAGTGAAAACAATTATATTTTTGAAGACCATAATATGAGCATTATCCATATGTATAAAATCAAACTACCAACTTATTAGAAGAAAAGTAAAAATGCACACAAATCTAGACTAAAGAATACAAATAAGAAAAAATACAGTATGTAATTCAAAAAGTTTCATTCTGATTCTAAAATGTGGGAAATGTAAAAGAGGAAAATATAATAATAGTAATTATAACTATTTCATATAAACGTTTAACCAGTATAATAAATTTGTAAAAAGAAAAAAAATTAAAAATTAAACATCATCTTATTCAAGAAATATCTGAATAACTTGCCAAATGGAATGATAAACATTGATTTAGAAGATAAACATAACTATTAAATCTGATGTGTAAGAATAGCAGGAGATTATGAAGAGCAATATCTCACCAGTAGAAAACACTGATAGAGGGAGTAATCTTGCAAAGAAGACAGGATGAAAAGGCATTACTTTAACAATATAGAAGGACTTTTCTTGGCAAGAAGATTTTCAATATAAGAAAAGGGAGAGTGATATCTAGGTGAAGTGACATAATGAGAGAGAAGAGGATGCCTTTTTTGAATTGAATGGCTTTATCACAGCAAAATCATTGTCAAAGTTTTTATCTGAGAAAATGAAGGAAAGGGAAGTGAAAGAAGTTTTTAGGAGGAGTCATGTAATTGTCTTCAGGAGAAAACTCCTTAAGGAGTCTGTTCAGATTTCCCTGGCCTTGTCTATGTTCTTTCCAATGTGGCAGTACTATCAGATTAATGTAATTTTTATATCTTACTCTCTAATTATCTCATGATAAGCATGGTAATTATTTTTTGATCACATTATTTGTGAGTTGAATTACAAAAAGAAATATGATTTTCTGCTGAAAGGATTCTAGTTTAAATTTGGGAAAAATAAAAAAAACCTGACCCCTAGCCAGCAACATATTATTAAAATGACAAACCCAGCCAATATGCGCAGGACTTGAGAAATTATTTGATTAGTCATTGCATTGTAAAACATATTTCTAATCAGTCATCTAATGCCCAGATTCAACTCCCTATGGCTCATGCTTTATGTCTTCCAATGTTCTTTTGGATCACTTGGAACAAAGAGCTACCATTTTCCTGTCATTGTCCCTTCAAATATTTAGTCTTCAAATCTCTATTTGTTATTTCATTCTGTTCTATGTCTCCCTTAGGGACTTCTTTATTTTAATGTAAATACAGCATTCATGAGGTAATGGCACCGAACCATAGAAGGTAAAATGCTAATATGCCTGGGGACAGTGCAAAAAGATGAATTTCAAAACAAGCCAAAAAGCAAAAGGTTCATCATACAAAGATGTAAATTTACTAGAGCCTAATGTCACACAAATTTCAGAATTGTAAAATCGATAATGAGTTAAGAATAAATATGTGAGGTCACATCATTTGATTTTTAGTGCTATTTACTTAGTTATAAAAAAGCTCTAAGAAATTTAGGAAATCTGATGGATGTTATGCTTTTGTGTAAAGATCAGATAGTTTCTTTTGTTTTACTTGGAATGAGGTGATTATTTTTACTTTTGTTGAAGTGTACTTAAAATGTAATCTATTACTATACTTGTGCTATTTCCTGAACCTTTCTTCTTCCTTCTTTCCCTCCCTTCCTTTCTCCTTTTGTTCTTTTCTTCTTTCAGTGTCTCTTTTTAGTTGATAATGAAATTATCCCAGACACTGTCTTTTATATAAAAATATATTCAACAATAATTTTCAGTTAATCAGTCAAATAGTAATTATGTAGTGCCTACTTTGTGTCAGAATCTGTCCAAAGTACTAGGGATATAAACAAAGAGCAAAAAGCAAAAGAAAGCTCCACTTTCAAAAAACACATGGACAAATTTCATACTAGTTTTGTGTAAATCAGCATTAAATATTTCTATTAAATCATTCATCCCTACCGTCTCCATAATGCACAGAAAGTAAATATTCATTACCTATTTGAATATGGTAGTATTCTAGTTTTTTTTTTTTTTTTTTTAATTGATTCATTTTATTTTGCTATGAGACATAGAGGGTAATATACAGTTATCAATTACCCTCCATGTCTCATAACAAAATAAAACAATTAAGTAAAAATCCCAATGTAATTACCTCATCTGAAAGTGCATATGCCATCTACATTTATAACATTCCCAACTCTCTTATTTATTCTTAATGAACAGAAATTTATTTTATCTATCTCCTACCACTCTGGGAAAAAAAGAGAAAAAAAATAAATTACTTGTAATAAATATACAAGATGAAACAAAATAATTCTCTCATTTTCTGTACTATGGGTAATTTTTTTAGATCTTAACCTTCAGCCAATCATTATTTCTGGAGTGATATGTAGTATGTTTCATTTTCTGTCCTTTGGAATCATGGATGTTCATTATATTGATATTACTGTTTTCAAAATTGTCTTACAATGTTGTTGTTATAAATTGATCTTGCTTTTCTCTTTTCATTCTTCATCTGTTTAAAAAAGTTTCATAATTGTTCAGTATTATAACATTGTAGATTATTCTTCTGATTTTTTGCCATGTTTTGCTGAAATTGTTTATTTCTTATAAACAAAATAGTAGTTATCACATTCATCAGCTTCAATTTCTTTGGCTATTTCTGAATTGCTAATAAATTGCTAAATATCTTATATGAGTATCATCTAAATATTTTGTGCATGAAGGACCTTTTCATTTTCTTTGATCTCTTTGAGCTACATTCTCACCAGTGACACAATTGGATCAATGGGCATAAAGTAATTATTCATTTTTTAAAATGTAATTCTAAATTACTTTTTGGAGTGGTTATTTACATTCACAGATATGTGAATAGCACATCAATGCATCTATTTTTCCACAGCAGCCCTCCCTATAACATTTATCATTTTCTACAATATTGTAGCTACAAGGTAATTATATCTGAATTTTTCTAATTAAAATTTCTCTAGTACTGTTTTGAATCATTTTTCCTATATAGCTATAGATAGACTGAGTTTCTTTTCTTGAGAAGGGCCATTTATATAACCATAGGCCATTTATCAATTGAAGAATGACTCAAATTTTTATAAATTTGAACTTGTTTCTTTTATAACTTGGAAAAGAAACATTTGTTAGAAAGTTTGATAAAAAAAATGTTGTCTTATTGTTTACTTCCTTTTTAAACCTTTATTTGACATGAGCATAAAAAGTTAGTGATATTTACTGAAAAGTTTTAATGGAATTAGTAATAATAAGTTTAACATTTTCCTTCTTTCACAAACCTTGAATTATTTTATCAATTCCAAAATTATTTTGTTTCCATCATTAGCCTTGCTTATTTTTAGTTGTTATAGACAAATTTACTTTCTCTGGTTCAACTATTTTCCTCATTTTTATTTCTTTGTCTACCACCACTTTAATGAAATCCTTGTGAGGCAAACTAGAAATTGTAATATTCAGGAATTAATTGCAATTCATCTGTGAATGATAGAGAATGAGAGTGTGCATTATTGATATCTTTGCATGGCATTTCCATTTATCATCTATTTGTTGAACTTTCAAAGAATCAGAATTTCTGAAATGAAATGGAATACAGAGGTTATCTAGTGCATCCTTTTTTGAAAAATAGTCAAGTATTTTTTAAACACTTTTCATTGAGGACAAAGCTATTATATCCTGAAATAGTTTTTTCCTACTTTTTGGGGGATACTGTCAAACATCCTCAAGTCTTTCTTTAAATCAAGTCTAAGATGTTTCTTTCCAATTTATATTCTATGTTTCCAAGTCTACCTCTTGGGCCTAAGCAAACCAAGTCACTTTCCTCTTCTAAGTAAACATTCTTCAAATATTTGGGGGGAGGGTTTGGAGAGAGTTGGAAGAGGTGGATTTTTATTGAAAAAAATTTCAAAAAAGATTTTCTTTTTTATTATAGCTTTTTTATATACAAGATATATGCATGGGTAATTTTTCAGCATTGACAACTACAAAACCTTTTTTTCTAACTTTTTCCCTCCTTCCCCCCAAACCTTCCCCCAGATGACATGTGGAACAATATATGTTAAATATGTTAAAGTATAAGTTAAATGCAATATATGTCTACATGTCCATAGAGTTATTTTGCTGTACAAAAAGAATTGAACTTTGAAATGGTTTACAATGAGCCTGTGAAGGAAATCAAAAATGCAGGCAGACAAAAATAGGGGTATTGGGAATTCTATGTATTGGTTCATAGTCATCTCTCAGAGTTCTTTCGCTGGGTATAGCACTTCTGTGTTAGAATTAATTTGGCTCATCTCATTGTTGAAGAGGGCCACGTCCATCAGAATTGATCATCATATAGTATTGTTGTTGAAGTATATAATGATCTTCTGGTCCTGTTCATTTCACTCAGCATCAGTTCATGTAAGGCTCTTCAGGCCTTTATTAAATCATCCTGCTGGTCATTTCTTACAGAAAAATAATATTCATATACCAAAATATATTCAGCCATTCTCCAATTGATGGGCATCCACTCAGTTTTCAGTTTCTGGCCACTACAAAGAGGGCTGCCACAAACATTCTTGCACATACAGGTCCCTTTCCCTTCTTTAAAATCTCTTTGGGATATAAGCCTCTTTGGGATATGATCCACTGCTGGATCAAAGAGTATGCACAGCTTCATAATTTTTTGAGCATAGTTCCAAATCATTGTCCAGAATGGCTGAATGTAGTCACAATTCCACCAACAATGTATCAGTATCCCAGTTTTCCCACATCCCCTCCAATATTCTTCATTATCTTTCCCTGTCATTCTAGCCAATCTGATAGGTGTGTAGTGGTATCTCAGAATTGTCTTAATTTGCATTTCTCTGATTAATAATGACTTGGAGCATCTTTTCATATGGCTAGAAATAGTTTCAATTTCTTCATCTGAGAATTGTCTGTTCACATCCTTTGACCATTTATCAATTGGAGAATGGCTTGATTTCTTATAAATTGGAGTCAATTCTCTATATATTTTGGAAATGAAGCCTTTATCAGAAGCTTTGACTGTAAAATATTTACCCAGTTTATTGCTTCCCTTGTAATCTTGTCTGCATTAGTTTTGTTTGTACAAAAGCTTTTCAATTGATATAAGCAAAATTTTCTATTTTGTGAGCAATAATGATCTCTAGTTCCTCTTTGGTCACAAATTCCTTCCTCTTCCACAGGTCTGAGAGGTAAATTATCCTATGTTCCTCTAATTTATTTATAATCTCATTCTTTATGCCTAGCTCATGAACCCATTTTGATCTTATCTTGATGTGATGTTAAGTATGGGTCAATGCCTAGTTTCTGCCACACTAGTTTCTAATTTTCCCAGCAAATTTTGTCAGACAGCGAGTTCTTATCCCAAAAGGCAGGGTCTTTGGGTTTGGCAAACACTAGATTATTAAAGTTATTGACTGTTTTGTCCTTTGAACCTAATCTATTCCACTGATCAACTAGTCCATTTCTTAGCCAATACCAAATGGTTTTGCTAACCGTTGCTTTATAATATAATTTTAGATCTGGTACAGCTAGGCCACCTTCATTTGATTTTTTTTTTATTAATTCCCTTGAAATTCTTGACCTTTTGTTTTTCCATATGAACTTTGTTGTTATTTTTTCTAAGTCATTAAAATAGTTTTTTGGGAGTCTGATTGGTATAGCACTAAATAAATAGATAAGTTTAGGTAGTATTGTTATCTTTATTATATTTGCTCACCCTATCCAAGAGCATTTAATATTTTTCCAATTGGTTAGATCTGACTTTATTTGTGTGGAAAGTGTTTTGTAGTTTTACTTATATAGTTTCTGATTTTCCCTTGGCAGATAGATTCCCAAATATGTTATACTATCAGTAGTTACTTTAAATGGGAGTTCTCTTTGAAACTCTGTTGGATTTTGTTAGTGACATATAAGAATGCTGATGACTTATGTGGGTTTATTTTGTATCCTGTGACTTTGCTAAAAGTGTGGATTATTTCTAATAGCTTTTTTAGTAGAACCTCTGAGGTTTTCTAAGTATATCATCATATCATCAGCAAAGAAGTTTTGGTTTCCTCATTACCTACTCTAATTCCTTTAATCTCTTTCTCTTTCTTATTGACAAAGCTAGTATTTCTAATACAACATTGAATAGCAATGGTGATAGTGGGCAACTTTTTTTCACTCCTCTAGTTATTGGGAATGGTTCCAATTTATCCCCATTACACATGATGCTTACTGATGCTTTTAAATAAATGCTACTGATTATTTTAAGGAAAAGTTCATTTATTCCTATACTCTCAAGTGTTTTTAATAGGAATGGATGTTGGATTTTATGAATGCTTTTTCTGCATCTATTGAGATGATCATATGGTTTTTGTTAATTTGGTTATTAATACAGTCAATTATGCTAATAGTTTTCCTAATATTGAACCATCCCTGCATTGCTGATATAAATCTGATTTGATTATGGTGTATTATCATGGGGATGATTTTCTGTCTTTTTGATAATATCTTATTCAATATTTTAGCATCACTATTCATTAGGGAGATAGGTCTTTAATTTTCTTTCTCTGTTTTCAATCTATCTGATTTAGGTATCAGTACTATGTCTGTGTCAATTCTTCAAATAGTTGAAGAAAACTTTCACAATCCTTACATTTTTTTCTCATTTCTAGACTAAATACGTAATGTTCTTCCAACTTTCAACTCACCTGGTTTCTATATTATCCTGGCTGTCTAGCAAATCAATGTTCTTTTAAATAAACAGTTAATTTCAATATTATACAAACAGCAAAAGAAGGGATCCTATGTATTTTCTTCTACAAATATAGATCTGATTTTTATACAAAACAGGAATAATCAAAATAGAAAAAGAACAGAAAAAGAAAAAAAATAGAAATAATAGACCAATGTCTCTAATAAAAACAGATGCAAATATTTTAAATAAATATATCACAAATCAAAAGATTATAAAACATGATTAGGATGGATGCATATGAGGAATGAAGAATTGGTTTATGATTAGGAAAATTATAAACAAGGAAATTCAAGTCAGTGTCTAACATATAATAGTAACATTGTCATAGATCAGATGTTTCTTCATATATGTGTTCAATGATATAATTGTATGGGTGGAGGGGATCTATATGTTAATGAGTTTGATGGCCCCATACCTGGAAATACATTCCCTTTTGTTTATTATTGCTGAAATTTAAAGAAGTGCTCTTTGAGGGTATTGTAGGAGGGTTACATAATTCAAGCTGATCCACATCAACTCCAAGGCAACTTCCACTTCAAAAATTGACATTAAAATTCACAAAACCCATGGGTTACAGAAAAATAATATTTTTTCTTAGTTTGTTGTCTTTAAAAATCAAAATTCTCATTGCAAAAGAAATAATACACAGCTATTTAAGAGTTTCTTGTATAAAAGATAACCTTAACAATTATATTTGATTTGATAACAAATAATTAAACAATGCCAAGTATACTACTCATGAAAAAATATGTATACTTTGAAAAGAATAAAGGAAAATGGATTGACAAATGTGATTGATATGGACATAATGTCAAATGTTTAAAAAAAAAGCACAAAGTACAAGTTTCTCCTGCTTTTGTCTCTCCACCAGAAGAAGGCAAATGTTCAAAAGATCTGCTAGTCATTACTAAGCTATACCATATTTTAGTCATAAAACTTAGAACCACATAATCACTTAGCATTTCCTTTGAAAATGAATTTCTGTTGATATCTGAGAATTTTACAATACCTCAAAAGATGCTGACACACAAAAAAAATACCTGTTTTAGGTACAAAATTTTCATAAACACTTTTCTTCTCCAGAAATATGTATAAAAATGAAAAATTAAAATTAATCTCCAAGGTGAATGTAGACAATGGAAAGTGTATTGCATTTAAATTTATAATATCTGAGTGTGCAAAATCCAATTTTGTCAATTATTATCCATGTGACCTTTAGCATATAATTTAATTTTTTTGTGTCTCAGTTTTTCTTACCTATGAAATAAGAGCTTGGGGTGGATGACCTAGAATTTATATACTAACTATAATCTATGATCTTATAATCTATATATTATATAGGTCTAGTATGTGTGCAAAACATTTATAACAGTTGAAGATAATTAATATCTAGTTATATAATCCCATAAGAAATAAATGAGAGACAGGTTAATAGTTTATAAGGAGTTGAACTTCAAATCAGGAAAACCTGACTTTAAGTACTGTTTAGGCCACATAGTAGGTATGTGACCATGGACAAATTGTTTAATCTCTCAGTGAACCCAGGCATCTCTCTAAAACAATAAATTACAAATTAGATAATACATGAGCATCAATTAAAAGCCAACTTACATGCCTAAAATACAATATGGTACATTAATGGAAGGGGTCTTTACTCATGGATGCACTATCTATTCATAAAGTCAGATTCAGAATTTCCATACATTATTATTTGAGAGGAAACCTAGTAAATAAATGTAGATTAATTCCTTTTTAAGGAAAAACTTAATTCAAACCTTGACTCTAACTCATACTACTGCCCATGTGAACAGAATCAAGTCACTTAACCACTTCACCAAACAATTTTTTAAATTTGAAAAGTTGCAGCCAGGTGGCTCAGTGCATAGAGTACTGGCCTGAACTCCTCTTAATGAGTCCATATACGGTTTCAAACACTTACTAGCTGTGGACCCTGGGAAAGTCACTTAATCCTATTTACCTGAATTACTCAACTGCAAAATGAGTGGGAACAGGAAATGGTAAACCTCCCTAGTATCTTTGCAATAAAAACCTAAATAAAGGTCATAATTGAAAAATAACTGAAATTGAATAGTTGCAGCTTTGATTAAATGAAGCAGTTTCAATGTAAGGCACTTTAATATTAATGAATTTAACATTTTGAAAAGGAGAAAGGAGGACAAAAAGAATGAAATACAATAACTTTTTTTAAAAAATGTGGTATATAGACTTCCTGGAATGGAGCCAAGAGGGTGGAGATGACACACATTTCTCTCTGCCCTTCTTTACAACCCTAACAATAATTACAAAATCCAGCCACTGAATTAGATCTGGATAGGCAGAGCCCACAAATATTGGGAGTGCAACAAATTATCAGCAGAAGATAATTTCAAAGATTGCCAAAAAAGGTCTGTATCAATTGAAAACAGGAAGGAGACAGCAGGGCAACCAGTACAAATGCCAGCACAGACAGATCAGAGTCCTGGGGAAGAGAATGTATGCAGAAAACAGATCAGAAAAGATCAGTTTCAAACAGAAACGGGAGAGAGGCAGTGAAGCACAAACTGCTGACTACAAACTCTAGCACAGACAGACAAAGCCCCAGGCCATTGCTGATTTCACCAGCATTGCAGACTCCATATGGCAGAGTCAGCACCAGGAGTGAATCAGCACTGAAGCAGAACAGCTACAGTCACTTGGAAACTACCCACTCCCCTGCCCTAAAGGCAGACCTTAACTTAACTTTTAAAAAAATTAATAAAAAAGTAAAGAGGACTCAAACTATTGACAGCATTTATGGTAAAAGAGTAGAATTGATTTAAAATCCTGAGAAGACTAAAGGCAAATTGTCTCCAGGTGAAACTCCAAAGGGTGATATATCCTGGTCCCCAAAACATAAGGCTCTCCTAGAAGAACATCAAAAAGATCTTAAAAGAGAGCTAGAAGAAAAATGGGGAAAGGAAATAAAAGCTTTTGCAAGAGAGTTTGGAAAAGGCAACACAAAAGAGACATAGTGAAATGAAAAACAAACAAACAAACAAATAATTCGTTAAAGGATAGATTTAATAAACTGGAAAAAAATCAACTTCCAGAAAAAAAGAATTTGTGAAATAGGAAGAGAAATTAACTCCTTACAAAACAGAATTTGTGAAATGGGAAAAAATCCATAGAACAAAACAACTCATTCAAAAATTCAAATGGACAAATACAAAAAGAAGTAAAAAAAAAATAAATGAAGAAAATAACATACAAAAATTCAGAATTGAACAAATGGAAATGAATGAATCAATAAGACAACAAGAATCAGTCAAACAAAACCAAAAAAAATGAAAAAAAATAGAAAAAATGTAAAATACCTAATGGGGAAAACAATGAAACTGGAAAATAGATCTAGAAGAGACAACCTAAGGATTATTGGATTCTCTGAAATACATGATGAAAAAAAAGAGCTTAGCCACTATATTTCAGGAATTCATCAAAGAGAACTGCCCGGATATCCAAGAAACAGAACGTAAAATGATCATTGAAAGAATTCACTGAATGCCTCCTGAAAGAAACCCCAAATTTAAAATTCCAAGGAATATCATGGCTAAATTTGAGAACTATCAGACAAAGGAAAAAAAAATTAAAAGCAGCCAGAAAGAAACAATTCAAATACTGAGGAGCCACAATAAGGATTACTCAGGACCTAGCAGCTTTCACTTTAAAGGATCGAAGGACCTGGAATCTGATATTCCTAAAGGCAAAGGATTTTGGAATGCAGCCAAGAATAAATTATCTTGATAAACTGAGCATTTTCTTTCAGGGAAGAAGATGGACACTCAATGAAACTAGTGAATTCCATGTATTTTGGATGAAAAGACCAAAGCTAAACAAAAAAAAAATGAGCTCCAAATATAGAACTCAAGAGAAGCAAAAAAGGTTAAAATAAATTCTTAAGATCTGTATTGTTATAATATAAAAAAGAAACTAGAGATGGAAAAGGTATTGTAACAGGAAAAAAGAGGGAAAGTGGAGGTAAAATGAGGGAAATTACATCTCAGGAAAAGGGAAAGAAAGAAGAGAGGGTAATGAATGTTGTGTGAATCTTACTCTCATAAGATTTAACTCAAAGAAAGAATTTTAGATATATTTGCTTTCACCAAGAAACATCTCTCAGCTTTTAGAAAAGTAGAAGGGAAAAGAGGAAAAGGGAAGGGGTAGGCTAAATAGAAGAGATAAGAGAAATAGTAGGAGAAAGATATAAGAAAAAGGGATGGTCTCTAAAGGAGGAGGACTGCTTGATGCAAATAGTGCTCATAAGTAAAATACTGGAGTGGAGGGAAAGGGGAAGAGGCAAAAAAAGGGTAACTTGGGGGTTAATAAGATAGCAGGAAATACAAAATTACTAGTTTTAACTGTAAATGTGAATGGGGCGAACTTTCCCATAAAATGTAAGCATCCAGCAGACTGGATTAAAAGTCAGAATCCTACAATATGTTGTTTACATTGAAACACATTTAAAGCAGAGTGATACATACAGAGTAAAGGTAAAAGTCTGGAGTAGAATATATTATGCTTCAGCTGAAGTCAAAAAAGCAAGGGTAGCCATCCTAATCTCAGATCAAGCAAAAGTAAAAATTGATCTCATTAAAAGAGATAAGGAAGGAAATTATATCTTGTAAAGGGTACCATATATAATGAACCAATATCAATACTAAACATATATGAACCAAGTAGTGTAGCCTCAAAATTCCTAAAAGAGAAGTTAAGACAAAATAAATAGACAGCAAAACTATAACAATGGGAAATCTCAACCTTGCTCTCTCAGAACTACATAAATCCAACTATAAATAAATAAGAAAGAAGCTAAAGAGGTAAATAGAATACTAGGAAAACTAGATATGATATATCTTTACATAAAATTGAATGGAGACAAAAAGCAGTACATGTTCTTCTGGGCAGTTCATTGAATCTATGCAAAAATTGACCAAATATTAGGAATAAAGACCTCAAAATAAATGCAAAAAGGCAGAAATAGTAAATGCATTTTTTCAGATCACAATGCAAGAAAAATTACATTCAAAATAAAGCAAAAAGAAATTGGAAACTAAATAATCTCATACTGAAGAATGAATGGGTGAAAGAGCAAATCATAGAAACAATCAATAATTTCATCCAAGAGAATGAAAATAATGAGACAACATACTAAAATTTGTGCAAAGCAGCCAAAGCAGTAAGAAGGGGAAATTTTATATCTCTAGAGGCTTACTTGCATAAAATAGAAAAAGGGAAGATCAATAAATTGGGCTTGCAACTAAAAACACTAGAAAAATAACAAATTAAAAACCCCCAATCAAATACCAAACTTGAAATTCTAAAAATAAAGAGAAATCAATAAAATTGAAACTAATAAAACTATTAAATTAATATATAAAACTAAGAGCTGGTTTTATGGGAAAAAACACAACAAAATAGATAAACCTTTATTTAATTTGAAAAGAAAAAAGAAAGCAGAAAATCAAATTGTTAAGTCTCAAAATGAAAAGGGAGAATTATCTGCCAATGAAGTGGAAAAGTAGAGCAATTATCAGGAGTTACTTTGCCCGGCGTTATGCCAATAAATTTGACAAGCTAAGTGAAATGGAGAAAGACATACAAAAATATAGATTGCCCAGATTAACAAAAGAGGAAATAAATTATGTCAATAGTCCCATTTTAGAAATAGAAATAGAACAAGCTATTAACCAATTCCCTAAGAAAAAATCCCCAGGACCAGATGCATTTATATGTGAATTCTATCAAATATTAAAAGAACATTCAACTCCAATATTATATAAACTATTTGAAAAAATAGAGAATGAAGGACACCCACCAAACTCCTTTTATGATACAGACATGGTATTGATACCTAAACAAGGTGAATTTAAAACAGAGAAAGAAAATATTGTAGCCCAATCTCCCTAATAAATATTCATGCAAAAATCTTAACAAAATATTAGCAAAGAAAGTACAAATAGTCATCCCCAGGATAATATACAACGACCAAGTAGGATTTATCTAGGAATGCAGGGCTGGTTCAATATTAGGAAAGCTATTAACATAATTGACTGTATCAATAACCAAAGTAACAAAAGCCATATGATTATCTAAATAGATGTAGAAAAAGCATTTGATAAAGTCCAACACCCATTCCTATTAAAAATACTAGAGAGTATAAGAATAAATGGACTTTTCCTTAAAATAGTCAGTAGCATGTATCTAAAACCATCAGCAAGCATCACATGTAAATGGGATAAACTAGAAACATTCCCAATAAGATCAGGGGTGAAACAAGGTTGCCCACTATCACCATTGCTATTCAATATTGTATTAGAAATGCTAGCCATTCTTTACAAATGATATAATGGGGACTTCTGGCCAAGATGGTGGCGTGGAGACAGACAGCTGCTTGAACACAGCTTGCGTTTTCTCTCAGGACTTACTTCATGATAAGCCTCGGCATTAATGCTTGACTAGAAAAGAAACCCACAAATAATCACCAACAGAAGACATCCTTGAAATTTGCCAGAAAAGGTCTGTGTTTGCTCAGGGAAGGGGACAAACAGACTGGACACAGACTGAGGGCAGGCAGCGAGAGTGAGGCAGGCAGCTTACACTGCTCATTTTGCAGGGGGAGGGGGGAAATTTCTTACATTTCTGCAAAAAGACTTTTACCCCAGTGTGGATGTTTCATCTTGGCAGCAAGCCAGGAGCAGCTGAAAGGGTGTAAACACTGGAGGTGAAGAATAAAACCCTGGAAAGCTAGCATCTGTCATCTCTCCACACCCGGCCACCCCCACCCAGACCCGGAGTGACTCAGCTCATTCTTAGAGCCTCAGAGCTCTAACCATTGACATTCTGTATGGATAGAGAACAATCTTCAAACCCTGAGGAGACTAAAAGCAGACTGTCTACAGAGGAATCCCCTAAGGGGGATATGATCTGCTCCTCAATACAGAAGACTCTCATAGAGGAAATCAAAAAGTCTCTCACAAGATAGCTAGAAGAGAAATGGGAAAAGGAAAGGGAAGCTTGGCAAGAGAGTCTGGAGAAATCATCCCAGGCATTTAAAGACAGAGTGCATAAAGAAAACAAATCATTGAGAAATAAAATTATTGAGTTTGAAAAAGAAAACAGCTCTCTAAAAAATAAAATGGATGAAATGGAAAAAAAAATTTCATAGAAGAAAAAAACTCACTTAAAAACTCAATTGGACAATTGCAAAAAGATATAAAAAAAGTGAGTGAAGAAAATACATAATTGAAAATTAGACTCAAACAAGTAGAAATGAATGACGCAAGGAGAAACCATGTAGTCAAGGAAAACCAGGAAAACAGAACAATTGAAAAGAATGTCAAGTACCTTATTGGAAAGACAACAGACCTGGAAAACAGATCCAGGAGAGACAATCTGAGAATAATTGGACTCCTTGAAAAATGTGAGGAAAAAAAGACCCTGGACGTTATTTTACAGGAAATTATCAAAGAGAACTGCTCAGATGTTTTAGAAACAGAAGGTAAAATAAACATTGAAAAAATTCATCTATCACATACTGAAAGGGACCCTAAAATCAAAACGCCAAGAAATATAATGGCCAAGTTCAAGAACCATCAGACTAAGGAAAAAATATTGGAAGCTTCTAGAAAAAAGCAATTCAGATATGGAGGAGCCACAATAAGGATAACCCAGGATCTAGCAGCATCCATATTAAAAGAACAAAGGGCCTGGAATAGGATATTCTGAAAGGCTAAGGAACTTGGTATGGAGCCAAGAATAACTTACCCAGCAAAAATGAGCATCGTTTTCCAGGGAAGAAGATGGACATTTAACAAAATAAATGAATTCCATCTATTCTTCATGAAAAAACCAGATCTACACAAAATGTTTGATCTTCAAATACAGAACTCAAGAGATTTCTAAAAAGGTAAAAAGAAATCTTGAGAACTATATTTCTGCCATAAAGATATGTAAAGAACACATGTATAATTTGTCCTAGATACTAGAGGTGGAAAGGAAAATATATCATAAAAAAGTGTAAAGTGGTGGTACTACATCTCATGAAGAGGCAAAGGTAACCTATTGTATCTGAGAGAAAGAAAGGAGGGAGATGAACATAATGTGTATCAATAGACATATTTGATTTATGGTGAAACTTCTTCCACTTCATTGAAAAGTGAGAGGGAAGGAGTAAGCTAAGGGGAAGGGAATACAGAAATTGTGAGAAAAAAGGGGTAAAATAGGAAGAGGAACTTTAAAGTGGGGAAGGAATACTAAAAAGGGAGGGCTGTGAAAAGCAAGTGGTGTTCATAAGTTTAATACTGGGTAGGGGGGTAAAAGGGAAGGAAAGGGGAAAAGCATAAGTAGGAGTTAACAGGATGGCAAGCAGTATAGAATTGGTCATTCTAACCATAAATGTGAATGGGGTAAACTCCCTCATAAAGAGGAAGCAGTTAGCAGACTGCATTAAAAGCTAGAATCCTACTATATATTGTTTATAGGAAACACACCTGAAACAGGGTGATACATTCAGAATAAAAATAAAAGGGTGGAGCAGAATCTATTATGCTTCAGGTGAAGCCAAAAAAGCAGGGGTAGCCATCCGCGTGTCAGGTCAAGTAAAAACAAAAATTCATCTAATTAAAAGACATAAGGAAGGGCATTATATCCTGGTAAAGAGTAGCATAGAAAATGAAGCAGTATCAATATTAAACACATACACACCAAGTGGTGCAGCATCTAAATTCTTAAAAGAGAAATTAAGAGAACTGCAAAAAGAAATAGACAGCAAAACTACAATAGTGGGAGATCTCAACCTTGAACTCTCAGAATTAGATAAATCAAACCACAAAATAAATAAGAAAGAAGTCAAAGAGGTAAATAGAATACTAAAAAAGTTTGATGATAGATCTTTGGTGAAAGCTCAATGGAGACAGAAAGGAGTACACTTTCATCTCAGCAGTTCATAAGAACCTATACAAAAATTGATCATATACTAGCCCATAAAAACCTCAAAATCAAATGCAGTAAGGCAGAAATAGTAAATGCATCGTTTTCAGACCACAATGCAATGAAAATTAAATTTAATAAGAAACCAGAGAAAATAGATCAAAAATAATTGGAAACCAAATAATCTCATACTAAAGAATGATTGGGTGAAACAGCAAATAATTAGAGAACCCCAAAGACTCTGCTAAAAAACTATTAGAAATAATTCACAACTTTAGCAAAGTTGCAGGATACAAAATTAATCCACATAAATCCTCAGCATTTTTATACATTACCAACAAAATCCAACAGGAAGAGATACAAAGAGAAATTCCATTCAAAATAATGGTTGATAGTATAAAATATTTGGGAATATATCTACCAAAGGAAAGTCAGGAACTATATGAGCAAAATTATAAAACACTTGCCACAAAAATAAAGTCAGATTTAAATAATTGGAAAGACATTAAGTGCTCTTGGATAGGCCAAGCGAAAATAATCAAGATGAAAATACTCCCTAAATTAATCTATTTATTTTGTGCTATACCAATCAGACTCCCAAAAAACTATTTTAATGACCTAGAAAATTAACAACAAAATTCATATGGAAGAACAAAAGATTGAGAATTTCAAGGGAACTAATGAAAAAAAAAATCAAATGAAGGTAGCCTAGCTGTACCAGATCTAAACCTATATTATAAAGCAACAGTCACCAAAACCATTTGGTATTGGCTAAGAAATAGACTAGTTGATCAGTGGAATAGGTTAGGTTCACAGGGAAAGATAGTGAATAAAAATAGCAATCTAGTGCTTGACAAACCCAAAGATCCCAAATTTTGGGATAAGAATTCATTATTTGACAAAAACTGCTAGGTAAACTGGAAATTAGTATGGCAGAAACTAGGCATGGACCCACATTTAACACCATATACTAAGATAAGATCAAAATGGCTTCATGATTTAGGCATAAAGAGCGAGATCATAAATAAATTATAGGAACATAGGATAGTTTACCTCTAAGACTTGTGGAGGAGAAAGGAATTTATGTCCAAAGGAGAACTAGAGATCATTATTGATCACAAAATAGAAAATTTTGATTATATCAAACAAAAGTTTCTGTACAAACAATACTAATGCAAACAAGATTAGAAGGGAAGTAACAAATTGGGAAAACATTTTTACAATTAAAGATTCTGATAAAGGCCTCATCTCCAAAATATACAGATAATTGATCTTAATTTATAAGAAATGAAGCCATTCTCCAATTGATAAATGGTCAAAGGATATGAACAGACAATTTTCAGATGATGAAATTGAAATTATATCCACTCATATGAAAGAGTGTTCCAAATCACTATTGATCAGAGAAGTGCAAATTAAGACAACTCTGAGATACCACTACACATCTGTCAGATTGGCTAAGATGACAGGAACAAATAATGATGAATGTTGGAGGGGATGTGGAAAAACTAGGACATGATGCATTGTTGGTGGAGTCGTGAAAGAAACCAACCATTCTGGAGAGCAATCTGGAATTATACCCAAAAAGTTATCAAACTGTGCATACCCTTTGATTCAGCAATGCTACTCCTGGGCTTATATCCCAAGGAAATACTAAAGAAGGGAAAGGGACCTGTATGTGCCAATATGTTTGTAGCAGCAATTTTTGTAGTGGCTAGAAACTGGAAAATGAACAGATGCCCATTACTTGGAGAATGGTTGGGTAAATTATGGTATATGAATGTTATGGAATATTATTGTTCTGTAAGAAATGACCAACAGGATGAATACAGAGAGTATGGGAGAGACTTACATCAACTGATGTTGAGTGAAATAAGCAGACCTAGGAGATCATTATACACTTCAACAATGATACTGTATGAGGATGTATTCTGATGGAATAGAGAAGAACTAATCCAATTCCAATTGAACAGTGATGGACAGAATCATCTACACCCAGAAAAGGAACACTGGGAAATGAGTGTAAACTATTAGCATTTTTTGTTTTTCTTCCCAGAATATTTTTACCTTCCAAATCCAATTCTTCCTTTGCAACAACAATAACAACAACAAAATTCGGTTCTGCACATATATATTGTACCTAGGATATGCTATAAGATATTTAATATGTATAGGAATGTCTGCCATCTAGGGGAGGGGGTGGAGGGAAGGAGGGGAAAAATTTGGAATAGAAGGGAGTACAAGGGATGATGTTGTAAAAAATCACCTATGCATATGTACTGTCAAAAAATGTTATAATTATTCAATTTATTAAAAAAATGATGTAATGGTATCCTTAGAGAACAACAGAGAATCAACTAAAAAGCTATTGGAAACAATCAACAACTTCAGCAAAGTTGCAGGATACAGTATAAAATTATTGATTGTATCTATGATTTTTTTTTTGTATTCCTGGTTTTGGCTCCTCTATATATATTTGAATTGTTTCTTTCTGAATGCTTGCAATACTTTCTACTTGATCTGATAGTTGTGAAATTTAGCTGTTACATTCCTTGGAGTTTCCATTTTAGGGTATCTTTCAGGAGATTACTATAGCAATCTACTGTTTAACAAACCCAAAGACCCAAGCTTTTGGGATGAGTTCACTATTTGACAAAAATTGCTGGGAAAATTGGAAACTAGTATGGCAGAAACTAGACACTGACCCACACCTAACACCTTATACCAAGATAAGGTCAAAATGGGTTCATGATCTAGACATAAACAATGATAATATAAGCCAATTAGAAGAATATAGGATAGTTTACCTCTCAGATTTGTGGAGGAGGAAGGAATTGATGACCAAAGAAGAACTAGAGATCATTATTGATCACCAAATAGATACTTTTGATCATATCAAGTTAAAAAGTTTTTGTATAATGAAAATTAGAAGAGAAGCAATAAACTGGAAAAAACATTTTTACATCAAAAGGATCTGATAAAGGCCTCATTTTTAAAGTATATAGAGAATTGACTCAAATGTATAATAGTTCAAGACACTATCCAACTGATAAATGATCAAAGGATATGAACAATTTTCAGATGAAGAAATTGAAACTATTTGTAACCACTTGAAAAGTTGCTCAATCACTATTGATCAGAGAAATGCAAATCAATATAACTCTGAGATATAACTACATACCTGTCAGATTGTCTAAGATGACAGGAAAAGAAAATGACAAATGTTAGAGGGGATGTAGGAAAACTAGGACACTGATATGTTGTTGGTAGAAGTGTGAATGGATCTAACCATTCTGGAGAGCAGGTTGGAACTATGCTCAAAAAGGTATCAAAACTGTGCATATACTTTGATCCAACAATGTTTCTATTGGGATTATATCCCAAAGAGATCTTAAAAGAGGGAATGGAACCCATATATGGAAAAATGTTTGTGGCAGACTTTTTGTAGTATCAAGAAACTGGAAACTTGGTGGATGCCCATCAATTGTAGAATGACTGAGTAAATTATGTTATATGGGAATATTATTGCTCTGTAAGAAATTACCAGTTTGATTTCAGAAATACCTGTAGAGACTTACATGAACTGATACTGAGTGAAAAGAGCAGGATCAGGAGATCATTATATATTTCAACAACAATACTATATGATGATCAATTCTGATGGACATGACTCTCTTCAACAATGAGATGAACCAAATGAGTTCCATTTGTTCAATAATGAATAGAACCAACCACACCCAGTGAAAGAATTCTGGGAAATGAATGTGAACCAATGCATAGCATTTCCAATTGTCTGCTTGCATTTTTTATTTCCTTCACAGGTTAATTGTACATTATTTCAAAGTTCAAATCTTCTTGTGCAGCAAAATAAATGTATGGATATGTATACCTATATTGTATTTTAACATATACTTTAACATTTTTAACATGTATTGGTTTATTTGCCATCTGGGGAAGGGGATGGGGGAAAGGAGGGAAAAAATTGGAACAAAAGATTTTACAATTGTCAATGCTGAAAAATTGCCCACGCATATATCTTGTAAATAAAAAGCTACACTAAAAAAAAAAAAAGAAAAGAAACCACCAGGATGATTTCAGAGAGGATTGGAGATGCCCATGTGAACTGATTTTAAGTGAAATTAACAGAATCAGGAGATCATTATACACAGCAACACAAAGACTATATGATGATTGATTCTAATGGAAGTGGCTGTCTTCAACATTGAGATGATTTGGACCAGTTCCACTTGTGCAGTGAATAAGAGAACCATCTACTCCCAGAGAGAGAACCATGGGAAAAGAGAGTGGAACACAGCATAGCATTCTCAATCTCTCTGTTATTATTTGCTTGCATTTTGTTTCTTTTTTCTCAGTTTTTTTTTCTTCCTCTTGATCTAATTTTTCTTGTACAATCGGATGGCTGTGTGAATATGTATACACATATTTGATCTGGCATATATTTCAGCATATTTGGCATTTATTGGACTGCCTGCCATGTGAGGGAGGGAATGGGGAGAAGGGGAAAATTTGTGGCAAGGAGTTATGCAGGGGTTGATGGTGAAAAAATTGCCCATACATATGCTTTGTGAATAAAAAGCTTTAATAAAAAATGTGGTATATACTCTCCATATTCTTCCAGATTGTTTCTATCAATTCATTTTTTCATTCATTCACCCATTCATTTATCTGTTAGTTTATTCATGTTTGTCTATTATTTATTAGTTTGTTAATATACTTATCTGTTTATGTACTTTCATAGTCATTACCACCAATGCATTTTACATAAAACCTACCAGAGGGATGATCTGATAAATACAAATTTGTTACAATTAAATAAGTTGGGTAGCATTAAAAGCTATTTTAATTATTAAAGTTTAGTACCTCAATAGGGACATTAGTGGAACACTTATCTTTTTGCATCTCAGTATCTTCTAGTGTTTCTCATAAACCTAAGGAGACTCTTGAATAAAAAAAATAAAACAAGGATTCTTTTTTTTTTTTTTAACATATAAGTCAGAGGAGATTTTTATATTGTATTTCTAAAAAATGATATTACAACCATAAGAAATATTAGATTTGGAGAAAGCAAATCTTGATGTCAGTCCCTTCTGCTGTAATATTGGTATCTTATAATAAACTTGTCGGTATTATAAACTATCTGCTGTGAAAAGCCCTGATTAAAATGAACAGTTCTCTACTTCCTCCTGCCAAATAGATGCTAAGTTTATTAGAAACTGTCTAATGCTTTGCTTTAAAAATATATAATTTCATTATTTAAATTTGAAAATAGGCAGAATGAGGGGCATCTATATTGTGTCCCTCAGAACAAACCTTTTTTCAATCAGTCTTCATTTATTAAACTTTTCACTACAGTTTTGATTTTCTTTACCCTGGAAAAAAAAAGAAAATCATTTTACTGGACATTTCAATACATCATAATCCAATTTTGAAAACAATCAAACTCAAAGCTTCAACCCACAGTAATAGGGGGGTTTAAAAAGGTCTGTCTTAGCTTTTTCACCTAAAAGTAAATGTCACATTTTCAATAGCCATACCTACTAGGAGAGCCTGGGAACATATTAACCAAATTACTTGCCCACAAAATCATTACAATCTTTTGTTCCATCTAAAGCCCTTCCCCCACCACCATCTTTCTTTCTTTTTCTCTCTCTTTTGTGGTAGTATGGAGTGGGGACAGATTGCAATGTCTAGGGAAACAAACCGCTTACTTTTACAAGCACACTGTGGGTGATCCAGGGTGTGTTTGCACCTGCCCCTCTCCTACGTGGTGGCAAGATCAGATTTCATATTTGTTTAAAAGGTCAGAAGAGGTTCATCCAGTTAAATTGGACAAATTAAAGATTGTATGAAAAAGATTTCATAGAGCTTGATGGACAATATCTACAGCAGCAAATAAATATTTAAAATCTTCCCCTAAAGAACTGAATAAGTTGAATTTAATTCAATATAATGGCCACTTATTCTGATATTTTCACATGACTAGTTGAAAACATTTTCTTAAATGGTTTAAATTGGACATATCATTAAAAAATACCTTTCTGAAAATGAACATTGTTTTGATGTTAATTTCATGATTGAACATGAAATGAGGCTATCTTTGATATATGCTTACACCTTCTGCTTGACATCACTTTTTACTAAATAAGAAAACTTATAATGTCACCGACATATAATTCTTGTGATTTTCATTTGGTCAGGATTTATTCCCTGAGTCAGATGAAATTTGGGGGAATTTGAAAATTACTTAATTTATTTCATTAATATAAGGTTGATATGCCATTGTAAATGAAGGCTCTTGCTAATGATAGGGTTAATTTTTTTTCCTCTCAATATTTTCTTTCTTCTTCCCCTCTTTCCACCAAAAAATCTTCCTTCCTTCCCTTTTTCACTTCTTTCCTTCCTTCCCTCCTCCTTCTTTCTCTGCTTCCTTCCTTCCTTCCTTCCTTCCTTCCTTCCTTCCTTCCTTCCTTCCTTCCTTCTCTCCTTCCCTTTCCCCTTTCCTTCTTCCCTCTTTCTTTCTGTCCCTCCTTCCTTCTTTCTTTCCTTGTCCCTCACTCTCTCCTAAGCTCCTTTTCTTCAGTGAGTTTTTTCTTTATATATTATAATACAAAGTATATGACAGTATTAATGTCTGAGGGGGACATATAATAAGATCTTATTCTATATATTCACAATATTATAAATGGTCATGTGTCTTACAATTATTATTTGTGATTGTGTCTGCAGGAATAGCCCAAACTCAGATTGCTCATTAGTTTTGCTATTTTCTATAAAGTCTAAATATCCACATATGGAGAAAATTCATTTGCTTTAATTGGCCAGAAGGCCAGGAGAACTCCCAAGATTTGCACAGAGTCTAACAAGTGAAGGGACTTTTTAGATTCTTATAGTCCTGGATCCATTGTGGTAGGATAAGTAGTATGGCATAGATCCAAAAGAAGTGAATCTGGTTTCTATCTTTTTGTCTGGTTTATTGTCTCTACACCAAGTAAAATTCCAAGAAATTATAAAATCAAAACTTAGGTATGACACATTTCTTGGCTTTCCCCCAAATTTAACAACTGTAGAAAACATATTCATTGTGTGCAATATGGAAATTAGGTGTAGGTGGCACTTTAAGAAGATGGTATAATATATATTACTAACAGATGAGTATCCTGAACAAAGTAAATCCTTTTAGATGGACCAGTGGTATCCTTATTTCTTTAATCTATCTGTCTGTCTATATATATATATATATATATATATATATATATATATATATGGCACTAAAGTGCTTGGCACAGAGTAAACACTATGTAAATATCATCATCATCATCATCATTCTTATATTGATATAAATATACAAATATTGACAGATATATTTGTTTATATGCAAGCATGTGTAACATATACTCATTCATGTTTGTGCACATATTAAATCACATGTGGTTGCATGGTTTATATACATATATGTATGAGCATAAATGTATATGTGTAAGCATGTATAGAAATATACATATATTACAGTGAGTGACACGTGTATAAATTTATATAGACATAGGCTTATATACTTACTATCTTAAACTGGGGATATAAAAAAAAAATAAAGACATGGCCCCTCACCCCAAAGAACTTACCTTGTAATAGAGGAGATATGAAAATAGCAAACAAAAGGTAATGTTGGAGCTGAAAGTACTGACATTGGGGCCATTATGTGATAGGAAGGACTTCAACCCAGCTGACTCTGAGGTCAGCTATTTATCCACTGCCTCATAAATTTCTCTAAATAAGATTCTGTAAATGTCATGCATGAAAAAAACAATAAAAAATACTGAATCACATACTACAATCCAAATTTTATTCTTGCTTACTGAGCAAATATGTTCCACTTTCCTCAGTATAAATACAACACTTTTCCTTTGACAGAGAGCCCTTGATTTTCAACTGAGACGGTCAGTCTCTCTAGAGATTAAAGACATCTGACAAATAATTCCTCAAATAATTATTAAAAGGATTATTTGATCATCAACATAAGAACTTTGTGACTTAAATTGTGAAGGTATCATTACCCTCATTATATAGAAGATGAAACTAAGGCTATTGAACATAAGAGAAAAACTAGTAAATGGAAGAGGATTCAAACCCAGAATTCTTCTGACTCTTTGTCCAGCATATGCTTGCTATGTTTTGTTTTCCTATGTTTAGTTACCTCAGGTTCCAATAATTCTCTGTACCTGTAAACCAAGTGAACCTTTACCCAGATTGAAAATCATTCCCATCAAAGGAACTAAATAACCAAGCAGAGAGCCACCACCAGAGGCATTTGCCAACAAGGAGTCAGCATTTTTTCTATCTTTGCCCTACTGCTCGGCCTTTTAAGGAAAATAACATCATCACATAACTGCACCTGAGTTTATGGCCTCTTCTGTTTTGTATCACCTCCTTCCTTTCCTCTTTCCTTCCCTCCTTTCCTCCTTCCTTCCTTCCCTTCTTCCTTTCCTCAAAGACAAGCCAAAATATCAGCCTTTTTTAGCTGTTAATTGCCATGATTCTGTAAACTGAGTAATTTTTATGGTGAATTTGAGATGAAATGTGATATTTCAGATTAAGAAATGATTTAGCCAGAAACTCTGTCTTCAGCCATAAATTTTAATCTGTGATATGTGCTAACTACATTTATTTCTAAACTAGATATTAAAAATAATTACCTTTGCCATAGCAAAAAATAAAATTACAATTGAATTACAATAAATCTCTTGTAGTATTATATATTGAATCATTATTGCAATGTTCTAACCTTAGATCTAGAGATGTTTGGGTAGTCCTCCTTCCTTATTTTTGAGAAGAACAAACTGAAGCCAAAGAAAGTGAAATGACATTGAAATTATATACTATGGGCATCACAGGCAGGATATGATCCTCCATCCAAGGATCATAAACTTATTGATGTAAAATATATCCAAGAATCAGTTTACAAATGGAGAAGAAAAACTCAGAAAATTTGAGATCACATAGGGAGTACACACAAAACATTTGAATACAGATCCTCTTACTCTAAGTCATTGTTCTTTATTGGCACTATCTTCAACAAACTCACCGATGTTCAACAAAAATAATGAAACTCCAACAGTCATAGCCTGAATAACTTTTGTAAAGCCACTTGTAAAATACAGAGATTAAGAAAAGTAAGTAAGAAAATTTGCTCATGGGAAAGGAGTTTGAGTAGTTTCTTTGGATTATGATGTCCCTAAAAGGGAATAAAGTGTGAACTTTGTGAATGAGCCACTGGTAAGAAGACTAATTAGTAACTTGCAGTCCTTGTAAGGGGAAGATGTAGGTGGAAAAGAATTGAATGCAAAAAAAATATTTTTTGAATGATCAATGATTAAGTCATTGTCCGGAATATTAATTGATTTTTATGGACATCTTTCACTATTTATAATGGTTTGAAGAGATGAACTAACTCACAGTATTTCTTTGGCTAATCTCTGGCACTGCAGAGGGCTAGACTTTTAAAAGCCCATTGCATAACTTCTCAAACCCTTCCAGAATGTCTTTGACATACTATCACTATAATTCTGATGGGATTTGGCTGCCAGCATTGAAAATTTGGTGAGTGGAATTCACAAATGTGTTTTCTCTTCAGATCTCAAATGACCATTGCACTACATATAAAGGATGATGTTTCTTTTAAAAATGAAAATGATTTCTTGTATATCTATGAAAGTGGGGCAGATAATTTCAAAGCAGTTGGTAATTTCATTTAGAAAAGGACATAAATTTCCAAAGATTAGAAAAGTATCCAGTAAATCTTTTGAGCTAAATATTAGCCTGAACATCTAATTGCATATTTCTTTAGCTGATGTTCTGGAAGCTGATTTTGAAAATTCAGAATAATACCTTTTGTTATTCTAGCCGTTTTTTTTTTTTAATTTTGTTTTTTTTTTTTACACAAAATATCATGCCAACTGAAATGTCACTTTTAAGCTGATATTATGTTATCTTTGAAAAAAATCAGACTTATTTTAAAATAGTCATTGAAAATTCATAACATTTTCTATATGAGTATTGTAAGATAAATAGTACCAATGTTATTTACACATAAGGAACCTGAGATTCGGATAATTTATTCATTTATACATCAATGTTATATCAAAGCTGAAACTCAGTCAATAAGTATATATCAAGTACCTATTGTGTACCAAACATGATAGTATAAGTTCCATGAGGTCAGAAAATGGACCATTTATATTCTATTGAGGAAGACATTATTTACATGCATTAATATATATGAAATCAATGTTAAATGATTCAGAAGAAATACCAGCAACTATGTGGGTCAAGAAAGACCTCAGAGTTTCAAAATGACCCTTGACCTGAGATATAGAAGAAAGGGATTCTAAAAAGTACAAGTGAAGAAGGCCAAAGTCATTATTCAATACTGTCAAATGATGCTTCGGAGAACAGGGGTTCAGGAAATTATGAAAAAATTTACTGAGATATTGCATTCTCTGTCAGTGGAGGGAAATCATTAATATTGATAGTCACAAATCATTTGAAGTCTTGTAATAAGCAGTGACATCAGCCTTTGTATTCAGTAGCAATCAAAACCATGGTAAAAAAAAAATCAGTTGTGTTTATTTATATGTTTATATTTTAATTAATCAAATAGTTTTGAATACTTCATCTTTTGGGCAAAGATGTACATCTGTTCTCATTTCCTTCCAGCAGATACACCTATAATTTTGTATGTTTTTGCTATCTTGTTTCACTGACAATCTTTGTACTAGGAGTTAGTACTTTCAACTATCTAATTAAATTCAAGACAAAACAAATCAAAATATTGCTTTTCAAGCTAAAAGAACTTTAGAAAAGACAACTAAAAATAATCTACTGGAAAAGCCAAAGATAATGTTCCTGAAGTTTTGTCTCATTTTGCAGAGAACATAATATTGACTTGTGAATTTTTTTAAAATTATCATAGGTATCTTTAATAAAAGATACATTCAAGAATTTTGTCAAGTTCAGAGTTCAGAAGCAAACTTTTCATTACTTCTGCAGATTAGACAATTTGTTGCCTATATATATGCGTGTTTGTATAAATATGCATATAGATGCATACATATGTAGTTGTGTATATGTGTGTGATATGAATATATGGTATATATGTGTGTATAACTATATATTTATAGATATCTTTATGTGTCAAGAACTGTTTAAACACTAAAAATATTATCCCATTTGATATTTACAATAACCCCAGAGGGTAGGTGCTATTGTTATTCCCGTTTTATAATTGAAGATACAGGAAAAGAGAGATTAAGTAATTTTTCCAGTGATACAATACTAAAAAGTTTCTGATACTGGATTTGAACAGGCTTCTAATGTGATACCTAGCTTTCATATTTGCATCTGTGTGCATAATAAATAAATACATACATACATATAAATAAATATAAAATCACAAAATATACCTCACATATTATGTTTGCATATATGCAAGTATATATTTCATCAGATAATTCCTACACCATGCTTTGTGTACTTATGTCCACTAACACAAATAGATATGATATTTTATATGTTGCCCTGTCCGATATATTGCATATTATAAATTACATGTTGCATGCATAGAATCTAGAGATTGCCTAATCAAATATATAGGATGTCTACAAAATCTTAAAGCGACACTAAGAATTTTAGGATGCTCTCCATAAGTGCATAAAAGCATGTACAATAAATACATCTACTTATCACCCATAAACTAATCTATTTAACATGACACTATGGTGAGAGAGGAGAAAAACATATTGGGAAATATAATTTTCAACCATTTTAATAGGGAGAAGCCAAATATGTTAAAGGAGCAGACAATTTATTTAATAGGCAATTGATGTCCGACAGGCCAGTGACAGTCTTTTTGCTCAGAGATCCCTGCTACTGTCTCAGCTGGTGACTAAAAAATTCACTGGGGGAAAAATTGCAGTCAGACAAGCAGTTTCCAAGCATTGCCCAAGGCATGATCTGCTGATAACTAAGTCCCAAGGAAAACTGATTTGTGGCTTCTGATCACATGCAGCCAAGAACCTTTGCTATTGACTTGATGGGGTTTATATGGATGCAGATCTATCTTGGCTAACAAGAAAGCACTCGAGGTCTTCATTTAGCCATTGAACCTTGTCCCTGGAGGCTCATGTACAGCTGTCTTTACCTTCTTACCAATCAACACATCAAAAGCTACAGAATATATTTTCACTTTAAAAAAATGCAAGCAGCAAATGAGATAAAGTTGCCAAATGAGACTTGAAAAGGGGTGAACGATTACAGCAATGTACCAAATATAAACAATAAATCGCTGTGCCTTCCTGAAACTTTCTTATATATGTCAGAAAGAAATAAAAAGGAGTCTATCTATCCACAAGACAGCCATATCATATTAATTTCACCATATAGGATTAAAATATTTAAATTGGGCTGTTTTGAAATACTAATTCCCTCAATCTCACAGCTCCTAAGTATCATACTTCAACAGGATTTTTCTCTGAAGGTAATTGTCTTAAATGAATTATTAATTAGCTTTTCTAACCCACAATTAATTTGACATACATAGAATATTTTCAAACCCCAGCATGGTGCACATAGTAACATTAAGAGGCACATTGAAATTAATATTGTCATAGTACTCCATGTAGAATGGCCTATTAGTATTTTTAAGCCAAATTCAAAAAAATTAATAAGAAAGACTTGGGATTCAGTTTCAATTAAATAAAATATCTCAAAAGAGTTTTTTTAGTCATCCAAATTACTGATTCTTATTCTTCTGCTTCAAAAGTCATAAAGTATGCTTTCCTCCCAAAAGTTATCCTAGAAAGTTGCCTTAGAAAAGTTTTTTGTGATACCTTCATCCCATCAAAATCATGTAGTATTTTGACTCAACAGGAAGTGTGCAAGGGGCATGGAAAGGAAAGAAGTGTGACCTCCAATTAGTTTCTTCAACTCTCTCAAAACTTAAAGGTCAACATGGGTGTTTGGATTCTTCTGGCTTTTTTTTTTTTCAATAAAGGCTTTACATTTCAGAGCTTCCTTCAGGGCAAGGAGTGTGGGTGGTTTGGCAAGCTCACCTCTATGTCATTCAGTTACATGTTATCAGTGTTTGTGGTATGTATATCAATATCTCAATGTGTTCAATTCTGAACTCTCTCAGAGGTTACTGTGGAAACATTAATCTGAGGATTCTTAATTCTATCTATGAGTCTCTCATATACCTTCATGATATCAGTTCCCATGTAAAGACTGATTGATTTGTGGATGTTTAGGCTATAAACTAAGTAATTAGCTATGTCATTTAGCTCAATCATTCCTGAAATGTGATGTAATAGAAGATGTAGTGAGACTTATTAGTACGTTATTCATGATGTCATATGTCTTTTAATGTATACAATGTATACAAGCCAAATTAATTTTTAAAACATTCAGTCCTGCCAGACGTTACAGTAGAAATAAGAACCTTTTATCAGCTACATGGTACATTGGATAGAGAGCTAGATCTAAAGGCAGGAAGACCTGAGTTTGAATCTAACCTCAGATTCAAGTTCTTTGTCCGAGTCACTTGATCTTTGTTGGCTTCAGTTTCCTACCTCACCAAATTGTTATGAGAATAAATTTGTAGATGGTTAGCATGATGCTTAGCATTTATTAAGTACTGAATAAGTCAATCCTTCCTTCCTTCTTTCTTTCCTTCCTTCTTTCCTTCCTTCTTTCCTTCCTTCTTTCCTTCCTTCTTTCCTTCCTTCCTTCCTTCCTTCCTTCCTTCCTTCCTTCCTTCCTTCCTTCCTTCCTTCCTTCCTTCCTTCCTTCCTTCCTTCCTTCCTTCCTTCCTTCCTTCCTTCCTTCCTTCCTTCCTGTTACATCACAGTTCTCTTTTATTGTCCTGACTCAGTTCCCTAATTATACTGATCCAGTCCTGACTCAGTTTCTCTAATTGTTCTGCTTCAGTTCTGCAAAACCTCTCCTCCCTCTTTATCAGAATATTTGAAAAGGATAAAAGATTTTATGTTTTAGAATATCAGAATGCCTTTCCCCATCACAGGCTATCAGAATGTCAGATACCATCTTATCAAGATGCCTCCCCCATCTCCAGTGGCTCACCCCACCCTATCAGAGTCCCAGTCCTGCTCACAGTACCCAGACTCCACCTCTGCCTCAATATACCCCTGAGTTTGAGCCATGTGTATATAGGTCATTGAGAACTCACATTATTTGCTGAATTCTTGGTGACGATAGTTTCATTTGGCCCTGGGACCAAACCATGGATGCATTTGGTCCCAGTAATCTCTCCCATTTAATAAATTATTAAATATTCCTTAATCTCTAACTTGCCTCAGTTTCTCCAGCATTACATTTCTTCCTTCTTTCCTTCTTTCTATCACTCCTTCATTCTTTCTCCCATCTTTCCCTCTCTTTTTTCCTCAAGGTGGTAGACTGGATGAGAAGTAATTCATATTCTGTCAATCTTAGGTGATTTCATGATTAATATTACAAAACAGTTTTTTTTCCTATTTCATTGACATTGAGATTGACATGATAAGTTCCTCTGATGGGAGGAAAAGAGAGATATTACAATAATAAGATAAAGGAAGTTGATGTTAAAACAAAGAATATCCAAAAAAGTGTTAAAATCATATGCATCTATTTACATTGAACCCCTTCTAAATTTCATTTCAAATAGTGAACACATTATCTATTTAAGCATCTAGTTTCAGCCACAATTTCCATGTCAACTATATTAAGAGAAAATTATCCTATTAGCTTTTTTTCCAGTCCTCTACTTACTTTAAAGTTTCCCAAATAGTCACAGAAACATTCAATTCCATGGAAAGGAGCAGAAAATACATAAAGTTAACTTGAAGACATAACATTGTCCATACTTTTGTAATGTCCAAAATAGGTTGTTCTGCTGCTTTTCACCTGGGGCTATTCTTGGAGACCAAATTCAGATAACACAGAAAAACAAATTCAGCTGACTTAGAAATAAAATTTATCTAAGATAGTTGACTTTTATTATAATTATCCTTGTGTCCCATATTCTCAGATTTTTATAATGTTTTTTAGCTTCCCATAGTATTATACAGTAAATAGAGCACTTTCAGGAAAATTCATCTTTTTAAGTTCAAATATGGAACCAAACACAGGTGTGCGATTCTGGGCAAGCCACTTCATCTTATTTGCCTTAGTTTACTCCTCTGTAAAATGAGTAGTAAAAATATAATGTCGAAGAAACTGAAGCAAGATAGATATTAGAGAGTTTTTAATATTTTATTAGAGGCTCCAGGCAGAGAGATTGGATCGAGAGCAAAACAGGATCCATGTTGAGCCCAGCAGACTAGATTGAACTCTTGTCTCAAAGCATCCAGCAAGGAACAAAGGATTCCAGAGACTTTTATAGAGCTCCAGCAATCAGGGAAACAAAGGCCAAGGTGGGTAGAGCACTGGTGAGCGGGAACTTCTAGGAACAGACTATATATTCGGTTCTGACAGGTTGGAAGTGAAGAAGGATCATAGATTCTGATAAGTTGGGAAGACTAGGAGCCAGGATGTCTATTTCAGAGGGACCCCTCTAGGTATCTGAGTTAAGCCATCAGCCATCTGCAGTTTATAACTCCTAGCCCTAATTATCTCAGTACTAATGGCCAGGAAGAGGCCAGGAAGTGGGGTTGCCACCAGGGAGACTGAGGCAGAACAATTCAGGGAAACTAATGAAGGGAAACTGAGGTATAATAGAAGGAAATGGCAAATCATTCTATTGTTTTGCCAAGAGAATGCCAAACTTAGTTATGAAGAACAGTTCAAAGATTCAATAGCAACCATATATTAGAGATTTAAAACAGTGTTCACCACCTTCTTGTCACAGTTGAATAAACTGAGGGTCATAGAATTCAAATATTACTCAGGATCACACCACTAGTAAGTGTGTGAGGAGGGATCTGAACCTGACTCCAAGTCCCAATCTCTACCTACTATTCAATATTTCCTTTCACACATTCACCTAAAGTTCTGATGGTAGCACATTATTTATTATGATTTTCCTCTTTAGAATATCCTTCTCTTCTAGTGAGAGATGAACTCACTAAATAAACTCAGTCCAGTTACATACATTTTTCACATATTTCTGCAAAAGTAGTTTAAGATATCAGACAAATTTATTATGTTTTGCATAAGAACTGAGTTAGAAATACAGGTTCTATCACTTTTTAACAGTTTGAATGGCTGGAATACTATATGGAAGTAATCTCAAATTGATAAGTAAAATAGGTTGTCTGCATTAGGGTTGATTTCAGTGTTGTCATTTATGGGAACCTAGAGACAAGAAAATTTAGGTGTTACTCAAGTTTTTACATAAGAAACTATGAAAAGAAGAGCCTATGGGAGATTGTGTTACTATGCATATTTTCTTAATTTTCTCTTTCCCTATTCTACTTCTCTCATCCCTATCATATTCAAAGCCAAATAACAACAGCTTTGGACAACTGGCAGCTCTGAAGCACCTCCCACTCCCAGACAACTTTATCACTTCTAATAAAATCATGGATATAGAATAGGAAGAAATCTTAGAGACCTTTTAGACAAAACCACTCTGTACAAATGGGGTAACAGAGATCAAGAAATATGAATGGATCATAAGGTTACATAAATTATTAAGAAAAAGCTCCAAAAATCAAGTTCAGTTTCTCTGATGACAAATACATCCTACTTTCCATTATATTGAGATTGACTCATTCTAAGTAAATGGTCTTAAAGTTTTAGCAGTTTAGGGTGGTTCAAAAAGAATTTCTTTCTCTCAGTATTTTTCTTTTGTTGCCACCCACTCTGAAAATGCTCCAAGGTATGTGGAAAAATTTTGAACAGTAAACAAAAGATTTTATGTTTTATCTTGGATGTGATAGGAAGCCATTGGATGTATTTAGGAGTATGAGTAGATGTCTGAGTAACATAGTCAGGACTGCTTTCAGGAAGGTCACTTTGAGCTGGACCAGAGGTTGGAGAGATGTGTGGTCATCATACCAATCAGGAGGCTATTGAAATGCAGGTAATGATAATTTTAGAAAAAAAAAGTTTATTTGAGAAATGTTATGAAGATTAAATCAAAAGGCCTCAAAATAGATAGCATATAAGGATGTGATAGAAAGTGATTCATAGTTTCCTATCTTTCCTTCTTTCTCCCATAAGCACAATTTTGTCTCTCTCTTTTTTCTTATTTTTGTGAGCTATGCATATTTTGTCAAAGAGACAAAAGGTAATCCTTGACTAAGTCTATGTCCAAGATGATTCATTTGGTCAGAATGCTTAGTAGAATGGAAAACACCTTCCAATGTCTTAACCTATAATAGTGAACAGAAAGACCTGATCAGTAATTTCTTGGTTCTCTTTCATTTTTTCATTTTTTTTCTTCTTCTTCTCATAGTTCTTCCCCTTCTGGAAAGCAAATGAAAAAAGAACTTCCTTCCTCTAGTCTATCTCCTCATTCTCAGTATTCTATAGAAAAAAAAATGGGAATTACAATAATAGCCTGGTTGATATTAATTCATTCTTAAAGCGAGTTCCTAAAGGTGAATTTTTTTTCAGTTCAAGAGATGGCAAAAGCAGTAAAAGGAATACAAATCGAGTTCCCACAATGGCACATGGCAAAATAGACATGATTTTGGCTATGTGACTTGCAAGAAAAGTTCATAAACAATGTTTCTCACCTCCTACCTCCTAGTTAAAGGAAGGATAAATTTGCTAGATAGCAAAATCTCAGAAAAAGGAAAAAGTCTAGCATGTACCAGCCTTAAAAGTTTCACTATTTATCTAAAGTTCAAAAATTCAGAGATAATCAAACCACCTGAAAATGATGATAAAAATATTGATATAATAAAACAAGAAATAGAGAAAATTGTCCCTAAGTGTTGAAAAAAGAGAGGAAAGTAGAAATTAAAAAATATACAGTGATCACCACCTTAAAGATAAGCTATGATATCGATGTCTCAAACCAGGTTCAGGAGAAAATATTAAGAGTAACGAGAAAAAAGGTATTCAAATACAGCAAGACCATATTAGAATTACACAGTATGTAGCAGTAGCTACATAAAAACTGCAGTTTTATGCCTATATATCAAAAAGCAAAAGAATGTAGGCTGAGGATGAAAAAAAAGACAGCAAAGTTAAAAATAATCTCAAATGGAATAAAGAACATTCATTCAATGAATTGCCAGACATTCAGAATTGTGTTGCAAAAAAGACAATAGACAATTTGACATACAAAAACCAAGAGAAACATAAAACAAACATGAAAGACTAATTGCAAAGGGCAAACATTTTATTTTTTATATGAGAAAATGTAAATCATATGTCTAAGGTCATCATTAGTAATTGAGTAGTTTAAAAAAAAAAAGACTGGTATAGAATTGAGTGTAATCTGATTCTTAAAAGCAAGACCATGAAGGAAAAGGTGAAAAGAATAATTATCTCATACAGATGAGGTGCAAGAAGAACTGAAAGGAATTAAATGAGACAGGAAGACCGGTTGCTCTAGAACTGTATTCTCATTGGGAAGGAGGTAAAGACAGAACAATGCATATATATGTAGGAGGGCATAAAAAATAAGAGGGCAAGTGAGAGGAGTGGGGGGAAAGGATAAGAGAAATTTTTAGAGGGAACCATATATCAGATATGGGTTAAAGAGAGAACAGCATATACATTCAGAAGGGAATAAAAGTCTTCTTTTATAAAAGAAATTTATAAAGAAACATAAAGAAATACAAGGGTGAGGCAATAGGATAAGGGCAAGGTACAGAAGAGGGTGTAGATTAACAAAAATAGGATAAGGTATGTAGATTAATAGTAATGAGACAAAGAGGGAACAGCATATATATTAGGAAGGTTATAAAAGTCTTCTAAATTGATTTAGAAACAAGAAGGCAAACATGAAAAGTGCTCCAAATCACTAATGATCAGAGAAATGCAAATTAAGACAACTCTGAGATAGCACTACATTCCTGTCAGATTGAATAAGATGACAGGAAAAAATAATGACAAATTTTGGGGGGGATGTGGGAAGACTGGGATACTGATATATTGTTGGTGGAGTTGTGAATGGATTCAACCATTCTGGAGAGCAATTGAGAACTATGCTCAAAAAAGTATCAAACTGTGCATAGCCTTTGATCCAGCAGTGTTTTTACTGGGATTATATCCCAAAGAGATCTTAAAGAAGGGAAAGGGACTCACATGGGCAAAAATGTTTGTGGCAGCCTTCTTTGTGGTGGCTAGAAACTGAAAACTGAATGGATCCCTATCAATTGGAGAATGGCTGAATATATTACCTTATATGAATACTATGGAATATTGTTCTGTAAAAATGACCAGCAAGATGATTTCAGAGAGTCTTTGAGAGGCCTACATGAACTGATGTTAAGTGAAATGAGCAGAACTAGGAGATCATTATACATGGGAACAAGAAGACTATATGGTGATTAATTCTGATGGACATGGCTCTCTTCAACATTGAGGTGATTCAAACCAGTTCCACTTGTGCAGTGATGAAGGGAGCCATTTATACCCAGAGAGACAACCATGGGGACAGAATTAGAACACAACATACCATTCTCACTCTCTCTGTTGTTATTTGTTTGCATTTTGTTTGTTTGTTTGTTTTTTCCCTCAGTTTTTCTTCTTCCTTTTTGATCTGATTTTCTTTTTTTTGCGACCAGATAACTATATAAATATGTATACATATATTGGATTTACCATGTATTTCAACATATTTAACATGTATTGGACTACCTACCAGATGGGGGAGGGTTAGGGGGAGGAAGGGAAAAATTTGCAACAAAAGGTTATGCAAGAGTCAATGTTGGAAAAATTATCCAGCATATGCTGTGTAAATAAAAAGCTTTAAAAATAATAATAATGATAAAAAAAACAAAACAAAACAAAAAAGAAACAAGAAGGCAAGAAGAAATGGTTGGAGAAGAGGATAAGGGTGAAGACCCCTGGAGAGAGAGGATAGGTTAAGTAACTGGGGGGAGGGGGAAAAGAGTGGGGGGGAGGAGAGGGTGGGGTAAGGTAGCAAATAAAAGTAAAGCAGAGGAGTCAAGAGCAATAGGTATCAAGAGACACACAAAAACATGAAATAAAAATCAGGAGCAAACTTTATTACATAAAAACAAGGTTAGTAATCATAATCTCAAAGTTAAACCTAAAATAGATTTAATCAAAAGAGAAAAACTAGGGAAATCGCACTCTGTCTCAGCCATATTCATCAATATTGTCTTAGATTATTGACAATAACTAGAGTATAAGATTGGAATATTTCTGTGGTGTAGTAAATGAGTTGATGAAGTTAGAGAAATATGGAAAAACTTGTACTTATAAAGTAAGATGTTATCCATTAGAAAAACAAACAGGCGTATAAATATATATGATTATATATATTTATGAATATATGCATATATTATATGTATATTTGTATATATATATATGTGTGTGTAGAGATATATATGTGTAAATTAATATCACTGAATCTTACAGTGATGATACAAAAGATAATTAAGACTTACATACAGCTGGTAGTCATTATTGTGAACATCAGTTATTAAGCTAATGGATCTTTTAAAAATATTCACAAGAACAAAAGATAAAACAGATTATGCCATTTAAAAACTTTCAGAAAATGTGACAGCAAGGATAATAGTGTATTCTATATATCTAATGAACTATATGTTTTAAGAACAATCTATAGCTATCTATACTATGTAGCTCTATTTATCTATCTATTTTAGGAACTATCAATATCTATCTACTTATTTCTCTCTATCACCATATCTATATAGATTTAGAAAAACAAAAACAGAGACAGACAGAGAAAGAGAAAGAATTCATCTGCCTACATGGGAAAAACTCTCTGTTTTGCTGTCAATCTATAGAATGGGATAAGAAATAGATCAAATTGACAGGACATCTGGGTTTAGTTGCAAATCAGCAAAGTCACAAGTTCTCACACCAGTTTCCTCATCTATAAGATGAAGGTGCTCAATTTAATAATAAAAATAATTTTAGGATTTATTTTATTTTTGTCCTGTTGTTTGTTTATTGGGAATGAGTAAATAAAGAGTTTTCATATTGTGTCATTCTAGAAAAGTTGCTGGATTTTGTCTTAGAGTTTCTAAGCTTGATTTTAATTTGCAGTGCTTTTTAGCTTATAAGATAATGGGCAAGGTTTCAAGCCTCCCTAAATCTCATTTTGTTCACTAATAAAGCATTCCCACTTTTGTTGCCCATCTCACAAGGGACTGTTGTCATGGAAATCCTGTTTAAAATTTGAAGCGATGCAGCAATGTAACTTTTGTGAGTGTTCCACTTATTTATTTATTGTTTTGAAAGTAAGCAGCTAACATGACTTCACTTTTGGCCTCTCTTTGTATCATCAGTCTTTAGCATAATGCCTAGCACATAGTAAGTGTTTAATAAATGCTTGTTGATTTACTTGAATTTGTCCCACAAGTCATCAGGATTATAATGGAAAGCATTGGCTAAAACTATTATATAAAATGGGCTATTTTCTCCTTTATTGTTTCTAAAAATAGGAAAGCAAAGAACAATGAAGAATAACTATATATTTTAAATCTATGAATCAAAATATTTTTCATATCTCTATGGTCCAAAGAATTAAATGCCATTGGCAAAACCTTTTCCAAGTAGAAAGAAATCACCTTTATTTTATAGTTTATATACTTCTTAAACTAAACAGATATTTTTGGTTATGAACGGAAGATTTTATGTTGATATATCCTTGCTTTGTTTTTGTTTTTATTTTTGTAGAAAGGCTTACTTTGGCCATTAAAATTATTTTATAATTTGAGAAAAGGCAAAGAAATCATCTGAAAATAATTTAACAAATATTTAAGCATCTCCTACATCAGTCAGTCAATAAACACTTCACATATACATCTATCTATCTATCTATCTATCTAGATATAGATACTCTTTCTTGTGTATGTGTGTGTGAGGAAATTGGGGTTGTGACTGGCCTAGGTTCACACAGCTAGGAAGTGTCAAGTATCTGAGGCCAGATTTGAACTCAGGTCCTCCTAACTTCAGGGAGCACCACCATTGCATCTCTTCCTCATCTTTAAAATAGAATTAATAGTAGTATTTAATCAAATAACATAATAAAGTAATATTTTAAAGTACTTATCATAGTATTGCTACATAGTAATGCTTAATAAAGGCTAATTTATTCTCCTTCCGCAAAGGGAGGTTATGGAAAGAGCTTTCCATTCTCTTATCAGAGGATGAAATCCTAGAAGGAAAAGGCACTTTGGTGTGAAGTTGTGCATTCTAGGGCTTAAGAAGTCTTCCACAACTAAGCAAGGTATTCATTCTCCTATTTTCAAGGCATTATGTTAGATATATGATAAAAAGACAAAAATTAAATAATTCTAGTTTTTAGGAAACTTTTAGTTGGTTTGAGAAGAGTAGAGAAGTTGGATATCACATGTGATAAAAAGAGAAACAGCCTGCTACAATGGGAAAAGAACCAACTTTGAAGTTTAAGGACTAGGCGTAAACATTCATGTGTGATCTTGGGCAAATCATTTAACTTCATCCTGTCTCAGTTTCTTCATTTGTAATATGAGTGCATGAACTAGATGGCCTTTAAGTTTCTTCTCAATCAAAAAAAAAAAAAAAAAAGAAAAAAAGAAAAGAAAAGAAAGAAAGAAAAGAAAAATCATTATCTTTGACCTGGATTCAAATCATGGCTCTGTCAATACCTTTATGACCTTAGGCAAGTCACAATCACTCTGAGCCTCAGTTTCCTCCACTATAAAAAGAAAGAAATGAAGTACATGATATCAGAGAACACATACCTTTATGTCTCTGGATCATATAGTCCCTAAAATCCCTTGTAACATTTCAATGCAGAATTTCCACAAATAAATAAATATGTTGTCAATTCAAAATAATTTTAACTGGGAAGAGACTGCTAATTATCAGGGTAGGTCAAGAAAAGTCTTGCATAGATGCACCTGAGCTGTGCTTTAAAAGAAATCTGGAATCTGAGTATGATGTCTTCAAGGTATCAGCAACACTTCAAATAAGGTATCTAATGTCAAGATAGAAACTAAAACGTATACTCCTTTTTCCCACTCTCTTTAGTTGGAGGTTTTTCCATCATTCCCTGTCTAAAAGATTAAGTATTAAATAATGGCCAACAAAGAGACACTGCCTTGTTTGTTAAGGATATCTGTGTTACCCTTTCCTGATATTATAGCCAGAATTCACAGTTGCAGGAAAACAAAATAACCCAAATGGAGTGGTTATTAATTCAATAAATCCAGCTGCTCTCAGCAATCTAGGCAAATAGCAAAGTTAAAAGCAACTGCTCATTGACGACATATGTGACATGATCAGAGTAAGATAGCTGCTTTAGCACATCATCCACCACTTTTAAGGCTGACTGCACTCAATTTCTTAGACAATCTACACACCATTTTCAGTTCTGTACCTCCATAATTTATCACAACAAGACCTCAAGCACCCAGATTGGAGGGAGGGAAATGAAAGCAATTTACAGTATCAAGATGAAAGAAACTAGACTTCCAGAGAAGACCTACTATGTAAATCATATCCACAACTTCAAGGAATGTCAACATAATATTCTGGAATTAATTTTTCCAGCATTCCTATGTAGGTCACACAAAGGTAAATCTAGTTTCTCCCCTTCACCCCCTTATATCTGGAGTTGTTTATCAATATGTTGAAGAGGAAATTGATTTTACCTCTCTTTCTACATGGACAATAAGAACCTTATGTATAAACCTTATGGATAGCAATGACAGTGATCTGTTGAAACATTTGTGTGCAATCTTTATATATGTCTCCCAGTTAAAGGTTAGGAGAAGATAATAAATCATATAAAAAAGAATGTCATAGATAAATAATAAATAGCAATCTATTAGAAATAGTAAAGGGGATTATTATATACTAATCTCATTATGTCCCCCACTTGAATATATCCAAATAATCTAAATACAAATTACATTATAAAAATATATGGGCAAAATGCTCGGGACAAAAAAGCACTATCTTTAAAGGTAGTGTTAAAATAAATGTATGCCCTTTTTGGTTGTGTTTTAATCACTTGTATAATGAATTTTATATTTTAAATAATTCAATACATAATCATGGTCATAGATATGGAGAGAAAATGTAAAGTTATCTGATTAAACCCTCTCATTCTGTACACAAGGAAATAAGGTTGAAGAGGGTCATGTCACTTGTTCAAAGTCATATACATAGTAGTAAGTTGCAAAATTACAATTTGAACCCTGGTCTTCTGCTCCAAACCTTACAATCTTACCATTATCTCATACTACCTCAATAGTACTAATAATAATGAGTACAAGAATGTTGATGATAACTAGCATTTCTTTAGCTCTTTACATTTTGCAAATTGTTTCATTTAAGTATTTTATTTGATCTTCAGCAATCCTGTGAAGAGGATGACATTAAAATATGAAACATAGTTTACAGATGAGGAAACTGAGGCTGATAGATGTTAAATGATCTGCACCAAGCTAATAAATTAGATATGATCTCATATCTTCCTAATTCCAAGGTTAGGACAAATATTACCCACATTTTAAAGATGAGGGCAATAAAGGAGGTCTATAGGTATTAACTGACTTTTCTGGTATCATAAGGATAGTAATTGGCAATCAGAGATGGGACAAAAACATAGATGTTCTGGGCCCAAGTCCTGTAATCTTTTTGGTACAGCATAAAGCTTGGAAGAAGTCTTTAAATACTTTACAGAGAAAGCTTAGGTCATATTGAATACCTCAGAGGTGTATGTATAGGAATGATTCGGACATGATTTGTGTCATCTCTCCCAGGTCCATTTCTTTACATTTTCTCACAATGAAACTCACTTCATATTCCTCAATGTCTCATTCAATTTTGTATGAGCTTGTTGCAGTTTATCTATGTCAGTTTGGCATTTTGCAACCCAGAGGAACTCCCAGAGCAGTGTCATCTGCAAATGTGAGATTTCTCTGTACCTGACTTCCTTTATGATATAATAAATAAAGTGCCTAGCCTGGATGGAGTTAGGAAAACTGATTTTCCTTAGTTCAAACCTGGATTCAGTCACTTACTAGGTATGTGACATGGGAAAAACACAGCCCTGTTTGCTTCAGCTTCTTCATCTTTAAAATGAGCTAGAAAAGAAGATGGCAAATCCCTTTTTAGTATCTTTGCCAAGAAAACCTCACATGGGTCATAAAGAGTCAAAAATGAATGAAAAAAAACAATTGAACAATGACAACTACAACACTTTACAACTTTTTTTTTTCTGTAAAGATAGTGTTTTATTTAGGCCAATAAAATATAATAACATCATATAGTGACTAAAAAGTCAAGGACTTTTTTTTAGAAATAGATTTGATAAAGACATTGACATCTTAAAATATGCAATTTCATCTAAGTCTCTGCTATTTTCTAGATTATTATTAAATCATTAGCTCCTTCAAGGTTTCCCTCATTTATCTCTGCCAGCACCTAGCACATAATGAGTTACTAATAAATGTTTGTGGATAAATGAGGGAAAATCCTTATATAAAAGTACTAAACTAAATTATTTTATCATGATATATTCTTTGTTTTCCCAAATTAAGTTTAAGTGTTTAATGGATTTTACTTTTTATAGATTGGAAATGAATATCTGAGGCTGTTAATTTTCAAGATTACCTTTATATCCATCTTACACATGTCAGTTATGTTAACAACTCCAACAATCTGGCAAAGGGTTTATTTAAAGCAGCTTGAACTGCTTGAAAAGATTTACTTTATCAAATGCTCATTAAATGTTAGAGGCATTGAGATGCAGAGATTAAATGTTGGTTTGGGAGCCAAAAGACTTGTGTTCAAGTGTGATCTCTGATAACATACTACTAGTCAGTCAGTGAATCAATTTAAAAATGAAGCACTTTGTGTTCTGAGCACTTCATTAAGGATATAAAAAGAAAACAAAAAGAATAGACCATTATTCAAGATATTCAAAATCACAAAAAGGAGTCAATGTAAATAACAAGAGTCAAAATGATAGGAAAGAGTAAAAAAGCAGTTGGACAAAAAAATTGGCAGAGTAGCAAAAGGAAGGAAGGAAGGAAGGGAGGAAAAAAGGAAGGAAGGAAAGAAAGAAGAAAAGGAACAAAACTTCTTCTTATTGAGACCCAGTATGTTCCAAAAGTCAATAAAAAAGTGTATATACCCTTTGAACTAGCAAAAATATTTTTAATTTCAAAACATCTTTCAAATTCGGTTTATTTTTCCCAACTTTTAGTTTTTCTGCTGTTTAAAATACACTGAGAAGATAGTATTTTTATGATACTGTATCTTGTATCTCTTTTAGAACATAACAAAAAGATTATTTTTAACTTCCTTTTATTTTCTTGGTACTCAGAACAAGACAGTTTTTTTGCAATATATTGCAATATATTATTATATTATACTATATCCCAATGCAGGGGGTGAGGAGCGGGCAGAGAGGCAAAGACTTAGAGTTCATGTAGATTTCTTTAGTTCTGAAATGAGAATGACAAAAATGATTAGAGTACTTTACAAATTTGTAAATTTGAAAAAGAAAAACTCTGTGAAGTATGGGATACACAAAAATAATTATAAAATATTACTATATTAATCTCAAGACTTGCCTTTACTGTGGCATTAGGCTCACTTAATGGTTTATATACAATACTACATGTTCTTTTTGCACCTGCTCCTCACTATGTGTGTGCATGTGTGTGGGAGACAGATTCCTTCCTATAAACTATGAAACCATGCAGAGTTGAGTTTCGTCATTTTTGAATTGAGGTTATGGGGCTTGTGTCATACTACATCCAGAGTACAGAGATGCATCTATGTGGCACTGCCATTTTGATTAACTTCAAACACATTCCTGCAAAAGTGACTTGATGAAAACCAAATTATCTCTTCTAGAGTCATCTGGAAATGATTTTTCAACTATACCTCTTGAGAATTTACTAAGCCACAAAATGAAGGAAGCAATAAGTTTTCTTAGGCCATGAAAAATCTAGTTTTAAAATCAAGTATTTTTATACTTTTTGATATAACATAGCCACGTATCATTCCCCCTTTTTAATGTTATTAGCTTGAATTAAGAGATGATTTGTACACATGTCAAAGAATACTAAGATCCAACATTAGTGTTTTTCATTTTTATCTATGTACTTTTAAAATGCACTAATTTAAGCTAATATTAGCCCATAGCTGTAATATCCAGGCTAGCTTTCTGGAGGATCTCTGGATGAGCCTGGTTCTTTAGGTGGAGAAGTGATGAAGCCAGGACAGTCACCATGGGGCTGGTCAAAGATGGAGTCCCTAATCTTCCCTGTGTCTGTGTCTGAGACTCTTCTGTGTCTGTGTCTGAGAGACTGTTCTGTGTCTGCGGCTGAGAGATACTTCTGTGGCTAAGACTCCCTTAAATACCTCAGTATGATTACATCACTACAGCACACTGAGCATGGGCCAATTGTTCATCACATCACCATCACATTAAATATATGTTTGCAGAACAATTATCTCACACTGAGTAGGTGTTTAACTTTAAGCACCATGCTGTCCTTTATTTAAGTAACACCTTTTCAGAGTCCTGGTCCTCTAGACATAGCAATTCTTGCAATAGTAAAGCACGTCTGGTCAACTATTTGTTACCAAATTTGCATGACTACCATGTAGACATTTGCCACACCAGAGTTATGATTTACATACATAATCAAAGAAAGTAAATTGACTCAACAGTTATTCAGTACCCATTGGTTGAATCCTATTATTAATAATGAGTTTATAATTTCTATATGTTTCTTGTTCAAAAAAGCTAATATACAGAAAGCTGAACTTGTGGAATTGCTTCAAGAAAATAGTTTCATTACAAAAGTATTCATCATTGACTCACCTTAAAAAACAAAATTTTCATTGGACATAAAATATGATTCAGGCGAGTCAGAATTGCAAAGTAGGGAAACAACAAAACTTTTCCAACATTCTCATCCAAAAAAAAATCTTAAAATAACCCCTTAAGTTGAACTTTGTATTAGAAGGGCCAACAAAAGATCTGGTTGAGACTTTTTATAGTCCAAGATAACTTGGGAGTGCAGAAGGAGAAGTTTAGACTTTGGGGTGAGAGCTGATCATGTCCATTTTATAGCAATGCCAATTGTGATCTTAGGAAGCAACATGGTGACAGCAGCAGGTTTTTAGCTAATTATGGTTAAAGACCTACTAGCTTATATTTAAAAAGTAGAATTGGCCAAATGGAAAAGGAGATTAAAAAATCCACTGTAACAAATATAATTAGTCAAATGAAAAAGAAAGTACAAAAACTAATTAAGGAAAATTACACCTTAAAAGTTAGTATTGGACATACAAAAGCTAACTATATGAGACATGAAGAATTAATCAAATAAATTTTAAAAAGTTAAACGAATGAAAGAAAATGCAAAATTCCTCAAAAGAAAAGCACCTGACCTAGAAAATGGATCCAGGAGAGATATCAGAATCACTGAACTATCAGAAAGCTATAAATAAAAGCAAGACTTAAACAGCATCTTTCAAAAAATTACCGAGGAAAACTGCTCTGATGTCCTAGAACCAAAGAGGAAAATAGGTACTAAATGAATGCCCCTATCACTTTAGCAACCCAATAAGATCAGGGGTGAAACAAGGATGCCCATTACCATTACTATTATTCAACATTGTATTAGAAATGTTGGCTTTAAAATTTGTGACCAAAGAAGAACTGGAGATAATTTATAACATAGATAATTTTAATTATATGAAGTTAGAAAGTTTTTTGTACAAACAAAACTAATGCAGACAAGATTAAAAGGAAAGCAATAAACTGGGAAAACATTTCTACATTTGAAAGTTCTGATAAAGGCCTCAGTTTTAAAATATATTAAGAAGTGACCCAAATTTATAAGAATTCAAGTCATTCTCCAATTAATAAATGGTCAAATGATATGAACAATTTTCAGATGAAAAAAATTGAAACCATTCTAGTCATATGAAAAAGTGATCTAAATTATTATTGATCAAAGAAATGCAAATTAAGAAAACTCTGAGATGCCACTACACATCTCTCAAGTTGATTAAAATGACAGGAAAAGATGACAAATATTGGAAAGGATGTGGGAAAACTGGGACACCAATACATTGTTTTTGAAAATGTGACCGTATCCAACTATTCTGGAGAGCATTTTGGAACTATGCCCAAAAAGTTATCAAACTGTGTATACTATTGAGCTAGCAATGTTTCTACTGGGCTTATATCCCAAAGAGATCTTAAAAGAGGGAAAAGGACCCACATGAGCAAAAATGTTCATGGCAGCTCTTTTTGTAGTGGCAAGAAACTGGAAACTGAGTGGATGCCCATCAGTTGGAGAATGGTTGAATAATTTATGAATATTATCATAATATATAAGAATTATTATGTATATGAATGTATATATGTATATATATATATTTATTATAATATATGAATGCTATGGAATATTATTGTTTTATAAAAAACAATAAGCAGGATGATTTCAGAGACTTGCATGTAACAGCATCAATATTATAAAAGGATCAATTCTGATGTATATGGCTCTCTTCAATAATGAAATAATTCAGACCTGTTCCAATGGTCTTGTGATCAAAGAAGCCATCTACCCCCAGAGATGTGGCAACTAGTTGTGGTTCACAACATAGTGTTCTCTTTTTGTTATTGTTTGCTTGCATTTCATTTTCTTCATCATTTTTTGTTTGATTTGATTTATCTTGTATAATAAGAAAATTATATAAATATGAATGCACATATTGATTTAACATATATTTTACCATGTTTAACATTAAAAAAGAAATATTGACTTTAACAATAAGAAAAGAAAAAGAAATGAAAGAAATTAGAATAGGCAATGAGGAAATAAAATTATCATCTTCACAGATGATAAGATGATATAATTAGAGAATCCTAGAAAATCATCCAAAAGCCTACTAGAAACAATGAACAGGCTTAGCAAAGTTGTAGGACATAAAATAAACCCACATGCCTCATTAACATTTCTATATATTAATAAAAAGTCCATTAGCAAGAGATAGAGAAATTCCATTTAAATTACTGTAAACAAAATAAAATACTTGGGGTCTACCTGCTAAGACAAAGCCAAGAACTATGTGAATACAATTACAAAACACTTTTCACTCAAAGAAATTCAAATCCAAACAACTGGAAAAATATCAATTGCTCATGGGTAAGCCAATTGAATATAATAAAAATGACAATTCTGCCTATATTGACCTACTTATTCAGTGTTATACCAATCAAACTGACAAAAATATTTTATAAAATAAAAAAATAATAAAAACTTCATTTGTAAGAACAAAAAGTCAACAATATCAAGGGAATTAATGAAAAAAATTAGAAAGAATGATGGCTTAGCAGTACCAAATTTAAAACTATATAATAAAGCATCAATCATCAAAACCATTTGATACTGTCTAAAAAATACAATTGTGAGTCAGTGGAATAGATTAGATACAAATGACACAATAATCAAGGCCTATAGTAATCTAGTATTTAATAAAGCCTCAAATCCCAGCTTTTGGAATAAGAACTCAGTATTTGACAAAAATCGGTTTGAAAACTGGAAACTCGGCATAGACCTATATCTCATAACCCATATCAAAATAAGTTCAAAATGGGTACATGATTTGGGTATAAAATATGGTACCATAAATTAGGAGAGCAAGTGATAATTTACCTATCAGATCTTTGAAAAGAGAGTAATTTATGAACAAACAAGAATTAGAGAACATTATGAAAGGCAAAATGGACAACTTTGATTACATTAAATTAAAAGGCTTTTGTACAGACAAACCAGCTGAAACAAGATTAAAAGGGAAATACAAAGCTGGGGGAAATCTTTACAGCCAATGTTTCAGATAAAGGTCTAATTTCTAAAATATATAAAGAACTGTCAAATATGTACAAATACAAGTCATTCTCCAATTGATAAATGCTCAAAGAATATGAACAGACAATTTTCAGATGATTAAATTAAAGCCATCTAAATTCATATGACAAAATGGTTTAAATCACTACTTATTAGAGAAATGCAAATTTAATTACACCTCTCAGATTGACTAAAATAACAGAAAAAGATAGTGAATAAATATTGGAGGGGATGTGGAAAACTGGGACTCTAATGCATTGTTGGTAGAATTATGAAATGATTGTGGTGAGATATCTGGAACTATGCACAGTAGTGTCACTCGGTCTCTATCCCAAGGAAATCATAAAGGAGGGGAAAGAACCACATATACAAAAATGTTTGTAGTAGCTTTTTTTGTGGTAACAAAGAGTTGGAAAATGAGTACATGTCCATCAATTGGGGAATAACTAATAAGTTGTGATATATAAGAAATTTGGAGATTGATTGTGCTATGTTCAATTCTTTTGTTTTCTGTTTATTTTTTTCTCCTATAGTTTTCCTTTTTCTTCTGATTTTTCACTCCCAACATGATTTATAAAACAATGTCTATTAAAATAAATAAATAAATCTTTTTAAAAGTGATTTTTTTAAAAGAAAATAAAAAGAAGTCATAGAACATGATATTCCTGAAGTCAAAAGACATAGAAATACAACTAGAATGACCTACCTGGCAAAAGAAAGCATGAAACACCAAGAAGGGTGTGGGGAGGAGGGGAGATGGACATTCAATGAAATAGAAGAATTTCAAGCTTTTATAAGGAGAAAATCAGAATGAAACCAAAACTTTGTCCTGCAATATCAAGTCCTAAAAGAAGTACAAATAAGTTTAAAAAGGGGGGGGGGATAAGAAAGCATAAGGGATTCAATAGTTTACATCCCTACATTTTAAGATGATCCTTCTAATTATCAAAATTATATCATGAGTAGTCAAGCTACAAAAATATATTCATAGGAAGAGGGTATGGGAATAAGGTGAATTTGAGAGAAAAATCAAAGCAACCTATTGGCAGATGAAGAAGTGCTTCAAATCACTTTTGATTATAGAAATGCAACTTGAAACCACTCTGAAGTACTACCTCACATCCATCAGACTGGCCAATGTAATAATAAAAGGCAAGTGGTATTGGATGGGATGGGGAAAAAATTATACACTAATGCAAACTTTGGTGATTCTGTGAACTTATTCAACCATTCTAGAAAGCAAACAGCAAACAAACTGTGCCTGCCCTTTGATCCAGCAATACAATTATTTGATCTGCATTCCAAAGAGATCATAAAAAAGGAGGAAAGGACTTACATGTAAAAAATATTAAAGCAGCCTTTTTCATGGTGGCGAAATATTGGAAATTGAGGGAATGCCCCCCAAATTGGGAAATGATTGGCAACTTGTAGTATATGAATGTAATGGAATACTTTGTAAACAGAAATGATGAACAGGTAGATTTCTAAAAAAGAAAAAAAAATGGAAAGATTTTAGCACTGATTCTGAGTGAAATGAGCAGAATCAGGAAAGCATCATACCATTGTACTATTGTATTAGCAACATTGTGTGATGATCAACTTTGACTCAGCTCTTCTTAGCAGCACAATGATCCAAGACAAATATAAAGGATTCAAAAAGAAAAATACTATCCACAAAGAATTGATGGACTCTGGACTCTGTTCTTTCCACTTACTTTATTCATTCTCATTTTCCCTGTTGATCTTTCTTCTTTTAATGGAAAAGGAAAAAAAAAGAGAAGAGATGAAGGATTCATGTTGGATACAACAAAAATTGTCTTTGTAAAGTAGAAGATTTCTAGAATAGAAGAGGAGACTGTGGAACATAATATCAAGGAGTTTAAGTTTTTTAAAAAAAGGCAGAAATGGGAACTCCCATCAAATAACAAATTAATTCTAGGATCATATACCTCAATTATGTAATAAATAAAATATCAAGAATATCAAAAATAACAACCTAAATTAATACCACATATATATCTAAGTATTGAAAACATTCATCTTCCTATTATAATATAGCATGTCTTAGGGAAGCCTCCTCTGAGAAAGCATTGTATTTTGAATTTTTTTTAAATGACTATTAGGAGTGGACTGATATCTGGGAGTTAGAGGAATAAGAAACCTGCTACATGGAAATATCATAAAGTGAAAATATTTTAAGGATGGGATTTAATATTGAAGAAGTAAGGTTTTAAAGAATAATATATAAGGAGATTTATTTGCCTGAGAAAGAAGGCCATGTCAGGGTAAGGTAGGAAGTTGCAAAATCTGGAATGTTTGATACAAATATATTGGCAGAAAAATTTACATTGAATATAATGTTACCATTTACAATCCCTCTTAATCATATCACCTTCTCTCTGTGGATTTTTTTTTACATTTATCCTGTATATAGCTTTCCTTGAACATTTTCTTTGCACATTCTCTCTCCCATGCCATAGTGAGATTCTTGAGAGTAAGAATAATCTGTTACATTCTTTCCATATCCAGTGCTTAACACAGAGCTTTATATATAGTAGGTGATCTTAATGACTGACAAAAAACAATCAAAAGTGAGAAAGTGGGGACCGAGTTAAGATGGCTACACAATGACAAGAACTTGCTTAAACTCTCCCCCAAACACCTTCAAATAACTTGAAATTTTAACCAAATTTTAGAGCATCAGAACCCCAAAATAAGGGGAATTAAATGATTTTTCCAACCCAGGACAACTTAGAAGATCAGCAGGAAATATCAGACTTAAGAGAGTGAAGGTGGAGCCATGGGACTAGCATAGCCCAGGTCCCAGAAAATCAGGAACAGACATTAAGGCAGCTTAATCAATGGTATCAGTAGTTTCCAGACCTCTCAGCCCACAGATGCAAAAGACAGCTTAGAAGGTTGGTAAGGTAGGACTTGAATGAACAGTAGTAATAGAGGCTTCTGGACATTTTGGCCCAGTTATACCATGGAGGACTTGGAAGATCAATGGAGAAGGTCTGTGGTAACAGAGTAGTAGCTAGCACACAATGTCAGGACAGGCAGCTTCAGTGCAGTCTCAGTCAGCAGAGCCATCCCCACCAGCACACCACATTGTACAGCTACAGTGGGGTGGGGAAACTCCTAACAATCCAGGGCAGAAAAGAGTGCTTGTGGAGCAACTCTGAGGAGACTAAAAACAGTCTCTAGATCCAAAGATGGAGATGATCTGATCCCCACCACATAAGGCTCTAATAGAAGAAACTAAAAAGGATCTAAAAAAAAGAGAGCTAGAAGAAAAATGTGGAAAAGAAAGGAAAGCTTTGCCAGAGGGTACATGTAACTCATTAAAAGAGAGTGGGAAAAGAAATCAATTCCCTGAAAAACAATTAGAGAATTGAAAAAGGTAAACAATTCCAAGGAAAACAGAATTAGTGAACTGGAAAAAGAAAATAATTCTTTTAAAAACAATTGATGAACTGGAAAAAAAATCCATAGAACAAAACAACCCAATTGGACAAATACAAAATGATATTTTTAAAAAGTAAATAAAGAGAATCATTCATTAAATGTCAGGCTTAATCAAATGGTAATGAATGACTAGAGGAAACACCAAGAATCAGTCAAGCAAAACCAAAAAAAAAAAAAAAAGAAAAAAGAAAAAAAGAAAAAAAAACTTGGAAAATATGCTAAATACCTACTTGGAAAACTGGAACTGGAAAACAGATCTAGGAGAGATAACCTAAGGATTATTTCAATCCCTAAAGAATTATGATGAAAAAAAGAACCTAGATACTATTTTTAAGAAATCATCAAAGAGAACACCCCAGATGTTATAGAAACGGAAGGTAAAAATAGACATTGAAAGAATTCATCGTTCACCTACTAAATAAGGTCCCAAAATCAAAACTCCAAGGAATATTGTGGCTAAATTCCAGAACTATCAGACTAAGGAAAAGATACTGCAAGCATCCAGAAAAAAACAAAAAACAAAAAACAAAAAAAAAACACTTCAAATAAAGGCAAAAGAACTTGGTATGCAGCCAAGGATGCATTTATTATTTCTGCCTTACTGCATTTGATTTTGAGGTTTTTATGCCCTAGTATATGATCAATTTTGTATAGGTTCCATGAACTGCTGAGAAGAAAGTGTACTCCTTTTTTTCTCCATTTAGCTTTCACCAAAGATCTATCATTTCAAAATTTTCTAGTATTCTATTTACCTCTTTGACTTCTTTCTTATTTATTTTGTGGTTTGATTTATCTAATTCTGAGAGTGCAAGGTTGAGATCTCCCACTAATATATTTTTGCTGTCTATTTCTTCTTGCAGCTCTCTTAATTTCTTTTTTAAGAATTTAGATGCTACACCACTTGGTGCATAAATGTTTAATATTGATATTGCCTCATTATCCATGCTACCCTTTAGTAAGATATAGTGACTTTCCTTATCTCTTTTAATTAGATTTTTTTTTCCTTGCTTTTGCTTGATCTGAGATCAGGATGGCTACCCCTGCTTTTTTGGCTTCATTTCAAGCATAGTAGATTCTGCTCCAGTCTTTTACCTTTACTTGGTATGTATCACCCTCCTTCAAGTGTGTTTCCTGTAAACAACATATTGTAGGATTCTGACTTTTAACCCAATCTGCTAACTACTTCCACTTTATGTGGGAGTTTATCCCACTCACATTTGTGATTAAAATTACTAATTCTGTATTTCCTGCCATCTTATTATCCCCAAATTACGCTTTTCTTTTTCCTTTTCCTCTTACCCCCCCAATATTAAACTTGTGAGCACCACTTGCCCCATGATACCCTCCCTCTTTAGCGTCCCTCCTCTCTCTTAGAGTCCTTCCCCTTTCCTTAAATCTTTCCCTTACAATTTCTTATTCCCTTCTATTTATCTACTTCCTTTTTCATTTTTCTCCTCCAACTTTTCAATGACATGGGAGAAATTTCTTTGTAAATTGAATATGTCTAATATTTTCTCTTTGTGCCACTTCTCATGAGAGTAAGATTCACACTATGTTCATCCCCCTCCCTTCTTTCCCTCAGATATAATAGGTATTCTTTTCCTCTTCTTGAGATGTGATACCTCCACTTTTCCCTTTTTCTGTTACAATTTCCTTTTCATCTCTATCTTCTTTTTTATATTATAACAGTAAAACCAAATTATATATGCGTTCTTTATGTACACTTATAACAGAAATATAGTTCCCAAGATTTATTTTTGTGTTTCTCTTGAGTCCTATATTTTGAGGTCAAACTTTTTGTTTAGTTTCGTTTTTTTCATCAGAAATAGATGGAATTCAGCTATTTCATTGAATGTCCATCTTCTTTCCTGGAAGAAAATGCACATTTTGGCTGGGTAAGTTATTCTTGACTACATTCCAAGTTCATTTGCCTTTCAGAATATCAGATGTGGATGCTGCTAGATCCTGAGTGATTTTTATTGTGGCTCCTCTATATTTGAGGTTTTTTTTTTTTTTTTCCTTGCTGCTTGTAGTATTTTTCTTTGGTCTGATACTTCTGGAATTTAGCCACAATATTTCTTGGAGTTTTGATTTTGGGATCTCTTTCAGTAGGTGATTGATGATTTTTTTTTCCAGTGGCTATATTCCCTTCTGATTTTATGACTTCCATGCAGTTCTCTTTGATGATTTCCTGAAAAAATAGTGTCTAGGCTCTTTTTTTTTTTGTCATGATTTTCAGGGAGTAGCTGCAACTGGGGTAAAATTCTTCCCACAAATTTTGCCACTTGCGAAGACCACACACCACCCTTTTCTAGTCTGCTCAACATGAGCTGTTTCCCATGCTCTCACTACCTACTTGCCTGAATTCTGCACTTGGCCTAGCCATCCCTATCCATGAGTAAAAGCAGACCTTTTCTGGCAAATTTTGAGATTATCTTCTGTTTTGCTAATGTGTTGGACTCCCAATATTCGTGGGTTTTGACAGTCATGGACCAATTCTGAGTCTGTTTCATAAAAAAAAAAAAAAATAGTCTTGCGGTAAGGGAGAGCTCAGATAGATTGCGTGTGTCCTCTCTGCCATCTTGGCTCCACCCCGCCCCATTAATTTATTTAGAAAAAAAATGAAAGAAAAAAACCAAATTACCTGTATCAAAAATTAAAAGTGTGAATTCACCACCAAAGAAAAGGAAATTTAAAAGCAATAATTAGAAGCTATTTTGCTCAACTGCATGACAATAAACCTTATAATCCAAGTGAAATGAATGTTTACAAAAATATAACTTGCCCAGATAGAAAGAAAAGAAAATGTTTAAATAATCCCACTAAAAAAAAAAAAAGGAAGTTGAGCAAGCCATCCATCAACTCCCTAAAAAAATCTCCAGGGCCAGATGTATTCACAATGATGAAATATAAATTAATTTAAAGATGAATTCTACCAAGCATTTAAAGAAAGATTCACTCCAATACTATCTAAACTATTTGGGAAAATAGTCAAAGAAGGAGTCCTGACAAATTACTTTTATGGCACGAATATGGTGATGATAGCTAAACCAGGAAGAGCTCAAACAGAAAAGGAAATTAGAAACTAAACTCCCTAATGAATTTTGATGAAAAATTTAAATAAAATATTAGCAAATACATTACAGCAATTAGTAACCAAGATAATATACTATGACTACATGGCATTCATTCCAGGAATGCAAGATGGGTTCAATATTAGGCAAACAATCAACATAATTGACTTTATATATAATAAAAGTAATGGAAATCACTTGACTATTTCAATATATGCCAAAAAAAAAAGCTTTTCACAAAATATAGAACCCATTTTTGTAAGACATTACAAATAATAGGGTAAAATGGAACTTTCCTTAAAATGATAAGCACCATTTCTCTAAAACTATTAACAAGAATTATATGTAATGGAAATAAGTTAGAAGTATTCCTAATAAAATCAGGGGTGAAATAAGAATGATCATTATCACGACTATTATTCAATAATGTACTAGAAATATTAGTTTTATCATTAGAAGAAAGAGAAATTGCAAGTATTATACTAGACACTGAGGACACAGAACTATCTTTTTAGCAGATATGATAATATACTTAGATAATCCTATATAATCAACTAAAAAACTATTTGAAACAATTAACAACTTTAGTAAAATTGCAAGATATAAAAGAAAGTCATATAAATCATGTATTTTTATAAACGTTATCACTAAAATCCAGTAGCAAGAGAAAAAGAAATCCCATTTAAAATAACTGTACACCATTATAAAATATTTAGGAGTCTATCTTCCAAGACAAAACCAGGAACAAAATTGCAAAACACTTTTTACACAAATAAAGTCATATCTAAACAATTGGGAAAATATCAGTTGCTCCTAGGAAGTCTGAGATAATATAATAACAATGACAATTATACCCAAATTAATTACTTTTTCAGTGCTATTCCAATCAAAGTACTAAAATAGTATTTTTAAGTGCTAGAAAAACATAATAACAAAATTCATCTGAAAGAATAAAATGTCAAGAATAGCAAGGAAAATAATGGAAAAATGCAAAGGAAGGTAGTCTAGCCATATTATAAGACAACAGTCATCAAAACCATTTGATACTACCTAATAAAGAGAGTAGTGCATTAGTGAAATAGTTAGGTATATAAGACATATTAGTCAATGACTATAGTAATTTAGTGTTTAATAATCTAAAGACACAAGCTTCCGGGATAATAACTCACTATTTGAAAGAAATCTGGAAAAACTGGAAAATCATATGACAGAATCTAGGCAACATCTCACACCCAAAGGTTTTACTCAAACAACACCAATGCAACCAAGATAAGAAAGGTGACAGGCTAGGAAAATATTTTGAGAGACAGTGGTTTTGACAAAGACTACATTTCTCAAATATGTAGAGAACTGACCCAAATTTATAAAAATACAAATAATTCCCCACTTGATAAATGATTAAAAGATATGAACAGACAATTTTTAGACAATGAAATTAAAATCATTTAAATTCTCAAAATCACTATTGATTAGAAAATTGGGTATTAAAAACACCTCTAAGATACCACCTCACACTGACCAAGTTAGTTAATATGACAGAAAAAATGACAAATGTTGGAAGATATGTGAGAATACTGGCACACTATTGCATTGCTGGTGGAGCTATGAACTGATCCAACATTCCTGGAGAGAAATTTGGAACTAAAGCCAAAGGGCTATCAAAATCTCATTTTGACTCAACAGTACAAGTATTAGATCTGTATCACAAAGAGGAGATAAAAAAGGAAAAGAACCCACATGTAAAATATTTGTAGCAGCTCTTTTTGTGATAGTAAAAAAATTATAAATTGATGGGATGCCAAATTGGAGAATGGTTTAATAAATTATGATTATTTTGGTGTTTTTTCTTGTGTTTTCCTCTTGTATATTGATTATTTTTTCACAGTATGACTAATATAAAAGTATTTTTACATAATTGTACATATGTAGCCTATTTTGGAATGCTTACAAACTTGGGGAGTAAGAAAAATTTCAAACTCAAACTCTTATAAAAATGAATATTTTAAATGGATAAAATAAACAAGTGTTGTATAGTTGACTGCTTATGATAATTCAGATTTTTTCTCTTGCAGGGATTTCCAATAATAGAGTAGTACTATAATTAATAATTAGTGTATTCATTATTTGTTTTTAGTTTTAAATGAGACAGAATTTCAGTCTTACTCTCTCTTCCAGAGACTTTCATCAAAATCTGAAAAGTCAAGATAACTGGCTAGCAATGCAGTGGATGACCTTAGCATCTTCACTGTGTGACCAAGATTTAAGTTCTCCACAGAGCCTGCTTCAGCTGGAACAGTTCTCGGAAAAAGTTCTTCTTAATCATTAATTTCACTAGGGAATGTACACATACTCCTATTTTGCTGGAGGATTTAAGGCCTGTCAGTTGCCACTAGCCTTCTTTAGCCCATCTTCCTTTGAGGAGGTTGATTTCTATTGAAATTAGAACAACCATTGTTTTGACCATTATTTACTGCATAAGCCTTTTATATTTTCTGAGTTAACCTGCCTTATGTTATGCTTTATTAGCCAGTTGCTTGCATGAAAGTTGAGGGTCTTTTTCATTGTGACATAGGCAGATTCCAATGTTCCAGAAGAAACCATGAACAAAAGCAAAGTTATCTGAGCTAGATTTCTGTGAGAAGTCCTCAAGGTCAAAGATAGTCTATATAAAACCCAAGTTTTGGTTATGGATAATGTGCTTCATAAATAATTAATTATGAAAAAGAAGCAAAATTCCTTACTCTGATATTGAAATGAGAGCACCTTTTTCCTTTAGCAGTAACTTAATCTTATCTGTAATTACTTAGTCCAAAATGGTTCACAGCCAAACCTTTACATAAAAATAAAAATGCTTTTTAAAAATGTATTTGATTAAGAATATTTTGCCAGGGGGGAGAGGCAAGAAGGTAGAAAGTAGACAAGTCTTTATCTGAGATCTTCCTAGCATCCTTCAGAGTAATATCAGATCAAGCCTTTGAATTGGTTTTGGAGTGACAAAACCTACAATTATTTGAAGTATGACAAATTTCTAGCACAAGATATTTTGAAAGAACTTCAGAAAAGATCTGCTTCAATAGGGCATAGGGAATGTGTCCAAGCACAGGTGCAGCACAGGAACTCAGAGCAGTGTGGCATCAGTATCCTCATAAATCTACCAGGAAGATTTTAGCCAAAATATAGCAGCATTGGCTAATCTATCCTGGTTCAGAAGCCAATGGATCAGTAGATTACTGTGAGACATCCAAACCAAATACAAAAGGAAAACAGTGAGCCTCTGAACCCCAGAATAACTTAATACGTGGCTACTCCCAACCAGCATAGGAACACAGTCAGCAGTACTGGCCCAGGGCAGCATGAAGCTGCTATCTCCTGTAGAGGAAGCTTGGGACAATCTCTCCTTGGTCCTAAGTGCAGACCTCAACTTTTAAAAAATGAGCAAAAACCAAAAAGAATTCTGATCATAGGTAACTTTTATGGAGACACAAGAAGAGATGGCAAACTCTGAGGACACTAAAGATAAATCAGCACCAGATGAAGCCACAAAGGGTGATATAAGTTGGTCCCCATCTCACAAGATTCTCTGGGAATAATTCAAAAAGATATTAAAAGAGAATTAGAAGAAAAATAGGAAAAGGAAATTAAAACTTTGGACTAAAGCTTTGAAAAGAAAGCACAGAAATTATTTGAACAAACTCCATAAAAATAGATTTATTGAAATAGAAAAATTACATAACTTCTTATAAAATAAATCTGGCAAAATGTAAAAATCATAAAATTTCTTACTAAATAGATTTGAAAAAGGAGCCAACTCAATGAAAAGTAGAATTTGTGAAATGGGAAAAAATCCAACAAACAAAACAACTCACTTAAAAATTAAATGGATCAAATGCAAAAGGAGATTTAAAAAAAATCTAACTTAAGAATATAATTCACTAAAAAATTAGAACTGAAAAAATGGAAGTGAATGACTCAATGAGACATCAAGGATCAATCAAAAAATACAAAAATAAAAAAATAGAAGAAAATGAAAAATACCTCACTGGAAAAACAACTGATCAAGAAAAGAGATCCAGGAGAGACAATCTAAGAAGTATTGAAATTCCTGAAAATCATGATGAAGAAAAGAGCCTAGGTATTATATTTCAAGAAATCATCAAGGAAAATGCCTAGATGTCCTGAAACCAGAGGATAAAATAGTCTTTGAATGAATTTATCCATCACCTCCTGAAAGACACCCCAAAATGCAAACTCCAAGAAATATCATAGCTAAATTTCAGAATTATCAGATCAAGTAGAAAATATTGCAAGTAGCCAGAAAGAAATAATTGCAATAGCAGGAGCCACAATCAGAATAACCAAAGACCTAGCAATTTCCACTTTAAAGGACTGAAGGTACTTCAATTTGATAATCTGAAAGGCCAAGGAACTTATAGCCAAGGATCAACTATGCAGCAAAATTAAGCATTATCTTTCAGAGAAAAGATGAATATTCAATGAAACAGGTGACTTTTATTTACTTCTGAGGAAAATACCAGAGTGGAACAGAAAATTTGATCTCCAAATTCAGAAATTAAGAGAAGTATAAAAATATAAAAGGAAAGGCAAAAATAAATTTCTTTAAAAAGTTAAAAAGTTTTCAACTTTATATGGGAAGATGACATATTTAACTCTTGAGAAGTGTATCTCTGTTATGGGTATACTTAGAGGGTGCAATTTTAATTTGAATTTATTGTAATGCTATAAAAAAGAAACTAGAAGTGGAAAGGTAATTGTAGTAGAAGAAGAGTCTTACTTCTCAGGAAGAGGAAAAAAGATTATTACAATTGAGGGAAAAGAAGGGAGAAGGATGGGCATTGTGTGAATCTTACTTTTATCAGATTTGGCTCAAAGAGAATATCAGGCGTATTTAGCTTTGCAGAGAAACTTGTCTCATCCCATAGGAAAGAAGGAGGGGAAATAGGAAAGAAAAGAGGAAGATCAATAGAAGTGGGAATAGAAGTGGACAGAAAAAGGTGGAAAGGAAGGGGAAGGGATTATAAAAGAGGAGGACTATTTTGGGGAGGTGAGGATCACAAGAAATATAATGAGGAGGACAGATTCTGGGAAATACAGAGTTAGTCATTTTAATTGCAAATATGAATCAGATGAATTCTCCCATAAAATGGAAACTGATACCAGACTGGATTAAAAGCCAGAATCCTTCAATAAATTATTTCCAAGAAACACATTTAAAACTGATATATACAGAGTAAAAGTAAAAGGCTGGAGCAGAATCTATTATGCTTCAGGTGAAGTCAAAAAAGCAGGGGTAGCCATCCTGATCTCAGATCAAGCAAAAGCAAAATAATGATCTAATTAAAAAAGATAAGAAAGGAAACTACAGCTTGCTAAAGGGGACCATAGATAATGACGTAATATCAATACTAAACACATGCACCAAGTGTTATAACAACCAAATTTCTAGAGAGAAGTTAAAAGAGCTCCAAGAAGAATTAGACAGCTACAAAATAAATAAGAAAGACTTTAAGGAGAATTTTAGAAAAGTTAAGTATGATAGATCTTTGGGGAAAAAAAAGTGGAGACAGAAAGGAATATACTTTTTCTAGCAGTATATGGAACCTACACAAAAATTTAAGGCATAAAATTTCAAAATCAATTGCAGAAAAGCAAAAATAGTAAATGCATTTTTTTAGATCATGATGCAATAAAATTGCATGCAATAAAGAACCGAGGAACAATAGACTAAAAATTAATTGGAAACTAATAATGTGATCCTAAAGAATGAGTAGGATGAAACAATAAATCATAGATACAATTGATAATTTCCTCCAAGAAAATGACAATAATGAGACAATATACTAAAATTCATGGGAAGAATGATTTGCCAGATTATGATCAGTTTCTCTTAAATTAGTGTATTATGTAAACTGGGGAAACATGTTTACATTCAAAGGTTCTGATAAAGGGCTAATTTCTAAAATATATAGAGAATTGGCTCAACATTATAAGAATCCAAGCCATTCTTCAATTGATAAATGTTTATAGGGTTTAAACAATTTTCAGATGAGGAAATTAAAACAATTTCTAGTCATATAAAAAGATATTCTAAATCACTATTGATCAGAGAAATACAAATTAAGATGTCCAAGATAACCACTACACACCTCTAAAACTGACTAAGAAGACAAGAAAATATAATGATGAATGTTGGATGGTATGTGTGAAAATTGGGACACATACATTGTGGAAGAACTGTGAACAGAGCCAGCCATTCTGGAGAGTGATTTGGAACTATGCTCAAATATCAAACTGTACACACCCTTTGATCCAGAAGTGTTTCAACTGGGCTTATATCTCAAAGAGATATTAAGGGAGGGAAAGTTATCCACAAGTGCAAAAATGTTTGTGGCAGTCCTTTTTGAGGTAGCAAGAAGCCAGAAACTGAATGGATGCCCATCAATTAGAAAATGGCTAAATAAATTATGGTATATAAATGTTACAGAATATTATTTTTCTATAAGAAGCCACCAGTAGGATGACTTCAGTGAAGCCTGGAGAGACTTACATGAACTGATCCTAAATGAAATGATCAGAACCAGGAGATCATAGTACATGGCAACAATAAGGTTATATGATGACCAATTCTGATAGATGTGGCTCTCTTCAACAATGAATTGATTCAAACCAGTTAATTGTTCAGTGATGAAGAGAGTCATCTATACCCAGAGAAAGGACTGTGGGAACTGAGTGTGGTTCACAATTGAGTGTGGCATTTTCATTGTTTTTGTTGTTTGCTTTCATTTTATTTTGCTTCTTTCTCTATTTCTTTTACTGGTTTGATTTGATTTTTTTCTCCAGCACAATAATTGCATAAATATGTATGAATATATTGAATTTAACATATTTCTACCATGTTTAACATATATTGGACTACTTGCCATCTAGGGAAAAACATGGGGCAAGAAGGAGGGAAATTGGAACACAAGGTTTTGCAATGGCTAATGTTGAAGGATTGTCCACATATATCTTTTGAACAATAAAAAGCTTTAATAAAAAAGATAGCATATTATGTTCAGATCCCACCCTGTGCTCCATTCTCAATTTACAGTTGAAGAAATTGAAGCCCAGATGGAATAAAAATTTTAACTTCACTCACCCAGTGAGTGGATAAGGGGCAGAACGTGTATTCAACTCTTGCTGACCTCAACTTAATCATTCTATCCACTGTGCCACTTAATTTCCTCTCAGACTAAAACCTTAAAAAAGAAGAGGATTCTAATACAAAGATCATGAGGGAACAAGTTTCAGGAAAGGAAGATAGACTAAGGAAGGTAATGAGACATAAGATGGAATGTTGAGTCTAAAGAATTATTTATTTCAATTAAAAATAGTGTATGAAAAATTCTACTAAATATTGTCATAATAGATTGGTTCCTATTTGTAAAATATTTTAAATGCAAGGTTAAAGAATTTGACTTTTATTCTGGAAGTGAGACATTGTAAGTCTGAATGGAGAATGGATTGGAGTATGGGTGACAATTGAGACAGGAAAACTCATAAATTATAGTAGGAGTCAGGGATGTACTAATGTGCTTGTAGTATTAGAGAAGAGAATATAGCATATTTGGAAGATATTGCAGAGATAAAATTATCAGGCCTTGGCAATAACTTGGATGTGGAAGAGGGGGAGAGATACTTAAGAATGTAAAATGAGTTCTATATTGTGGAACTGAGTAATCAAGGGATGGTACCACCCTTTATAGTATTAGGAACTACTAGAATGAGAAGACAGTTTGGAAGGAAAGATTATGAATTTGTTTTGTACATTTTGAATTTAAGGTATGAACTAGACATTCAACTTGAGATGCTGAGAGACATTTGGAGATACAAACAAATGGACAAAAACATGAATAAATAAATGAAAAAATGAATAGTTTGCATTTTTATTGAAAATCAGCGAAAAAGTGCATAACAAGAGTGTTTTCTGAGCAAAGCAAAATAATAATTTAGTGATTATTAGAAAAAAAGAAGTCCCTGAAGAGTACTTAAAATGTTGAGACTATCTATTATCATACAGATGAAGATGATAAGATATAGGTCATTAAATGATCAGTAAACAATAGAAAGATGTCAAACATAAATTGTTCCCAATCTATAAACAGAAGCATGTTTTAATACACTAATGGATCTACAGTGTCATTGATGTGGCCACAATTCATCTGTCTATTTCTTCCCCAACGAATTCAAATTTTCTTTTCATTGATAGTTCTTCATCATGTGCTTTCATTGATTCCTTGTGAAGGAATAATAGACCCATAACATATAACCTCTAGGCAATTTTATATTTTCTTTATTTAAATTCAGCCCTCAAGCTAGCCATCTATTATCTCTAACTCTTAATACATAGCTGGCTGACCTCATCTTCTCATCATGCATATACTTGGTGATATCTCTTACTCTTCTTCTCATGTACAAAATCTTAATGATGCCTTCTCGTAACTTGCTCAAGCCATTTGTTGTTCCATTGTTTTCAGTTGTTTTCAACTTCTGTAACCCCATTTGAAGTTTTCTTGGCAAACACATACTAGAGTGTTTTGTCATTTCCTTCTCCAGCTCAAACTACAGTTGTGGCAGACAGGGTTAAATGACTTGCCCAGAGTCACAAAGTTAGTAAGTATTTGAGGCAACATTTAAATTGGGTGAAAAGAGTCTTTCTGACTCAAAGTCCAATATCTTATCCACTGTTTCATCTGGCTACTTCATGCCAATAATGCATTTTTTTCACTTTTTAACAATTATTCTAAAAATGTGAGTATTCTTTGACTAGAGTTATACAAGGAGAAGATTGTGTTGTTTTTTTTTTTTTAAACGAGGTGTTTTTTTGTTTGTTTGTTTGTTTTTGTTTTTGTTTTGCATCTGCCAGCACCTTTGGAGCATTAAAATTATAATTTATCATATAATTCACCAAGGAAGACATGGCCTACTGTCTACCCTTTTTATTTTGTATTTGTAGTGTATGAATCAAATCAATAAATATTATTAAGCAGCTTCTATGGGCTAGGCATTATATTAAGTTTGAAGTATACAAAGAAAGGAGAAGAAAGTCCTATATGAAGAGGAGCTCACAGACAAATGAAATCTTCCTCCCTTTGAAACAACTATACAAAGTATTTGTGGTCCAAATGTGCAAGCAACAATTACTATGGACAGGATAAATTAGAGATAATTGACTGAACAAAGTCACTAACATTAAAGGTAATTAGAAAAAGATTTCTTTTGAAAGTTGGATTGTAGATGACACTTGAAGGAAGCCTCCAATTAATCCAGGAAGCAAAGATGAGAAAGGAAAAAAAAATTCTAAATGTTTGAGAAAGCTAGGGAAAACTACCTGAATTAAGGGACATAGTATTTTATTAAGGAATGGCAATGAAATCAGTGTTAATAAATTGCAGAATACAGAGGAAGTTAGGCAAGATTTAACAAGACTAGAAAAGTGGACTTCCAGCCAAGATGGCGGAGAGGGCACATGAATCTATCTAAGCTCTTTCTTGCCCACAGAATACTTTTTTTTTTCATGATATGGCCTTGGAATTAGTGCTTGACTAAAAAAAACCCTACAAATACATTACCAACAGAAGATATCCTAGGAATTCACCAGAAAAAGTCTGTTTTTACTTGTGACTGGGGATGGTTAGACTAGATGCAGACTGCAGGCAGACAGTGATGGCATGGAAGGCAGCTCACACTGAGCAGATTGAAGGGGGGTGGGATATAGCCTCAGCCATTGGAAAATTTCCAGGAAGAATTTAACCCAGTGTGAGCTTCTTTGACCTGGCAGCAAGCCAGTAGATCAGCAGAGAAGCTATAAACACAGAGGGTAAAGACTTCAATCCCAAAACACTGGGGTCACTCGGGACCTGACCATACCCACCAAACAATCAGAGTGACTCAGCACACTCAGAGTCTCAGAGAGTAGACACTGTACAGGCAGCATAGACATTGCTGTTCCACTGCTGCTTCATTGCTACCTTTTGTAGTCTGTAGAGGAAACTTGGTAATACCATACTGCCCAAAAAACAGATCACATTTGCTTTTGTTTGTTTATTTGTTTTCTTTGATTCTTTTCTGTCAAAATGAGCAAAAAATTAAAGTGAACTCTAACTATAGATAGCTTCTATATGGATAGAGAGCAGACTTCAAATCCTGAGGAGACTAACAAAATATTGTCTTCAGAGGAATCCCCAAAAAGGGATATAATTTGGTCCCCACCACACAAGACACTCATAGAGGAAATTCAAAAGGCTATTACAAAGAGCTAGAAGAAAAATGGGGAAAGGAAAGGGAAGTTTGGCAAGAGGATCTGGATAAATCATCCCACTAATTTAAAGTTAGAGTAGATAAAGAAATCAAATCCTTGAAAAACAGAATTAGTGAACTGGCAAAAGAAAATAGCTCCTTAAAAAATAAAATTGGAGAAATGGAAAAAAACTCCAAAGAACAAAATAACTCACTTAAAAACTCAATTGGACAATTACAAAAAGAAATTTTAAAAAATAAATGAAGAAAATAATTCATTAAAAATCAGACTTGAAAGAATGGAAATGAATGACACAAGGAGACACCAAGAATCAGTCAAGTAAAACCAAAAAAATGAAACAATGAAAAAAAAAGTTAAATACCTACTTGGAAAAACAACAGACCTGGAAAATAGATCTAGAGAGATAATCTGACAATTATTGGACTTCCTGAAAATTATGATGAAAAAAAGAGCCTAGACACTATTTTACAGGAAATCATCAAAGATAACTGCCCAGATGTTATAGAAACAGAGGGTAAAATAGACATTGAAAGAATCCATCAATCACCTACTGAAAGAGACCCCAAAATCACAACTCCAAGAAATATTGTGCCTAAATTCCAGAACTATGAGACCAAGGAAAAAAACTCTAGCAATCTAGCATTTGACAAACCCAAAGATCCCAACTTTTGGGATAAGAATTCACTATTTGACAAAAACTGAGAAAACTGGAAATTAGTATGGCAGAAATTAGGCATGGACCCACACTTAACACCCTACACCAAGATAAGATCAAAATGGTTCCATGACTTAGGCATAAAGAACGAGATTATATATAAATTAGAGGAACATACGATATTTTACCTCTCAAACTTATGGAAGAGGAAGGAATTTGTGATCACAGAAGAACTAGAGATCATTATTGATCACAAAATAGAAAATTTTGATTATATCAAATTAAAAAGCTTTTGTACAGACAAAACTAATGCAAACAAGATTAGAAGAGAAGCAATAAAGTGGGAAAACATTTTTACAGATAAAGGTTATGAGAAAGGCCTCATTTTCAAATTATATAGAGGATTAACTCTAATTTATCAGTATTTGAGCCATGCTCCGATTGATAAATGATCAAAGGATATGAAAAGACAATTTTCAGGTGATGAAATTGAAACTATTTCTACTCACATTAAAGAGTGTTCCAAATCACTATTGATCAGAGAAATGCAAATTAAGACAACTCTGAGATACCACTACACACCTGTCAGATTGCCTAAGGTAACAGCAAAAAATAATGATGAGTGTTGGAGGGGATGTGGAAAAACTGGGACACTGATGCATTGTTAGTGGAGCTGTGAATGAATCCAACCATTCTTGAGAGCAATCTGGAATTATGCCCAAAAAGTTATCAAAGTGCATACCCTTTGATCCAGCAATGTTACTACTGCACTTATATCCCAAAGAGATCTTAAAGAAAGGATAGGGACCTATATGTGCCAAAATGTTTGTGACAACCCTTTTTGTAGTGGCTAGGAACTGGAAAATGAATGAATACCCATCAACTGGAGAATGGTTGCGCAAATTGTAGTATATGAATATTATAGAATATTATTGTTCTGTAAGAAATGATCAGCAGCACATTTAAAAACAAAACAAAACAAAACAAAACACATTTTTAGCCATAATTTGGATTGACACCTCTATGGAATATTCATCAAATTTTTAGATGGCTAAAAATGGAGAGCTAACACACTGGATGACATAGTCCAGATTTAAAAAATCCAGATAGGTTTGAGTATTAGTCTGTATCTAATAAAGTGGAATGCATTAGGAACAAATATAAAGTCATACTTAGGTTCAAAAGTCAATTTCATAAGTATAAGTAAGGAGAAGTATGGTTAGGAAATTGTTTGGAAAAAACTGGGGGTTTTTATTGTTAATTCTCACAACAATCTTTTAAAGTAGATACTATTATTTATCCTTATTTTACAACTGAGGGAACTGAGGCAAATAGGAGTGTCCAGCTAGTAAGAAGCCTGTGTTCAGGATTAATTCCCACAGTATGTAATAGGTATTGATAAACTGAAGGGTTCCTCAGACATGAGGAAAAGCCTTGATTCCATGTTTTATTTCTTTTTTAATTCATAGAATAAAACAAGGTTTTCCATAACATAGTATAATTTTTAAAAAAAGATGATTGCACATGAAACTGTTAATCTATTATGTATAATTTGCTATTCATTTAAAATATATAATAAAGTTATAATAAACACACACAAAAAAAGAAATGATCAGCAGGATGAATACAGAGGCTTGGAAAGACTTACATGAACTGATGTTGAGTGAAATGAGCAAAACTAGGAGATCATTACAAAAATACTGTATGAGGATGTATTCTGATGGAAGTGGATATCTTGGACAAAGAGAAAATCTAATTCAGTTCCAAGTGATCAATGATGGACAGAATCAGCTACACCCAGAGAAGGAACACTGGGCAATGAATGTGGACTACTTGCATTTTTGTTTTTCTTCCCAGGTTATTTTTATCTTCTGAATCCAATTCTTGTGCAACAAGAGAATTATATGGTTCTGCACACATACATTGTATCTAGAATATACTATAACATATTTAACATGTATAAGACTGCCTGCCATCTAGGGGATAAGGTGGAGGGAGGGAAAGGAAAAGTCAGAACAGAAGTAAGTGCAAGGGATAATGTAAAAAATTTCCCAAGCATATTTTGTCAATAAAAAAGTTATAATAATAATAATAAAAAGATACTCCTTTAGAGATCATAGGATGCCGTGCCACAGTGGGCACAAATGCTTATTATTCCCAGGCTATGATGATGACCACAGTTAGACAGAATCCCTCTTGGCAAGGGTCTTCTAGAGAGACTTGCCGATGCTTTCAATGTGGAAAAATAGGACATCTAAGAGCCCAATGTAGGCAAAGAGATAGAGTAAGAGGACAGGGTAAGAGAATAAGACTTAAAACACCATGTACAAAATTCTACAAGTGCTTCCACTGGGCCTCAGACTGTGGATTGACCCAGGAAAATGATAGGTTGGTCCAGATCTAAGATCTCAAACAAAAGACAGGTGGGGCATGATGGCAGCCTATGTTACACCTTTAGAAGTTCAGGACTCTGATGTGATCAATCAACAACAACAACAACAACAACAACAACAAAAAAGCAATCAGATGGGAGAAAGGGATTATAAATGGAGAGAATACAGGCTTTTCTAATCCAACAGAAGAGCAGTATCCAGTGCAAGCAGCTCCAATGTAATTGCCAGGTGATAAGAAGAGATTTATAAAGTGGTAAATGGAACAGAACAGATAGTTTAACTGCTTGGGGAAAAGGGTTTGCTTGTATCTCTACAGATGGATAAGGACTCAGATGGCTGCCAACGAGTCATATTCCCCTTGTTCATCAGAGAGAGACAGAAAAAGAGAAAAAACCTCAAAACAAAGGAGAAGACCTAAAAAACATCTGATACTGAAAGATTATGGCTGATAATGAGACTGTTACAGAACTTCAAAACCTGCAGGAATCATTGGATTTTCTGAGATTAAAAAAAATGTTGATACGATTATTACAGAACTTCAAAACTTGCAGGAATAATTGGATTCTCTACACATGTGAAGTAATGGACAATAGATTCCTTTTGGACTATTTCTAAGACTTATGGACATGTATAATTCCTCATGTTGATTCATGTTATTTATCATATCACTACTAGCCTGTGTTACTATATGCTTATGTAATTTATATAATTATGTGTAATACCTCCCATATTGATGGATTTACCTGTTTTAAGAGTGAGACCCTTCAGACACCCTCTAATCTGATTTCACTTTTCATTTTCTTTGATGTTTTCACCTCCCTTCTTGAGACATCAGGGAGGGCATGATCATCTCCTTTTATGGTGTTTTCACCCTTTTTTGAGCAGTCAGGGAAGGTATGATCAACTCCTTTTTTGGAGTTCTCACCTCATTGAGAAGACAGGAGTTCATAACCACCTATATTCTAAAAACAAAAGAAAACGGGAGATGTTATGGGCCAGAACTTGAAACAAGATATTAAGTGGATTTGAGGAAACAAATCTAGTTAGCATTGATTTAATCATACAACAAATAATGGATTCCTGGTGATATAATGATTGGTGTATACTCAGTGTAGAGCCTATAAGCTAGAAACTCTCAGGATCAAAAAAGAGAATTGAACTAGAAGCTCTTGGAACCTGAGCAGATTTATTCCATCATCCACTTTTGTGGTGGCTGGAGGCTGAAGCACAAACCTTTAGATTTGGAGAGATTCAGAAGCCAGAGAAGGCAGGTGGGAGCTCAAGCTCTCAGAACCAAAGAGAGAGATAGGCTTCTAAGAAAGCTAACTGGGTCCCAGGGAAGGAGACAAGACTTTGAAAGAGATAATAAAATATTTGGACTTTAACCCCTGGCTACTCATGTGGTGATTATTGAAATGAAATGAAGGCTACCTCCAGAGACCCCAAGAAAACCTCAATAGAGAACATTACATTTCAGAGAGAACATTACCTATGTGTATATTTATAAATAAATATGTATATTATATATATATATATATATACATATATATATGTAAAGATAAATTTATTCATAGTTAATGGTAGCCTTAGGGGAGAGGAAAAGTGAGGGAAGGGGAGAGAATAAAGCAAAAAAAAGAGCACAGGAGAGAACAAAACAAAACATATAAGCAAGCAAGGAAAGATGGAGAGCTCTGAGTATAATAAGCAGTGATTTTTTATAGGCTTTCTTGAAATGGAAATTTATTTTTTTCATATTTTAAATCCTTTGTTACATTTGTGTGCCTCTGTATGCATGTATTTTTTTCTATTTTCTATTTGTTTTAAATAAATAAACTTTAAATTAAAAAAAAAATTTAGGCCAGGGAACCTACCTGGTCTTGAGAACATTTTTTCCTAGTGAGTTCATTAATGGATTAATTGATTCATTTTTCAAAAATTCAATTTAAACATTGTGTTTCCTGATTTGTTGATCTATAGTTTCATAAATATTTATATATTTTGCTCATTATATTAGACTTATTCACATATAATTGGGCAAAATACTTCTTAGTTATTGTTTTAATTTTTCTTCATTGGAGTAATATACCCTTTTCATTTTTTTATATTGGGTATTTAGATTTATTCTTTTTTAAAATAAAAAATAATTATCTATCTACCTTATTGGCTTTCATTTCCATAAAACCAGTTCTTAAATTTATTTATTAGCACAATAGTTTTTTTTTTGTTTGTTTGTTTTCGTTCCTTCTTTCAATTTAGTTAATTTCACTTTTGATTTTCAAGATTTCCAATTTGTTTAAGACAACTCTGAGATACCACTACATACCTGTCAGATTGGCTAGAATGACAGGGAAAGATAAAGCAGAATGTTGGAGGGGATGTGGGAAAACTGGGACACTGATACATTGTTGGTGGAATTGTGAATACATCCAGCCATTCTGAAGAGCAATTTGGAACTATGCTCAAAAAGTTATCAAACTGTGAATACCCTTTGATTCAGCAGTGTTACTACTGGGCTTATATCCTAAAGAGATTTTAAAGAAGGGAAAGGGACCTATATGTGCAAGAATGTTTGTGGCAGCCCTCTTTGTAGTGGTCAGAAACTGGAAACTGAGTGGATGTCCATCAATTGGAGAATAGATGAATAAATTATGATATATGAATATTATGGAATATTATTGTTCTGTAAGAAATGACCAGTAGGATGATTTCAGAAAGGCCCAGAAAGACTTACATGAACTGATGCTGAGTGAAATGAGCAGGACTAGGAGATTATTATATAATTCAACATTGATACTATATGAGGATCAATTCTGATGTATGTGGCCATTTTCAACAACGAGATGAACCAAATCAGTTCCAATAGAGCAGTAATGAACTGAACCAGCTACACCCAGCAAAAGAAATCTTGAAGATGATTATGAACCACTACATAGAATTCCCAATCCCTCTATTTTTGTCCACCTGCATTTTTTATTTCCTTACAGGCTAATTGTACACTATTTGGAAGTCCAATTCTTTTTGTACAGCAAAATAACTGTTTGGACATGTATTCATATATTGTATTTAACTTATACTTTAAAATATTTAGCATGTATTAGTCAACCTGCCATCAGGGGGAAGGGGTGGGGGGAAAGAGGGGTTAGAACAAAATGTTTTGCAATTGTTAGTGCTGAAAAATTACTTATGCATATATCTTGCAAATAAAAATCTATAATAATAAAAAAAGATTTCCAATTTGTTGCTCTGCTCAATTGAGAATTTGTAATTTCTTCTTTTTCTAATTTTTTAGTTATATGCCCAATCATTGTTGTTTTCTCTTTGTATTTTATGGGTGTAAGACTTTATTTGTTTATTTTTTGTTTTAATATTTTTTTATTTTCCCCAGTTACATGAAAACAATTTTTACATTTATTTTTAAAATATTGACTTCCACAATCTCTCTCTTCCTCCCCACACATCCACCATTAAGAAGGCACATGTCAAATTATACAAAGCATTTCCATAAAATTCATGTTGCAAATGAAAGCATAGATTCTCTTTCTTCCAACAAAAAACTCTTATAAAAAAAGAGTATGCTGCAGTTTGTATTCAAATACAATCAGTTCTTTCTCTGGGTATGGATAGCATTTTTTCACAGGAGTTCTTCAGTGTAGTCTTGAATCATCTAATTGTTGAAAACAGCAAAGTTATTCACAGTTTATCTTGCTATTACTATATAGGTAGCATCTGTCACTTTGATTAAGCTTTCCAGGTTTTTATGATTCCATCCATCTTACTCTTCATTTTTATTAAACCTTTTTTGTTTTCAAAACAGATACTTGGATGATTTTCAACATTTACCCTTGCAAAACCTTGTGTTCCAAATGTTTTTCCTTCCCTTCTTCCCACATTGTATCCTAGTGGCAAGTATTCCAACATACATTAAACACGTGCAATTCTTCTATACATATTTCCACAACTATCATGCTGAACAAGAACAGTCAGAACAAAAAGAAAAAACAAATGAGAAAGAAAATAAAATGCAAGCAAATAACAACAAAAGAAGAGTGAAAAATACTTTGTTGTGATTCTTACTCAGTTCCCACAGTCCTCTCTCTAGGTTCAGATGGTTCTTTCACCACAAGGTCATTGGAACTGGTCTGAATCATCTCATTGTTAAAAAGAGCCATCAGCAGGATGATTTCAGAGAGGCCTGGAAAGAACTACAAGAACTGATGTGAAGTTAGCAGAACTATAAATGGCAACAAAATCACATGATGATTAACTTTGAAGAACAATTCATAAATGTAGCAAAGTTGCAGGCTATAAAACAAATCCTTAGAACTCATCAGCATTTTTTTATATCACCAACAAAATTCAGCAGCAAGTGATACAAAGAGAAATCTCACTTAATATAACTCAATAATAGTAATTTTGATAGTGGGCAACTTTGTTTCACCCCTGATCTTATTGAGAATGTTTCTAGTTTGACCCCAGTACATATGATACTTGGTGATGGTTTTAAATAGATGCTATTCATCATTGTAAGGCAAACTCCAATTATTCTCATGCTCTAGTGTTTTTAATAGAAATGGTTGTTGGATTTTATCAAATGTTTTTTTCTGCATCTATTGAGATGATTATATCATTTTGTTACTTTGGTTATTGATATTGACAATTATACTAATAGTTTTCTTAATATTGAACCAGCCCTGAATTCCTGGTATAAATCCTACTTGGTCATGGTGTATTATCCTGGGAATGAGTTTCGGTAATCTCTTTGCTATTATTTATTTAAGCTTTTTTATCAATACTCAGGGAAATAGACTATAATTTTGTTTATCTGCTTTGACTCTGATTGGTTTAAGTGTCAGCAACATACTTGTGTCATATTTTAATAGGGAAATTTATTTTTAAAAATTATGTTTTTATAATCCAATGTTTTCCCTTTTCCCCCAAATATTCTGCATAATATTAGAGTTAATTGTACTTTAAATGTTTGGTAAAATTCACATGTAAATCCATCTGGCCCTTGAGATTTTTTTTCTTCAAGAGTTGATTAATAGCTTATTCTATTTCTTTTCTTTTTTCTTTTTCTTTTTTTAAATGGAACTATTTAAGTAATTTATTTCCTGTTTGTTTTATTTATGATTTCAATAGTTTTCTTACTTTTAATTTTATTAATCTCCCCTTTTAATTTCAGAATTTCAAATTTGGTATTTGATTAAAACGAATGCTTAGTTTTCAATTATTTTTTGGTCTATTTTCCCCTGGCTTTTTATTTAATGTAATTTTATTCTATCACATCATGATATGAAAAAAAATAATTTAATGTTTCTGCCTTTCTGCATTTGATTTTGAAATTTTTATATCCTAATACATGGTCAATTTTCTTTTCTTTTCTTTTTTTTTTTTTTTTTGACTTCTACATTATATATTGTGGATCTATACATACAGAGAAATAGGAATCTTACTGGAAAAGTTATTATGTTCATTGATTGTCATGATCTATTATTTGATTGTTGGATTATCTTATACTGTCTTTCCTTTTTTTATAAATAGTTTTTATTTACGAGATGTATACATGAGTAATTTTACAACACTGACAATTGCCAAACCTTTTGTTCTAATTTTTCCCCTCCTTCCCCACCCCAGATGGCAGGTTGATTAAGATGTGTTAAATATGTTAGAGTACAAATTAAATACAATACATGTATACATGACAAACAGCTATTTTGCTGTACAAAAAGAATCAGACTTTGAAATAGTGTTAGCCTATGAAGAAAATCCAAAATGCAGGTTGATAAAATTAGAGGGATTAGAAATTCTATGTAGTGGTTCATAATCATCTCCAAAAATTCTTTTGCTGGTTCAGTGTAGCTGGTTCCATCCATTACTGCTCTGTTGAAACTGATTTGGTTCATCTCATTGTTGAAAACGGCCACATCCATCAGAATTGATCATCATACAGCATTGTTGAAGTATAAAACGATCTCCTGGTCCTGCTCAACTCACTCATCATCAGTTCATGCAAGTCTCTCCATGCCTTTCTGAAATCATTCTATTGGTCATTTCTTACAGAACAATAATATTCCATAATATTCATATACTGCAATTTATTCAGCCAATCTCCAATTGTTGGGCATCCACAGTTTCCAGTTTCTGGCCACTACAAAGAGGGCTGCCACAAACATTCTTTACATGGTCACTTTTCAAAAAAGATTCCATGAAACCCTGAGAAAAAAATATACTGTTACCTGTATCCATTTAAATTTCTCCAAAGATCTATCATACCAAACTTCTAAAATTCCATTTATCTCCTTAACCTCTTATTTATTTTGTGGTTCAATTTATCTAGTTCTGAGAGAACAAGGTTGAGATCCCCCACTACTATGCTTTTGCTTTCTATCTCTTCTTGCAGCTCTCTTAACTTCTCTCCTGGGAATTTGGATGCTATACTACTTGGTGCATATATGTTTGTTTTTTTTTTAAATAATAGTTTTTATTTCCCAGATATATGCATGGGTAATTTTACAACATTGACAATTGTCAAACCTTTTGTTCTAAGTTTTACCCTCCTTCCCCCCCACCCACACCATACATGGCCGGTTGTTGGTGCATATATGTTTAATATTGATATTGCTTCATTCTCTATGGTACCCTCTAGCAACATACAGTTTCCTTCTTTAATTAGAACTATTTTTGCTTTTGCTGGATTTGAGATCTGGAGTGCTACCCCCTGCTTTTTTAAATTTTAACTACACTTGAAGCATAATAGATTCTGCTCTAGCCCTTACTCTGTATGTATCACTCTGCTTTAAATGTATTGCTTATAAACAACATATTGAAGGATTCTGAATTTTAATCCAGTCTGTTATCCATTTCTATTTTATGGGAGAATTCATCCCATTCACATTCACAGTTAAAATGACTAATTCTATATTTCCAATTATCTTATTTATTCTTATTCATGCTTTTCTCTTTCCTTTCTCCTTTTCGCTTATGCCCAGTATTTTGCTTCTGATCACCATCTCTCTCAAACAACCTTCCCCTTTACAATCCCTTCCACTTTTTTATACCTTTCCCCTACTACTTCTGTTTTCTCTTCTATTAGCCTCTCCCTTTTCTTTCCCCTTTTTCTCCCACTTCACTATATAATGAAACAAGTTTCTCTGTGAAATTAAATATTGCTTTCAAGTTGACCAATAATTTTAAAATCATTTTTCCTGGGTCTATTTTCTAGATCATGTTTTACCAATGAGTTATTTCATGTTTTGTTTTTTTTCATTCTTTTGTGGAGTTTTTTGTATATTATTTTCTCCTGAAGTTGTTAGCTTCCATTTTCTCAATTCTAATTTTTTAATGGAATAATTTTCCTGAGTGAGCTTCTGTACCTCCTTTCCTATTTGGCCAATTCTGCTTGTTAAGGCTTTTTAAAAATCTTCATTAGAAAGATTTCCCTTTTCATTACTCTTATTTGTCTTCTTACCTCTCTTCTTTGATTTTCAAAATCTCTTTTGTGTTCTTCCATGGCCTGAAACCAATTCTTAATCTTTTCAGAGGCTTTAACTATAGGAACTTTGACTTTTTTATCTTCTTCTGTTTTGATCTTCCTTGTCACCATAGTTATTTTTTTAGTCAGAATCCTTTACTGTGGTTACTAATTTTCCCAGCCTGTTGCTAGGCTATTAATTCTCTGTCAAAATAGGACACTGTTTCTGTCATGGAGGGTGCAACATCCCGAAATTTAGAACTTTTGTATACCTATTTTAAGAGATCCTTCTAGTGACCTGTACTTAAGCCAGTACTGATACCAAGATTTTAATATGGTCAAAGAAAAGAACTATCTCAGCGCTAAACACAGAGACCCCCTAAAATCTAAGAATGTATCTAATATTTCTGCTTTTCTATATTGATTTTAAGGTTTTTATGCTCTGTTACATAGTCACCTTTTATATATTTTCCATATGCTGTGAGAAAAGGCATTACTATATATATATATATATATATATATATATATATATATATATATATATATATATATATATATATATATATATATATATATATATATAGGATTGATATGACTTCATTGTCTATGCTATCTTTTTCTTCCTTATCTATTTTAATTAGGTTCAATTTTTTTTTGCTTTTACTTTGTCTGACATCAGGATTGCCGCTCCCATTTTTTAACTTCAGCTGAAGCATAATAGATTCTGCTGCTGCTCTTTATCTTTACTCTGTGTGCATCTCTTTGCTTCAAGTATGTTTCTTGTAAACAACATATTAAAGATTTCTGGTTTTTGATCTATTCTGCTATCCACTTCTGCTTTATGGGAGAATTCATCCCATTCACATTAATAATTATGATTACTAGCTGTATTCCACCCCCATCCTATTTTTCTTCCTGTTTGTCTTCTTTCTCTTTTTATCTTTCTCTCTGCAACAGTGTTTTGTTTCTGTCAAACACTTCTCCTGGTCTGCCTTCTTTTCTGTCAGTCTCCATCCCAACCTCTTAATCTAATGCCCTCCCAGACAGAGCAGGAGGTATACCTGACAGGTAGGATAGATTTCTGTATTTAACTGAGTATTTATATTTTATTACCTCTTTGAGCCAACAACGATGAGAGTAAAATTCAAGCAATGCCCACCGCCAACCATATTGTCTTCCTCTCCACTATAATAGTTTTTTTTCACATACCTTCATATGAAATAATTTACCTCACTGCATCTCTTCTTTCCTTGTGTACCCAGTGTACTCCTCTTTCCCAATACTCAATTTTTGTGTTATTCCCTCAAATTCATTTCTCTGGGTATACATAATTCTCTAGTTGTACCCAGTTTTTAAGAATTACAAGTATCACCTTCCCATGTAAAGATATAAACAGTTTAGCTTCACTAAATCCCTTATTTTTTCTCCTTTTTATCTGTTTTTGCTTCCTTTTGATCTTATATTGGAGATAAAATGTTTGGTTTAATTCTAACATTTTCCTTATGAAAGATTGAATGTGTCTTCCACTGAATCATCACTGTTTTCCTTGATATACTATGTTTAATTTTGCTGAGTAAATGATTCTTGGCTGTAGTCCTAGCTCCTTTGCTTTCTAGAATCTAATGTTCTAGGACCTCCAATTATTTTTAAATATTGTAGCTAACAAGTCCTCTGTGAATCTGAGTGTGGCTTACAGATGTTTAATGTTTCTTCCTTGTCACTTGTACTATTTTTATCTTAATCTGATTATTCTGAAATTTGTCTATAATGTTTATTTAATTTTTTCTTTGGCGATATCTTTCCTGTAGTGATTGGTAAATTCTTTCATTGTCTGTTTTGCCCTCAGTGTCCAGGGCATTGAGGGAGTTTTTGTGGACAATTTCTTGAAAGATGCTCTCCCAGTATAACTTTTGATATACTTTCTTGTAAGTAATCCAATTTTTCAAATGTTGTCTCTCTCTTAGATCTGTTTTCCAGGTCAGTTATTTTTCTAATGAGGTATTTTAAATTATCTTCATGTTTTTCATTCCTTTGAATTTGCTTGTTTGATTCTTGATGTGTCATAGATTCATTAGTTTCCACTTCCCAATTTTAATTTTCAGGTTTTGTTTTCCTCAATTAGTTTTTCTTCTTTTTTTCCAACTTAGCTAATGGAAATTTTTTCTAGCAAATTTATTTATTTTTAATACACACTGCTTTATGAATCTCCCATGTTGGGAGAGAAAGATCAAAGCCAAAAGAAAAAAAAACATGAGAAAGTTTAAAAAAATAGAAAAAAAATAAGTGAGCAGAGCACATGCTGATTTACATTGAGTCTCCTTAGTTATTTTTCTGGATGCAGATGTCATTTTCTATCACCAAACACTAAGAAGAAACAAGTCTTTCATAGTTGATCATCACACATTCTTCTTGTTATTGTTTATAATGTATTTCTACTTCTGCTTGTTTTGCTCAGCATCTGTATAAGAAAATCTTTCCAGACCATTCTAAAATCAGCTTGTTCATCATTTTTTATAGACCACCACCTCATTTCACTATCTTCCAATACTACAACTAATTCAGCCATTCCCAAATTGATGGGCTTCTATTCATTTTCCAATTCTTTGCTATCACAAAAAGAGCTGCTACAAAATTTTTGCACATATGACTCCTTTTACCTTCTTTATGATTTCCTTGGGATATATACCCAGTAATGGCACTACTGCGTGAAAAGTTATGCATAGTTTTGATAGACCTTGGGGCATAGTTCCCAATTACTCTCCAGAATGGTTGAATTATTTCACAATTCTATCAACAATGCATTAGAATCCCAGTTTTCCCACATCCACTTCCACATTTATCATTATCTTTTCCTGTCATTTTAGCTAATTTGGGAGCTATGAGGTGGTACCTCAGAGCTGTTTTAAATTGCATTTCTCAAATCCATATCAAGTTAGAACATTTTACATATGACTATAGATGCATTTAATTTCACCATCTGAAAAAATGTCTATTCTTATCCTTTGAACATTTATAAACTGGGGAATGATTTGTATTCTTAGAAATTTTACACAGTTCTTTATATATTTTAGAAATGAGAACTTCTGGTCAAAATTGTGGCGTGGAGGCACACAGCTGCTTGAACTCTGGGTTTTCTCTCAGGACTTACTTCATGACAAGCCTTGGAATTAATGCTTGACAGGAAAAGAAACCCACAAATAATTACCAACAGAAGACATCGTTGAAATTCGCCAGAGAAGGTCTGTTTTTGCTCGGGGGAGGGTTGAACAGACTGGGCACAGACCAAGGGCAGGCAGCCAGAGCAAGACAGGCAGCTCAAACAGCCTGGAGCAGAGGGGGGGATGGGTAGAATCTCTTCCATTTCTATGAAAAGACTTTTACCAAAGTGTGGATGTTCCATCTTGGCAGCAAGCCAGAAGCAGCAGAGAAGGTGTAAACACCAGAGGTAAAGAATAAACCTCAGAAAGCTAGCATCTCTCCAGACCCGGCCACCCCCAGCCCCATCCAAAGTGACTCAGGGCATTCTTAGAGCCTCAGAGTTCAGACACAGCACAGCTATCACTATCTTGTTAGTGCCTCTCTCCTGTCTCCCTCAGTCTGTAGACAAAGCCCAGTAACACCATCCAGCCCCATCCCCCCCCAAAACAGACCAATTATTTCTCTTGTCAATTTGTTTTCTTTGATTCCCACTCTGACAAAATGAAAAAAAAATTTTTTTTAAGGGCGCTAAACACTGACAGCTTCTGTATGGAGAGAGATCAGACTTCAAATACTGAGGAGATGAAAAGCAGATTGTCTCCAGAGAAATCCCCTAAGGGGGATGTGATCTGCTCCTCAATACAAAAGAATCTCATAGAGGAAATCAAAAAGGCTCTCACAAGAGAGCTAGAAGAGAAATGGGAAAAAGAAAGGAAAGCTTGGCAAGAGAGCTTGGAGAAGTTATCCAAGGTGGATAAAGAGATCAAATCATTGAGAAATAAAATTAGTGAATTAGAAAAGGTAAACAACTCCAAGGAAAACAGGATTAGTGAGCTGAAAAAGAAAATAGCTCTCTAAAAAATAAAAAGAATGAAATGGAAAAAAATTCCACAGAAGATAAAAACTCAATTGGACAATTACAAAAAGATATAAAAATAATGAGTGAAGAAAATACATCATTGAAAATTAGAATGGAACAAGTAGAAATGAATGACTCAAGGAGAAACCAAGAAGTAGGCAAGCAAAACCAGAAAAACGAAACAATTGAAAAGAATGTCAAGTACCTTATTGGAAAGACAACAGACCTTGTAAACAGATCCAGGAGAGACAATTTGAGAATAATCAGACTCCCTGAAAAATGTGAGGAAAAAAGACCCTGGACACTATTTTCCAGGAAATTATCAAAGAGAACTGCCCAGACGTTTTGGAAACAGAGGGTAAAATAGACATTGAAAAAATTCATCAATCACCTACTGAAAGGGACCCTAAAATCAAAACACAAAGAAATATACTGGCCAAGTTCAAGAACCATCAGACAAAGGGAAAAATACTGGAAGCTGCTAGAAAAAAAGCAATTCAGATATGGAGGAGCCACAATAAGGATAACCCAGGATCTAGCAGCATCCACATTAAAAGAACGAAAGACCTGGAATATGATATTCTGAAAGGCTAAGGAACTTGGTATGCAGCCAAGAATAACTTACCCAGCGAAATTGAGCATCATTTTCCAGGGAAGAAGATGGACATTTAATGAAATAAATGAATTCCATCTATTCTTGATGAAAAAACCAGATCTACACAAAATGTTTGATCTTCAAATATAAATCTCAAGAGATTTCTAAAAAGGTAAAAAGAAATCTTGAGAACTATATTTCTGCCATAAAGATATGTAAAGAACACATGTATAATTTGTCGTAGAAACTAGAGGTGAAAAGGAAATTATATCATAAAAAAAGGTAAAGTGATGGTACTACATCTCATGAAGAGGCAAAGGTAACCTATTATATCTGAGAGAAAGAAAGGAGGGGGATGATCATAGTGTGTATCAAAGACATATTCGATTTATGGTGAAACTTCTACCACTTCATTGAAAAGTGAGAGGGAAGGAGTAAGCTAAGGGGAAGGGAATACAGAAATTGTGAGAAAAGGGGGTAAAATAGGAAGAGGAACTTTAATGTGGGGAAGGGATACTAAAAAGGGAGGGCTGTGAAAAACAAGTGGTGTTCACAAGTTTAATACTGGGTAGGGGGGTAAGAGGGAAGGAAAGGAGAAAAGCATAAGCAAGGATTAACAGGATGGCAAGCAATATAGAATTAGTCATTCTAACCATAAATGAGAATGGCATAAACTCCCTCATAAAAAGGAAGCAGTTAGCAGACTGGATTAAAAGCCAGAATCCTACTATATATTGTTTACAGGAAACACACCTGAAACAGGGTGATACATTCAAGATAAAAGTAAAAGGGTGGAGCAGAATCTAAAAAGCAGGGGTAGCCATACTCATCTCAGATCAAGCAAAAATAAAAATTGATGTAATTAAAAGAGATAAGGAAGGGCATTATATCCTGCTAAAGGGTAGCATAGATAATGAAGCAGTATCAATATTAAACATATACACACCAAGTAGTACAGCATCTAAATTCTTAAAAGAGAAATTAAGAGAGCTGCAAAAAGAAATAGACAGCAAAACTATAATAGTGGGAGATCTCAATCTTGCACTCTCAGAATTAGATAAATCAAACCACAAAATAAATAAGAAAGAAGTCAAAGAGGTGAATAGAATACTAGAAAAGTTTGATATGATAGATCTTTGGAGAAAGCTAAATGGAGACAGAAAGGAGTACACTTTCTTCTCAGCAGTTCATGGAACCTATACAAAAATTGATCATATACTACCACATAAAAACCTCAAAAACAAATGCAGTAAGGCAGAAATAGTAAATCCTTTTCAGACCACAATGTAATTAAAATTACATTTAATAAAAAGCCACGGGAAAATAGACAAAAAATAATTGGAAACTAAATAATCTTATGCTAAAGAATGATTGGGTAAAACAGCAAATCATAGACATAATTAAAAACTTCACCCAAGAAAATGACAATAATGAGACATCATACCAAAATGTGTGGGATATAGCCAAAACAGTAATAAGGGGAAGTTTTATATCTCTAGAGGCCTACTTGCATAAAATAGAGAAAGAGAGGGTCAACGAATTGGGCTTACAACTAAAATTGCTAGCAAAGGAACAAATTAAAAACCCCCAGACAAACATGAAACTTGAAATTCTAAAAATAAAAGGTGAGATTAATAAAATTGAAAGTAAAAAAAGAAAACTATTGAATTAATTAATAAAACTAAGAGTTGGTTGTATGAAAAAACGACAAAATAGAAAAGCCCTTAGTAAATGTTATTTAAAAAAGGAAAGAGGAAAAGCAAATTGTTAGTCTTGAAAATGAATCTCCTTAATGAATATTGATGATTAATCTTAAATATTAGCAAAAATACTTCAGAAAATCATCCCCTACATAATACACTATGACCAAGTGGGATTTATACCAGGAATGCAGGGCTTGTTCAATATTAGGAAAACTATTAGCATAATTGACTACCTCATTAACCAAATTAACAAAACCCATATGATCATCTCAATAGATGCAGAAAAAGCATTTGATAAAATCCAACATGCATTCCTACTAAAAACACTTGAGAGTATAGGAATAAGTGGACTATTCTTTAAAATAATAAGAAGAATATATTTAAAGCCATCAGTAAACATCATATGTAATGGCGATAAACTGGAACCTTTCCCAGTAAGATCAGGAGTGAAACAAAGTTGCCCACTATCACCATTACTATTCAATATTGTACTAGAAATGCTAGCCTCGGCAATAAGAGCCTAGAAAGAGATTCAAGAAATTAGTGTAGGTAATGAGGAAATCAAACTATCACTCTTTGCAGATGGCATGATGGTATACTTAGAGAACCCCAAAGACTCTGCTAAAAAGCTATTAGAAATAATTCAGAACTTTAGCAAAGTTGCAGTATACAAAATAAATCCACATAAATCCTCAGCAATTTTATACATTACCAACATAATGCAACAGCAAGAGATACAAAGAGAAATTCCATTCAAAATAATAGTCGATAGTATAAAATATTTGGGAATATATCTACCAAAGGAAAGTCAGAAACTATATGAGCAAAATTATGAAACACTTGCCACAAAAAATAAAGTCAGATTTAAATAATTGGAAAGATATTGAATGCTCTTGGATAGGCCGAGTGAATATAATTAAGATGACAATACTCCCTAAACTGATATATTTATTCAGTGCTATACCAATCAGACTCCCAAGAAACTATTTTAATGACCTAGAAAAATAACAACAAAATTCATATGGAAGAACAAAAGATTGAGAATTTCAAGGGAAGTAATGAAAAAAAAATCAAATGAAGGTGGTCTAGCTGTACCAGATCTAGAACTATATTATAAAGCAGCAGTCACCAAAACCATCTGATATTGGCTAAGAAATAGACTAGTTGATCAGTGGAATAGGTTAGGTTTACAGCGCAAGATAGTGAATAAAAATAGCAATCTAGTGTTTGACAAACCCAGGATCCCAACTTCTGGGATAAGAATTCATTATTTGACAAAAACTGCTGGGAAAATTGGAAATTAGTATGGCAGAAACTAGGCATGGACCCACATTTAACATCACATACTAAGATAAGATCAAAATGGGTCCATGATTTGGGCATAAAGAATAAGAGCATAAATAAATTAGAGGAACAAAGGATAGTTTACCTCTCCGACTTGTGGAGAAGGAAGGAATTTGTGTCCAAAGGAGAACTAGAGATCATTATTGATCACAAAATCATTATTGATCAAATTAAAAAGCTTTTGCACAAACAAAACTAATGCAAACAAGATTAGAAGGGAGGTAACAAATTGGGAAAACATTTTTACAGTTAAAGGTTCTGATAAAGGCCTCATCTCCAAAATATACAGAGAATTGACTTTAATTTATAAGAAAACAAGCCATTCTACAATTGATAAATGGTCAAAGGATATGAACAGACAATTTTCAGATGATGAAATTGAAACTATTTCCACTCATATGAAAGAGTATTCCAAATCACTATTTATCAGAGAAATGCAAATTAAGACAACTCTGAGATACCACTACACACCTGTCAGATTGGCTATGAAGACATCAGCAAATAATGATGAATGTTGGAGGGGATGTGGAAAAACTGGGACACTGATACTTTGTTGGTGGAGTTGTAAAAGAATCCAACCATTCTGGAGAGCAATCTGGAATTATGCCCAAAAAGTTATCAAAATGTGCATACCCTTTGATCCAGCAATGTTATTACTGGGCTTATATCCCAAGGAAATACTAAAGAAGGGAAAGGGACCTTTGTATGCCAAAATATTTGTGGCAGCTCTTTTTGTAGTGGCTAGAAACTGTAAAATGAACGAATGCCCATCAATTTGAGAATGGTTGGGTAAACTATTGTATATGAATGTTATGGAATACAGAGAGGCTTGGATAGACTTATATCAACTGATGCTGAGTGAAACGAGCAGAACTAGGAGATCATTATACACTTCAACAATGATACTGGATGAGGATGTATTCTGATGGAAGTGGATATCTTCAACATAGAGAAGAGCTAATCCAATTCCAATTGATCAATGATGGACAGAATCAGCTATACCCAGAAAAGGGAAATGAGTGTAAACTGTTAGCATTTTTTTGTTTTTCTCCCCAGTTTATTTTTACCTTCCGAATCCAATTCTTCCTTTGCAACAACAACAACAAACAAAATTCGGTTCTGCACATGTATTTATTGTACCTAGGATATACTATAACATATTTAATATGTATGAGAATGCCTGCCATCTAGGGGAGGGGGTGGAGGGAAGTAGGGGAACATTTGGAACCAAAGGGAGTATAAGGGATAATGTTGTAAAAATGTTATAATTATAAAATTAATTTTAAAAAATAGAAAAAAATAAATGAGATCTTTATTAGAAAAATTGGATGTAATTAGTTTCCCCCAGTTTTGTACTTCACTTTAAATCTTGTTTTTGTTGGTTTTGTTTATGCAAAAGTTTTTTTTTAATTTAAAGTAATCAGAGTTGTCCATTTTGTTTTTAATATTGTTCTCTAGGTCTTTTTTGGTCAAAAATTACTCCCTTCTCCAAAGGTAAATTATTTGCTCTTCTAATTTAATTATAATATCACCAAAATTATGTACCTATTTTGATATATTTTGATAAGGGTGTGATGTAGGACTATGCCCTGTGTTTCTGACATATTTTTTTCCAATTTTCCAAGAAAATTTTGTTAAATAGTGAGTTCTTATTCCAGGAGCTGGAGTTTGAGGGTTTTTCAAATAATAGATGACTATAAGCCTTTATTAATGTGTCATGTATTTCTTATCTATTTCTCTGATCCAGAATTCTATTTCTTAGCCAGTACCAAATGTTTTGATGGCTGCTGCTTTATAATAAAGTTTTAGGTTTGGTGCTGCTAAGCCACCATCACTGGTATTTTATTTTTATTAATTACCTTGATATTCTTGATTTTATGTTTCCCTAGATAAATGTTTTCTAGTTCCATTTGATTTGTATGGTACTTTACAAGTAGACCAATTTAGGCAGAATTGTCATTTTGTAATATTAGCTTGGCCTACCCATGAGCAATTAATATTTTGCCAATTGTTTTGATCCAGCAATTGTCAGATCACACATATGTGTAAGAAATGTTTTTAATTGTATTCGTATAGTTCTTGAGTTTGTCTTAGCAGATAGACTATCAAGTATTTTATTTTGTCTACAGTAATTTTAAATGGAATTTTTTCTATCTCTTGTTGATAAGCTTTTTCAAATATATAGAAATGCTAATGATTTTGTGGGCATATTTTATGTCCTTCGACTTTGCTAAAGCTCTTAATTAATTCTAGTAGGTTTTTATTAATTTTTTAGAATTCTGTAAACATATCATCTACAAAGAGTGATATTTTTATCTCATTTCCTATTCTAATTTCTTTAATTTATTTTTTTTCTTATTGCTAAAGTCAATATCTCTGGTATAATATTGAATAACAGTGGTAATAATGGGTATCCTTATTTATTTATTTATTTGTTTGTTTGTTTGTTTGTTTATTTATTTATTTATTTTTATTTTTATTTTTTAGCTTTTATGGTTAAACTCTGCTGTCCCCCACTTCCTGTGCAGCTCTAAACCTTGGCTTAGGGAGTAACTTTGCCTGCTCTTTTCCAGAAACAACCTAGTTTCTCAGAGTTTGCCTTCTGAGTTGGTACTGGAAGTTGCCCCACTGATTTGCTCTTCTACTGAATCAGAACTGAGAGTCTTAGTTAAAGATTTGCTATAATTAAGACTCTCTTGCTGACTTTTTCAGAGTCTATCTGAGCCTTTTCATCCTAGTGAGACTGACTTTTTTTTTTTTCCCCCTGAGGCAATTGGTGTTAAGTGATTTGTCTAGGGTCACATAGCTAAGAAGTGTTAAGTGTCTTAGACTAGATGTGAACTCAGGTCTTCCTGACTTCAGGCCTGGAAACTGACATTTCTTGATGTTTTCCCAATCTATCTTGAGCTGAAGAGTGGTTTTGTTGCATCACACTCTGTTCAGAGACTTGGTTTTTTTGAGGGAAACTGGAAGAGTTCAAGCAGTTTCCTGGCTTCAGTACATCATCTTGGCTCCCCAATTGTACATTTGGAGGAATTGTTTTCTTCATTAAGTTTTTGTAGTTCCTTTTTTATTTAGTAAATTCCATTTTTAAGCTGTTGTTTTCTTTTTCCAAGATGTTGTATTTTTTTCATAATTCTCTTGCATCACTCTCATTTCTTTTCCCAGTTCTTCTTCTCTCTCTTTTATATGATTTTTAACATTCAATACTCACAATTTTAATTTTTTTCAATGACAAGTTTCACAGGAAAAAAAATGAAAGTTTATTTTAAAATCAGAAGTCAATTTTGGGACCTGCTTTAAGGTTAGTTTAAAGTAGCTTATTCCAATCATCTGAATTAATAAGCATACCCTAACATTCTAATAACTGTCATCCAAGGAAAAAAGTAAAATATAACGTCCTATTATAAGGAAACACAAGTGCCAGTATGCCACATGGAAAACACCATTCAAACTCAACATTTCAGTAATTTACACTGTCCTTTGATACAAAGACAATGAAAAGCTTCTCATTCAAATGCTTCAAAGGTCAAAAGTATCCCTTTAACAAATCAAAATTGTTTCAGAATTAGATACAAGTTCATCTGGCAAAATGATTTAAGATAGGGTCTATATAAAATATAAAATAAAATGTGTTATTTTAGTCTCGTGAAGAATCACATGCAGGAGAAATGAATCCTTCTGTTGTGATCAACTAACATCTTGATTGGCCAAAAAGTTATACTCCAACAACCCTGATGTGACATATCAATCCATTAATGTAAAAACAAATGCACTACTGGCTTCTTTGAGCAATACTTTTAGTCACGGGTCTGCTGCTGACGAATACTAGGTAACTACATTATCTTCATTTGGCATTTGTTTAACTTCTACATCATTACTACAGAAGCAGTCTGTTTCCTGTGAATAGTAATATATTTTATGTGGGCAAAATTCAGTTAAATGAAACTGAGTTCAAGTTTATGATGAGTTGCAATTTAAAATGGTGAACTCAAACAAATTTTTACATAGCACTTATGACACAAAGTTAGCAGTCAATTCTGCTTAACACAATGCTTAACCAACAAAGATTTAAAAAAGGAAATACATTCTTTTTGCTGGTGTTTATCAGATCTTTGAATTCAGGGGAACAATCCAAATCAGCAGCCTTTATAAATGATCTCTGTCTCATGAAATTAACTCTTTAACAGTCTTTTTAATGAAATCTTTTATTTCATACAAATCATAAGCAGGATAGTTTTCATATACCTCTTTGCAAATTTGTTTCATTGTTACTTCTTCCAAGTTGGCATTGGCCAGAAGTTTCTTTACAGTCTCTTTTAGTTCTTCATCTGTAGGTGGCTTTTTCAGTTTCTTAATTAAAGGCTCATCATCTGAACTATCTTCAGACTCACTTTCTTTTTTGGAATTATTTTGATTTTTCTTAGTGGTACTGCTATCTGCCTTCTTGACATTGGCACTTTTAACAGATTTTTTTGCTTTTCGAAGGAGTTTTTTGTTTAAGTTTTTCTTTTTTAGATGTCTTTTTTGGTGGCTCTTCTTCACTTTATCTTCTTTCTCTGAAGAATCCTTTTCTTTTTTTTCATCTTCACTACTAGATTCATCTGAAAGAATTTCAGGGCATTTGGTACTCTTAGCCTTTCTTGACATTCCAGAGCTGCTCCGTTCTTTTTTACTGCCTTTACTTGTTTTGTTTTGTTTTTTTTTTGTTTTTTTTTTTTTTTTTTTGTTTTGTTTTGTTTTGTTTTGTTTTTTGTTTTGTTTTTTTTTTTTATTTTGGCAATGGTTTGCCAGAAGGCTTTGGATAAAATTGGATGTCGCTGATTGGCTGCTGCATTCCCGCTTCCTTCCCGAACCTCTATTTTGAAAATCTGGTGGCTTCTTGGGAGGGACACGGTGCAGAAGCGTCATGCGCAAAAAAGACAGAAAGGGTCCTCCGCCGTTCCCCCACCCACCAACCTGAGGAACCTTCCTCTCGCCTCACGAGCCAGGGAGGCCCCAGGCATCCCTGACCTACCGGTCATTAGCATGTCTTCTTCAGCCCCCACCCTAGAGGGGGAGGACCTGTCCTCCCAGACCGCACCGAAGAGAGACCCCGAAGTCCCCGACAAGGAAGAAAGAGAGGAGGAAGAAGAGGAGGACGACGAGGATGAAGAGGATGAGGAGGAAGAAAAAGAAAAGTCTCATTGTAGAAGGCAAGAGAGAGAAGAAGAAAGTGGAGAGGTTGACAATGCAAGTATCTTCCCTTCAAAGGGAGCCATTTACAATTGCCCAAGGAAAGGGACAGAAACTTTGTGAAATTGAAAGAATACACTTCTTTTTAAGTAAGAAGAAAACTGATGAACTTAGAAATCTTCATAAACTACTTTACAACAGGCCAGGCACAGTAGCTTCTCTGAAGAAGAATGTGGGTCAGTTCAGTGGCTTTCCGTTCGAAAAAAGGAAGTGATCAATATAAAAAAAGGAAGAAATGTTGAAAAAATTTAGGAATGGCATGTTAAAGAGCATATGTGAAGTTCTTGATTTGGAGAGACCAGGCATAAATAGTGAATTGGTAACCAGGATTTTTAACATTCTTTATGAGATCTGCCATAAGTTCTTTCTGGGCTTGTGACCATTTCCCTTTTTGTGTGTGTGTGGAGTTACCTATAGGCATTTTTACATTGTTGTCCTGTTCTGAGTTTGTGTCTTTATCTTCACTTTCACCATAATAATTTTCTAAGATCAGATTATTTTTGCTGTTTTTGCTTATCATTTTTGGCCTTTGTCTTTTATTTCAAATTTGAGTTCTGCTCCTGGAAGGGCCACAATCTCAGATTTCTTGGGTCAAAGGTTATATAGCCCTTGGCTACTTACTTGTTTCTGTATTTATGTTGCCTTGTTGTCTACTCATGTCCCTCATGTTGCGTTAAGTGGGTGGGGTGCGGAGCCTGGCTGGCACTGTTGGAGCCTGTAGGTGTCTGGCAGTTTTCTGGTGCTAACCTGGAGTCATAGTGGGGGTTTCTGGTCTTTGCTGAAGCTGGTTGAGTGTTTCTGCATTTCTGCAGGGCTACACTGAAACACTGGTTGCTGAAAGGTGCTTATATGCATAGGGCTATGCTGAAGCATGTGAGTATTTTCATAATTGTAGAACAAGGCTGATTTTATTGTGTCAAGAATTTCCCACCAATATAATAGTGAAACTTCTGCCTATTTTTCTTTCATTATTGTTTGCTCTTTGTTCTCAAAGAGAATCAGGGAGGTGATGCCATGACATGCAAGTGAATTGGATTTAAGTGAGGGAGGACTATGCAAGATCCTCCCCAGACATTCTCCTCCCAAGCTATCTGGGTCCAATGGTAAAATATAGCTCAAGAGGACATGAGATGCCCATGGATGAAATGGGAGATCTTGGTCTTTTTAAGCTAAGATCTTCTATAGGTCTCAATTGGCCCGAAGCCACACCCATTCAGTGATTAAGGCTAAGTGAGACAGTGAGACAAAGCATCTTTTCTTTCAAAAAAAATTTTCTAAATACATAAATATGGGAGGGGGGTTTCTGGCCATAACAGATCATGAAAAATGAGAACCATGCCTTAAAATAAATCCCAGGGGGAGGGGGGACTACAGCCAAGATGGCAGAAAATAGACATGACTTTCTGTGACCTCCTCTGAACCTTTCTCAAGCCAACAGTAGATTGAGCCTCTAAACTGTTTTTTTTTAATTACATAGCCCACAAATATCTGGAGTACAACACATTTCCATAAGAAGATACCTTGGAAGAACAGAACAGGTCTATTTCAAATGGGCAGTGGGACAAGAGCTGGGTTGGGAAGCCAGAGTGTTGTGCATCCTGCATCAGGGAATCTTCTGTCCTTCTTGAAAACAAATGGTTTGGCAGATTTGCTACAAAAGGAAAATAGTAAACCACTGAGCCCTGGAAGAATGTAGGCCTTAGCTGAGATTACCCAGCCAGGTTCTTTGTCCAACCACCTGTTCTATATCAGTTTAACCTTGGCAATATTTTCTTGCTTACTACTAGGGTAATACCTTCCAACTCTAGGTCTGCAATCCTCTGATTTAATTGTTCTTAGATAAAGACATTGTAATTATTAACTAAAAACATGTCCTCAGAATTGACTTTTCTTTGTCTGTAGACAATTGTTTTAATTTATGAAGAATCGATAATAAGATTTTCTCTGAAGGGAGTTGCAGATCACACCTAAATTTATGCCTATTTAATTTAAATTTAAATTATGCCAAATTTAAATCCTATAGAGCAGTCCAAGGAATATAGAAATTGGGATGCCCAGAATTCACAGCTAGTCTTCACCAAAAACAAACAAACAAACAAAAAATCCAAACAAACAAACAAACAAAACACAAACTCAGACTTTTATGATGACAAATATTGATCTCTATACATAATATGCTATGTCAGATATATCACATACGAATAAAATTCATTTTGAAATGACAATGTCCAAGCTTGGACTTAAAGTCAATATATGAGAATCTTCCACAGATTCTTTGCAGAAGTAGGGGAGCATAACACTTCTAGAAAGTTAAATTATTTTCAAAATAGTGGTTAATTTTGATGAGTCTTTCTCCTATTTTCATTTTTTAATTATGAGAGGGGGAGAAGAAAGTAATAAAGTGGGACATACAAATGACAAAAACTGTATCCATGAAAAATTAGAAGCAGGTGTTTATCTATGCCAAGGTAAAAAGGAAGAATGAACTCTTCTTTCTAAACTGTATAGGCTCAGTAAAAGGAGTCAAAATTTCAAGTCATGTTTTAATTTCATGTCTGAATTTGTGAATGAGTTTGTAGTCTGTTGGAAAACGTTCCTTACCTCAATATCTCTGGTATAAAATGAGACAGATCATAATGGTTCTTTGGAGCAATTCTTAGTTATGTTGCTAGTGAATGTCTGTGAAGGGATTTGAATTACTCTTTTAAATTTAGACTTTAGAAATGTGTTTGTTTTACTGACTGTTTTGTTTTACTGAACGTGTGTGCGTATGTATGCATATATGTATGTGTGCATACACACATACACATGCATGTATATTTGTGCATATGTATATTGTAGGTATTGTGCAGTATATATATGTATAATATTTTGACCTTTTGTTTCATCAGTGAAGGGGATTGTTGTTCATCTGTCATTTTCAAAGAGGAGCACTGACATCATGGGTTCTGTCTTGTGTGTGTATGAATTGTTTTTAAAAGAGGTAGAGTTGCATAGTCTTTAGCTTTACCCTCTCTTCCAAAGTAATCAAAGTTTTGTTGCAGGATAAAAGGCATTAACGACTGGTAATGGTCAAGGAAGAATGAATGATCTTGGCTCAAGTAGGCCCTGTAGAGTGCTTAGTACTCCTGGTGAAGAAATCCTACCCAATAATATATGTTAGCAACTACCTTGTAACTCACACAATACTTCACCTTGCAGAGAAAATACTTTAATTCAGGTTTCCAATTCCAGGACTGGTCCCAATCCCTTTATACCATGCTATTCTATACAAACATTTATATCTGTATGTGTATGTGCATATGCATATATGAACATATGATAAATGCATATGTATAGACATATGTGTATGTAAGTGCATATCTATACATATAATTGTGTATATGTGAAAGTTTTGCCTTGAGATAATTTTTTCAATGAAGATTTAAAAATATATGAATATTTTGAATAATAAATTAGATTTTATTAAAATATTTAAGTAAATGTATTAACTTTTTAATTATTCTGTGTGAAGACTCTATCCCTAGTGTGTATTTTAATATATATATGCATATATATATCATATATAATTTATAATTATTAGTCTATTTATTAATTATTTTCTTAACTAGTTAGTATCCATATAGTAATTTAAGAAAATATTAATGGTTACAGAGGAAATCAAAGTATCAGGTTACAGAGGAAATAAAAGGATCACAAAATTATTTAATTTCTAGATCTTATATAAACATCCTTGTGTACTTGCTATTTTTCATTAAAAATACAGTATCATTCATGCTTTAGAGATGAGCATATCAGTTGCATTTGTGAACAATCTTAAATGTAATGCTGAAAAAAGTATTAAATATTTTAAATAAATTAAATATTTAGATAAGCTACATATAAGAAACAGTATAAGCCATTTATGTGCTTTTCTTTTGTTAAGAAATTGCTGAATTTTGATATTATATTGATTATCTTCTCAGTGAGTGAGTAAGGAAATGTGTTTCTACAATGCACAGTTCATATCTCCTTTGTGCCATAACTGAGAAAATGCTGAAATGGCACAAAATCACAAGCATAAAGTGATGCCACCAAAGCCAAAGGTTATTTCTCTTTCCACTCATGTGAAGGAATCTGAGCACCCTTCAAACTCTAAAAGGACAAAACCTTATATCCATGTACAGTAGGTTGTGTTACAGTGAGTAGCCTAAACCCAGTAGCCTTCCTATTAGTGGAGACAGTCCACAGTCGTGCACAAGAGCTCACATACAGCTGCAGTGACATGGTGCTAAGCATGTTTTAAGACTAGTCCCAGTCGAGCAGCATCTTATCCAACCAGAAACAATCCCACAATCCAGTTCTTTTTAAGTGATCATCCTTGTATCATAACAGATTAAAGTAGCAGCTATTTTGGATTATGTTTAATCTAACCTTTATCCATTCACATCTTCACCTGAAACTTACAAGGACCAAGAGTCAATTGCTAGGGCATAATTCACAATGACACTGATCTTTCCTTCCTCACTCTAATTATCTGGATTAAGAATAACACTTTTGAGTAATTATTTTCACATTGGATAAACATTAAGCTTTCCTGGATTTATCTGAGCTTTTTCTTAACATGAAATAGATCCAAGCAGGCTTATGAGAACATAACTGACAGCAGTGACAGCTTAATCAAGGAAGCCCTAAACAACTACAACAATAAGGAAATGTTTATTTCACATTGTTTAGAAGAATGAGAAAATCAGACCTTCAAACAAATTCAAAGACAAGAAAGCAAAGGAAGATTTGGAAGTTCAGAAAAGCTGTATTTTTTTTCTTTTTCTGTATTATTCACGATTCAAAATTTATCAGGTATAATAAAGAATTTGACAATCACAACAGAGAAATAAATGGTCTAAAGATCTAAATGTGCTAGCATTAGTCACAAACACAGAAAACATAGTCCCTCATTTATATGGCCAGTTTACATCTGAAAAAGGGAGCAGAATACCTGAGAATTAATATTTGAAAATCAGAACTAATTTGAACTGGGTGTATCACATCTAATAGGTATTTTGGTTGTAGGGTCATATTAGATTGTGAATCAAGGACTGCACATGCTGCTTAAAATTTCTATCACAAATAGGATACAAAAATTTTCCAAGCTTGTCTTTGAAACTACCTAAGATCATATACAATTATATACTAAAATCACATCACAGAACCCAATTACACTTTGGCTTTCTAGATCCACAGATAACCTATTAAAGAGCAAACTCTTTCACTGTGTCGACCACTAGCCTCAAGTTCTTTTTCCAGTCTTCCATAGTGCATATGTTCCTCTTCCAGACTGAAGGATCCAAACACAGAATGGCCAAAAAGGCAATCAAAGATTTTGAAGAGTGGCAAGTCCCAGCTATCCAGACATTAAATTTGCTGTAAAGAGAGTACATGTGATTAATCCCTTATTGTGGCCCTTTCATACATTAACTACATAATGCTGCCATTTTATTCAAACAAACTGAAGATTATTTATGAAAGAATTCACAGTGAGTATTTTTCCATTCATGTTGGGAGTTTAATAATTTATATAGAATAATTCTATTTGGCTTAAAAAACAAAGGAGGACTGTTTAACTAGATCTGAAAAAAAAAAAAAAAAAAAAAAGGCTTCCAGACAAAGAAGTGCATTTACATTGCAGCACATAAGATTAGAAAGCCTTGCCTCCTTTGAAGCTATCATTTTTAACACTCTATTAATGGCATATTTGAAGATTACCATTCCTAAAAAAGCAGGATCTTGATATAGTGAATGGGAATCTTATTTTCTACTGTCTCAAACAACTAACAAGCTAATATGGATTAATCCATGTTTCCCTAATTAAGAGGCATAATAAAATATCAATTAGACTTAGTGCATGTGATTTGCCCTAAGAAAAAAAAAGGGAGGAAAGAAATTTGATTCCATTGCTAATTTAAGACAAATAGCCTAATATACCAAATGATCCATGATCTCATAGATATGAATATTCTCTAGAATTCTTAATTAATGTAGGCCACAATCTATCTCTACATGACCCTTCTGTGTGACTCCTGGCCATGATTTTCCATGAGATCTTCAATGTGCTGAAGGCTTTCCTCATTTTATTTTGGAGGAAATAGCTTGTTACATTTGTATAGTATTTTAAAACTAAAATGTACTTTAGTATAATTCCATTTGATACTAAACATCATGCCTTTGTTAGATGGACAGAGTATTATCCACACTTTACAGATGAAGAAACTGAGGAAAGGGGATTTTTTTTTTAGCCACATAACAAGTAAATATCAAAATTGAAACAGGAGCCCAAATCTCCTCATTCTTAAGAAAGTTTGTTTTCCACTATATCATGCTGCCTTTTTGTGGATTCCATTACAGCATCTTCCACAATATTCTTTAAAGGAAAACTGCAATTTAACAAACCACTTTAAACCTCCATCTGGAAAACAAAGTGTATCAGTGGCTAAGATGCATGTAGAATACTTCAAAATGCTTTATTTCAGAAACATTCACCATAAATATTACCATTTATGTGTTAGAGAAATGATAAATAGTCCATATTCAAAAACAGTAATGTGACTATATAGTGAAACCTGCATTGGAGCACCCTGAGGAAGATATATGAAATAGAATACACTAGAAAACTCAGACCACTATCTCATCTCAGTCTCTGATGTGGTATAGTTCAGGACTCCAAACACAAAAAACATAAAGAATAATAGAGTCTTCCAGACTACTGGCTACTATAGCATTCCACATCATCAGTTAAAGAAACAACTCCTTTGGAGAAGGATTAATTATGCCTATCAATTAGCCAGTCTAATTGAATTAGCACAGGGCTGGAGATTGCATTGGGCAGGGAAATTAAACAATCACCACCACTTTGACACCTTTTCCCTTCAATCTGAAGAGAATTATGAATTCGATCCCTACTTTCTATACAGGTTCCACAGTCATTATTAAAGGGACCAAGAACTAAGGAGGAGCATAGGGCTAATGTCAGTGATTATTTAGCTACCATTAGTCATAAAATTTCAAGATACTCAGAAATGACAGCACTTTGTCCCTTTCTTGCCCCAGAATAATATTCATTATATTAGCCCAGTTCTTAAAAAGTCTTATCCTCAAGAACAATTCCTGTTGAGAAAAAGCCTAACAATAGTTCCACAGGATACTGGAGCCACAGCTACTAAACACCTGAAAAAGATTATTATTGGTGTCCAGCTCTATGGCACTGTGAAATGATTCAACAATAGAGATATTCAACGTTTCATAAGTGGAGCAAAATTAAAGAAAATGAATTTTTTTCTACTTTACTACTGAACCCTGAGGACCATAGGACTTTTCTGACTTAGAACTGAATCTTCTTATGTCTCTCTAATTTGAATTTGAGCTCTTTATGAACAAGGGTTGAATTGTTTACCACTTTGTATCTCAAGAACTTATCATGATGTTTTGCATATACCAAGTATTTAACAACTCATTCTTCTTCCATTCATCCACTATGACTAAATGCTTTTACAAAATCAGAATTTACCCTAATTATTGACTCTAACTTGCAGCAATAATAGCATTATATAACCTGCAAGGAAATTCAAAGGTTATTTAATACAACTTCCCACACAGTAAAATTATTTTATTGTATTTGTTGATTGTACATATTTAAAAAATTGTCTTAAATAAGCCTAAACATAATGTTTAGATGAGAAAGTAAAAATGTCAGTGAGAAGGGGTAAGAGAAAATGTGAAATCCTCCTCATATGTCAATATAGAATTTAAATTATATTCAATTCATTTGACTATCTTGCAAAATTATTTTGTAAGATCCTGTCTTTCCCAATGAGTCCAGAGAAGGATTTAGCAGAGTCAATTTATGAATATGTGAATTTATTATTTTTTAAATCTTATTATCATTTATCACTTGTTCACTTATGTAACCTAACTTAGATTATGATTTAATCTAATGCCAGACATTTTAAAGTTGCTCAAATGATATAAATGGAAGTCATCTCAACTTCTTTATATTAATCTTCTACTATATATTATCCCAATCTTTTATTGTGGGGACAAGTAGTTTCCCAATGTATAAAACATTGGCAGGTCCTAAGAAACATTATGAACCCAATAACAAATTGCTTGTCATCTGAAGACTACCCTGTGAAGCAAGTTTTATCTATTGGATTGGCTTTAGGGAGATTTTTTTTCTTCTAATCTCATAATTATAGAATTTCAGCTTTGTTAGAAATATTAGAGTTCATGTGATCCAGTCAGTGCCTGTACAAGAATTTCTTTTTACAATATGCTTAATATCAGTCACCTTTTTCTTAGAGGCAGCTAATAGAGCAATGATCTAGAATCAGAAAGACTTCAATTCAAAATTGACTTCAGACAATTATTAGACAATTATTGGCTTCAGATAATTATTAATAATGTCAAGGATTAACAAGTCAAATAATCTCTGACTCAGTTTCCTCATCTATAAAATCATATCAAAGATATTGTATAGATAAAGTAAGATATGATTTGTAAATCATTTTGCAAACCTACAAACATAATGCTAGCTACATGCTGGGCTACTTTGACAAGTATGGGGAAAGAGTTTTACTGCAATTCTTGATAGACTGGAACCCAGAGAATTTTGGTTCTTGCACTTTCACTTTTCACTCACTTGCTAATTTTATAAATTTGGATAAGTCATTTAAACCTCTCTGAGTTTTGGTTTTCACATAAATAAAATGAAAAAGTTGGAGCGATGACTTCCAAGACACTTTTAAATTATAAATCTATACTCATGACACTTAAGCCCTCTAGATAGAGGGGCAAGAAGCAACTACCTCCCATGTAAATCTATTCAAATTCCAAACATTTCAAATTGTTAAAAAGTTCTTCCTGATATCAAGTGTATTTAAACTTGTAATCTGCAACTTTCATTCCTTTCTTATTGTCTTCTGGGACCAAATGGAACAAGTGACAGCTTTCTACTTAATAGTAGTGCTTAAAACACTAAAAGAGACCTACCAAGTCTCTCAAACCTGAATTAAGTATTCTCTTTTTCATTCTAAACATTCTCAGTTATTTTAAAATTTCCCTGTATGGAAAGATTTTAAGTCTAACCATCCTGAATACTCTGATCATGCTGTTTTCTACTTTATTGATGTCCTTTTAGATAGATATATAGATTGAGCTAGATTTTCATGTTTCATTAAACATAAATGAATATTAAAAAACAAGAACTACTGCTAAAGAATATAAAATTATATAAGATTATTAAAACACTGGGGAATAATTAAGTAGAAACAAACTGAATATAATGGAATTTGTGAGCCTATATATATATATATATATATATATATATATATATATATATAGGCTCATAAATTTAGAGCAGCAATGTATAATTCTGATAATATATATATATGCATATCTTTATACCTATATATATGCATATATATATATATATATATTTGTGAATTTTCTAGCTTGTATGTGGCACATATCCCAACACATTGTGTGTACATGAATATAACATAAAAATATATTTATTGTACTATACACATAGGTATGAGTAGTGAAAAATTTTGATATAGGCAAATATTGTGTAGGTAATACATATAGAGACTACTATTATTACTAGTGATAATAATAACATAGTAACTATCATGTACTAAGTATTGTGCTAAGCACTTTATAAATATTATCATAACAACTCTAAGAGAATAGGAAACTAAGACAAAAAAAAATTAAAGTTACCTGAAAGGGTCACACATGTAATGACCCTTTCAGGTAACTTTAATCTTTTTTTGTCTTAGTAATGTCTAATGTTTGATTTGAACTCAGTCTTCTTAAATCCATGCCCAATGTTTTATCTATGACATTACATAGCTGTTTCATAGTATATACATGTATGCATGTGAGCTTGCATTTATGTACATTTATGTTTATGTGTATACAGTATATATGAAAACATCCATATATGCATATATATTTGTATGTATTACAAGATGCAGTATTAATTGTTGGATTATAAGAACTTTGAGGGCAGGGAGTAACTGTCATTTATTTTTGACTTGCATATACTTTTTAATAAATATTTCTTTAATTGGATTGGAATAAGTTGTACTTTTATTGAGAACTTGAGGAAAGTATATAAATAATTATATTATAAAACAAGAAATGTCATATGAGGGCTGGGAAAAAAAAAAAAAAAAACCACATTATGGAAGTGCCCAGGGAAGAATCTTATTGGTATGAATGGGGATAGGATAGAGAGCAGGAGCAATACACTGATGGGTGAGTAGAATTTCAGCTGAATATGGATGAGAATTGCAAACCTGATAGAAGGAATAACTTTAATAAAGTTACAAGATGCAGAATATATTGTTCAAAGATGGTACTGGTATCATCAATTTAAGGAGTTTGATCTTTGCCCATTTGTCATTGCGAAGTTTTCTTAGACTTTTGCTCAGAGAGTGACATAAAAACAAGATTAGCATTCCTAAAATTGTTATAATGATTAGTCCAAAGCAGATATGCAATTCTAAAAGACCTTTCCCCAGTATAGAAAGAGAGGAAAATTCCAATTTATCTTTAGTATATAATTTCATTTGTATAAACAAGGAAATATCATAGTATGTCTTATTTCTATTTTAGCAAGCATAATTGTGTGGTTTAAAATATATTTTTACATTTTTGAGATAATTTTTTTTTTTTACTTAAAGTAATGGTCATTTCTCAAAAAAAAAAAAAAATTATCTCCATCCTCATCACCTCTCCCAATACATTGCTCCTCCCAGGATTTTAATAATATTTTCAAAAAGATTCCAAGATTCTTGGGGGAAAGTTTGATGGCACCAACCTCTTTAATTTCACCATTATGAACATAATAAAAGAATAAACTAATTTATTTTACCTAAAACACAATACATAATGGAAAGGATATAAACCATTAAATTGATTGAACTAATTCACAAATAGTCACCTCTGTTGATTTAGACTAATTTGTTAGTAATTTCTTCAATATAATAACAAATTATATGGCTTTGGTCCTAAAAGACACTTCAGAGAGAGAGAGAGAGAGAGAGAGAGAGAGAGAGAGAGAGAGAGAGAGAGAGAGAGAGAGACAGAGAGACAGAGAGAGAGAGACAGAGAGAGAGAGAGAGAGACAGAGAGAGAGAGAGACAGAGAGAGAGAGACAGAGAGAGTGTGTACATATATACCAATGCATATGGAAAACTGACACTTTTTGCAAATGAGGGTATTTGAAGGCCAGAAAATTTTTGGTAGACTGCCCAAAGTCATACAGCTAATATTCAAGAAAATATGGGCTTTAAACTCAAATCGTCTGACTCCAGTTTCCAATGCTTTTTTTCTATTAAAATGCCTTTATAAGTCATGAGTATAAGCATCAGGCAGGGTAATTACTTTAAAACACCATCTGTAGGAGCTTTGAAGACTCAAAACATGCTTGTGTTATATAATATTTTGATTCATTTTAAAAAATTTTATTATTCTTTTCATTTTGATTTCCAAATTCTCTCCTTCCTTCAAGTCCCTCCCTTACTCATGAGAAGGCAAGTAAGAGAATATCAATTATATTTGTGAAATCATGAAAAACATATTTCAATATCAATCATGTTACAAAAAAGCAAGAAAAATAAAATGGGAAAACTATTCAGCAATATTTTAAATAAATTGGATATATACATTATCTTGAGTTCAGAAATTGATCTATAGTAATCTAGTTTCCTTATTTTAGCTTGCATTTGAAAGCAAAAAGTGTTTTTGAGCCTCTTCATGCTATAATCTCAAACTATATATTTTAAATGAATTATACCACAAATGCATAGGTTTTCTAAAGCTACATTTTTCAAGCAATCCTGTTCTAATTTGAGTTTTATGTTTTTAGCTTGACATTGGTTTAGACCAATACAACTTGGCTTTTCCCAAGATTTACTCCAGGAAGTTGTAAAACCCTGATCTTGTTTCAGTTATTAGGAATTCCAAAGTGAAAATTAATCTTCTGCCTGGACTTTAAAGAAGATCCACAAACCCAGAAAATAAATTTGAAAATAGCCTTTTTTTCACATCCACCTGCCATCTCTTTTGAAAGTCAAAACCATATGTGCTTCCTCTTTGAAGTTCAATTTCAGCATTCTAATGATAGCTTTCATATCCCACAATATTCTTTCATGAGTGCTCACTTCACTTTAGCCAACTGGAACCCAATTCAACCAGAGGAAGACAAATGTTTGTGCAGACGGGTGATACTGACATAACAAACGATTATGGTCCATAGAGTTACACATGCACACAATGTCAACATATTAACCTCATAAAATGGCCTATGAAATGAACCTGTATATGCTGAACATTCAAGGAAATTTCTGGTTTGAATTACCAAATCAATTTTTTACTAAGATGAAATAATTCTTGCTATAAAAGACCTATTGTTTGTTTTTTTTCCAAATCTGTGTCATAGACTTCTAGTTAGTAATTATGATTAATGAATGCTGAACCATTATTTTCATGCAATAAGTCAAATGTACTTTTCTGTTAGTAAGAGGGATACTTTGTTGAGTTTTGGAAATATTCATTCTAACTAATCCTTAATGAAACTATCATTGTTTTTAAAAAGTACTAATAAATGATCTTGTGACTCACCTTGAATTCAGGATTTTAAAAATACATTTTCATAGTGATAAACATGATTTCTGAAATGTTTAATGTCAAAAATAATATTCTAAAAGGGACATTGGTGCTATTTAGAAGAAAAGCAAATCAGTTTTAAGTTAGTAAACTTGAGAGACTATTTCCATCCTTGTTTAATCTGTTAAATGTTTTAAAAAATGTATATGAGAATAGCATACAGGCTCTTCCATTTGCCAATGATGCAGTCTAGTGATAAAAAGAAAAAAAAATCTTCATTTTGGCCCCTTACAGTTTTATCACTCACTATTATATATCATTACAGCACTCTGGTTTAAAAAAAGTATTAATTTTCTAAATGGATTCAATATCTTCTTTTTAAAAAAGATTTCAGAACAATTTAGCCTTTTCAGATAGGGTACCAGGAAAGATAAAATGTGTTTCCAACTGGAGTTCATTGATCAGCTGAAGAGTACCCTGCGTCTCAAAATCCATAAGTTACCTGACTCTGGGGGAGAATTATACTTTTCTTGACTACTCTAGATAGACAATAAAATGAACCAACTATAGTAGACTAACAGTTTACCAAATTATTTGAACACTTAAAGATACTACTAGGTAATCATTGTGTGAGATGTAAGAAAGATTTTGCAAGTAAATTTAACACCTAAAAATATTATATATATATATATATATATATATATATATAAAATGATGTGCTTCTAGAAAATTCCAAGTTTTTATGATACAATGTTTTCTTTAATTGACAATAAAATTAGAGAAAATCAACTTCCTGAGTTATTTAAAATACATTAAAGTACTCTTTTACTTTAAATTGCATTTAGAATTATATTATGCAGTTAGCAAATTATAGAGATCATAAATGAAGAATATTCAAGTTTAAATCCAATTTCTTATCATTCATACACATTAGCTCTCTCATGCTGGTGAGTCATTCAACTTTTGCTTGCTTCAGTTTCCTCATCTGTAATGGTAATAATAATACCTACCCACCAGATTTGTTGTGTGGTTAAAATGAGATATTATTTGCATAGTGTTTTGGGAATCTTAAAGAATTATAAAAATATAGTTATTGTTAAATTATGGTTGTTGTAAATTCTGAGATGAACAAATCTTAAAGGATTATAAATCTAGAACTAGAAGAGAATTGAGGCCATCATGTCTAATTCTCTCATTTTATAGGTATGGGACCTGAGGCCCATTATATTTAATGGACTTGCCCAAGGGGTCACAGAAATGAATATATCACTCCAAAAACTCAAACCTATGGTTTTCATGATTTACAATACCAGTTTGCACCAAGTTGAAATATCCCTTGACCAAAAAAATTATAAGGTAAATCGGTCTTATTGAAACAGGTATCAAATTTGTGTGTGTGTGTGTGTGTATGTGTATGTATATACATATATATATATATATATATATATACATACATATATACATACATACATACATATATATAGTTATCAAATTTACATATATGTGTGTGTGTATACATAAACGTTGGGACTCCAATGAAGATGTTTTAATAAGAGTGGTGTGATCAAAGTGTTGGCTAGATTCCTTAGGAAACACATAGGAAGAGACAATGACAGTAGTAAAGAGCTTAATCCACTAAGTTGAATAGAGATGCAGGCCTGAATGAGAAAAGTTTTCATGGTAGTGGAAAGAAAGAAATGGTACAAGAGATATAACCAGAATAGATGCTACAGAACTCCTTCGAACCTGGTTCACCATAATCATAAATAAGTTTTCTACCCTAGGGGAAAAGTGATAGCAACAGGTGCTCATTACCTACAACTTCCTGGCACCACAAGAGAAAACCTCCCTCATCCCCTTATCCCCCAAAAAACTTTTGACCTCCATAGTCCTTGATAAGATCAAATGGAAAAGTACCAGACAAATGATGAGAGAAATGAAAATTAAAATAAACCTTTGATACTACCTCATGCCTATCAGATTTCTGTGACAGAAAAAAAAATTATAAATGTTGGAATGGGATGCAGAAAAATCAGGATGCTGATGCACTTTTGGTGTAGTTGTAAACTAGTCCAACCATTCTTAAAGCAATCAGGAACTATGCCCAAAAAATATATAAAACCATTTGACTCAGCACTAACCAAAGAGATTAAAAAAAAGGAAAAGGAACTACTTATACAGAAATGTTTATATCTGCTCTTTTGTGGTGCCAAAAATAGAAACTAAGAGAGCACTCATAAATTGAAGAATGGTTAAATAAATTGTAGCATATGATTGTGGAGTATTCTTGTAATATAAAAATTAGGAGAGGGATGGTTTCAGCTAAACATGATGCAAACTGAAATGAAAAGAACCAGGAGATCATAATGCATGCTAAGAGCAATATGGCAAAGATGATCAACAGTGGAAGGCTTGTTACTCTGAACAGTATAATGATCCAAGATAATTCTAAAAGAATCATGATAGAAAGGAAAAGATAGAAGTCAAATGATATACATCATTTGCCATAAAAGAGGAAAGATGAAATCTTTTACAGTGGAGGGAAAGAAGTGGAGAGGAGGGGGAATGAATGTAAACCTTACTCTCATCAAAATTGTCTCAAAGAGAAAATAGCAAACACACTCAACATGGGTATAGAAATTTATCTTACCATGCAGGAAAGTAAGAGGGGAAGAGCATATGGAAAGGGAAGATGATAGAAAATAGAGCATACTGGGAAAGGGGGTGGTTAGTAGCAAAATACTTTTGAGGAGAGTCAGGGTGAAAGGAAAGAAAATGCAAGAAATAGGGAGAAATGCAGTTAGAAATAGTAATTAGGAAAATAATTTTGAAGCAAGTTTCCCTGATGAAGATCTCATTTTTCAAATATGTAGGGTACTGAGTCAAATTTATTTTTTAAAAGAGACATTCCCCAATTTATAAAGGATCAAAAGATATGACATATTTCCAAAGGGCTATAAGGACATGCATATCCTTTGACCTAACAATATCACTACTAGACATGAATCCCAAAAGAGATTAAAAGGAACTGTATGTACAAAAATATTTTAACCGCTATCTTCTTGAGACAAAACATTGGAAACTGATGGAATGTCCATTAATTGGGGAATGTATGAATAAATTATGATATATGATTATGATGGAATATCATTGTTCTATGGAAAAATCTTAGAAATTCATCTGTTAATTAAAGCAAAATGAAATGGACTGTCTATCGAGTAATAGCAATGCTATGGGATGGTCAGATGTGAATTATTTTGCTATATTCTCAAGAATACAATGATTTATGTCTGGGTAGTATTCTGGGAAGATTGGGGAATAAGTCAGTAAATTTCAAACTATTCATATTTTCTCCACAAAGAGAACAAATGTATGGCTCTGTATGAACATAGACTGGTAAAAACACAAAGAAGATTTGAGGCAGAACATTGGTCCTTTTCAGACAAACCAAGAAGACCCAGATAAAGAGGCCAGGCCAGGGATTAACCAGTGAGAAATACAAATACCTACAGGCTAGACCCATAGAAACAACAAGTGGGAACCTTTGGAGCTGGCTAAGCTTGATGGGAGTCTCAATTGAAACCACAGAAACTTTCACCTCCCAGACAGTATGAGAAATGAGAGTGTCTAAGTCCCAAAAGACTGAAGGAATATTGATTAAGAATTTAAGCCCCAGCTGTGCTGCAGAGATGGAACTTTAAGTGAGAAAGAACTGTACTTCATGAGTGAGAAAGAACTCTACTTCATGAGTGCAGGAGAAGTAATGGCCGGGATGCTGCTTTCTGTGAGCATTTTCAGGAAGGTGAAGCTTTTGGTTTTTGATTCCAGGTAAGATGGGTAAACTGAAGTAAATCTAGAGGCACCATCCCCCTATCCTATATTTAGACGTGTTTACACTTATACTTCTCATTTGAAAAAAAAAAAAAATGAACATGCAAAGAAGAAAGAACTCAACCATAGAAACTTACTATGGGAATAGGGAAAACTGAGGTTCATCTTCAGAGGAAAATGCTGAAGTAAAAAAAAAAAAAAAACAAAAAACTATTGTACCCCAAAGAGTAATGTTAAATGACGCCATGCCCAAAGAGAATTTATAGAAGAATCAGAAAAGAATTTGAAAATCAAATTAGTTAGATATTGAAGAAAATTGTGAAAAAAAATAACCAATTAGAAAAGGAGATACAGAATTTCACAGATGAAAGTAATTCTTTGAAAATTAAAATTGGACAAGGGAAAGTTACAAGAAGTTACAATAAGTGGACAAAGTTACAAGAAACCAAGATCCAACAAAACAAAATACCAAGAATTATAAAACAAACAATAGAATGTAAAACATAAGAAAAACAACAGATCTGGAGAACAGATCAAGGAGAGAAAATTTAAGCATAATTGAAATATCTGAAAGCTGTCACCAAGAACAGAACCTTCCAGGGGGGCGGAGCCAAGATGGCAGAGAAGAAACACACGACTCTATGAACGTCCTTACTCCCTCACAACCAATTAGATAAATCAGCCTCAGAAATAGCGTTGGACTGATAGATACCACAAGGATTGGAAGTACAACTTACCAGCTGAAGAGAATCTGGAGTTTCAACAGAAAAGGTCAGTTCCCAGGGGAGGAAGAAGAGAGGCCAGCACAGACGGCAGGGTGCTAGCATACTGCGCTGATCGCACTGGGAAGGGCTCTGGGATCAGAGAAGCCACTGAGATAAAGGAATCTGGCACAGGCTGTTAGCTCTTCTCTGCTTATAATACAGCAGTTCAAAAGAGAAATCTAAACTACTTTAAAAATTCAAAGATAGATTAGATCTTCCCAGATCCTGGGGGTGACTCAGCAGATCTCGGCACTGGGGGGTGTGGCCCCTAGCTCCCACCTGAGACTAGTTAAGAGACTGAGAAGTGGGCGGGTATGGCCCAAGGCAACACACACTGCCTAGTTCAGCTGGAGGGTGTGGAACTCAGCTCCAGGAAGTCCCAGAAAAGAGGAACCTTTGAACTAGGGACCACAGTTTCTGGCAGACACTTCCAGTTTGAGCGCAGGGGCTTTTCCCGTCACCTGCTGCAGATATCCACGCCCCACAGGGACACATAGGCTGGGCTTTGTGTGCCTTTACTGTTCAGTCTCAAACCTCAGGGAAGCCGCTAGAACACAGCGCCCTCAAGGCACAGCAGTGCTAGTCACCTCTGAGGCACTTCCAGGGAGGGGGTGGGGAACTCTCTCCCAGAGCTCTCTCTTAGCTCAGGCGCAGGAGCCACTGTATCCATCTGGTCTGGGAGGAAGCTGGTAAAGAAGTAAATAAATAATTTCCTACCCCAGGGACAGACCCTAAAAGATTTTTTAAGTATGAGCAAGAAGCCCAAAAAACCCAGAGATTCCTTCTACACACAGAAAGAGCGGGTATCCAACCCCGAGGAAGTTAACAGCAGAGAGACAGCAGATAACAACCTAAAGGGGAATGATTCCTGCCCCCAATCACATAACTCTCTCCTAGAAGAGACTATTAAAAAGTTAAGAGAGTTTGAAGAAAAATGGGGTAAGGAAAGGGAAGCTATGATAGAGAATAACAATGTCCTGAAATTGGAATTGGAAAAAATAAAGAATTCACAGGAGATGCAGGGAAACAAAATTTGTGAATTAGAAAAGGTTAAAAAATCACAGGAAAGTAGGATTTCTGAATTGGAAAAGATAAAAAAGTCTCAAGAAAATAGAATTTCTGAATTGGAAAAAGAAAATAATTCTCAAAAAAAAATTAGGGAAATGGAAAAAAATTCAATACAGCAAAATAATTCATTTAAAAATGAAATTGGGCATTTATAAAAAGAACTAAAAACTGTGAAAGAAGAAAATAACTCCTTAAAAGTCAGGATGGAACAAATAGAAATGAATGATTCACAGAGAACCCAAGAATCAGTCAAACAAAACAAAAAAAAAAAAAAATGAGAAGCTGGAGAACAACGTCAAATACTTACTGGGAAAATCTATAGACCTGGAAAATAGATCTAGGAGAGATAATCTGCAGATCATTGGACTTCCAGAAAACTATGACCAAAAAAAGAGCCTAGATTCTATTTTACAGGAAATTATCAAAGAGAACTGCCCAGAGATAATAGAAACAGAAGGGAAAGTAGATGTGGAAAGAATTCATCGAACTCCTTCTGAAATAGACCCTAAAAAAAGAACACCACGAAATATTGTGGCTAAGCTGCAGAATTACCACACAAAGGAGAAAATCTTGCAAGCAGCTAGAAAAAAACAATTTAAATACCAAGGTGCCACAATAAGGGTCACTCAAGATCTGGCTGCCTCCACATTAAAAGGTAGAAGGGCCTGGAACCTGATATTCCGTAAGGCAAAAGATCAAGAACTGCAACCAAGAATGAACTACCCAGCTAAGTTTAGCATCTTTTTCCATGGAAGAAGATGGTCATTCAATGAAATAGAGGAATTCTATATGTTTCTAAGAAAAAAACCAGACTTAAACAAAAAATTTGATCTACATCCACAAGACTGAAGAGAAACAGAAAAAGGTACACAGAACCCTTGAGAACTGTAACTCTGTTGTGGGTATATAAAAAATACTCATGGATAAATTGATTTTACTGATATAAAAGAAAAAAAGGGGGGCTGTAGTAAAGGGAAGGAGGTCGTTTCATGTAGCGAGCTGTCGTCTCCAGAAGCTTCTGGATCGCTCTCTGGGAAGAGATCTGCTGTGTCTACTCAAATCTCTCTGACAGATTCTTCTTCCTGTAGTGAACCGTTGTCTCCAGGCAGTTGCTGTTAACTCTTGTCCTTAGAAGTGACTTCCCTTCCTGCAGAGAGCCCCGTCAGGGCTGATGTAATGCAGAGACTTCTCCTTGAATCCTGGCTCTGAATCTCCTCCAGCTCTTATCCTTCCCCAGGTAGACTGACTCTCCAGGCCCAATGTTGCCTCTTTTATCCTCCCAGAGAATGGGCATGGGATAATGCAAGGGCTTCTGGGAAGAACCACTTCAACCAATTAGCTTGCTCCTTCTAGGATTCCTAAGGTGTAAACTCCCTTTACAAGTCTGAGCCAGAGAACTGTCAAGTCAACCTGAGTTCTCACCTTGTAATTGTCCAGACAACCTGAGTTCTCACCTAGTAATCCTAACATCTCCCCCTTTCTTTTGATTTAGAACATAGGATAGTCATGACCTTGAAACATAAATCCATCAATATGGGAGGCGTTACACATAATTACATAGATTACATAAGCACATAGTAACATAGTAACATAATACATGCTAGAAGTATGTAACAAATAACATGATCAAATAATCATAAACTGAGAATTTATAAATGTCCATAAGTCCATTGTCCATTAGTCTCATCTTGTGTTAGGAAATCCAATGATTCCTGTTGGTTTTTAAAGTTCTTTAACAGTCTTCTTATTATCCATGCTCTTTCAGTGTCAGATGTTTCTTAGGTTTTCTCTTTTATTTTGAGATCTTTCTCTTTTTCTGTCTCTCTCTGATGGACAAGGCGAATACAGCTCGTTGGCACACATCTGATTCCTTCTCCTGCTGAAGAAATACAAGCAAACCCTCTCCCCCAAGGCAGTTAACCTATCAGGTCCCTTCCATTCACCACTTTCTGGGTCTCTCCACATCACCTGGCGATTATCTAAGGACAGTGGAGCTGCTCGCACTGGACACTGCCCTTCTGGTGGGTTATAAAACCTGTCTGCCAGAGCCAGTGCATCTTTATCAAAAATTAGAAAATTAATGGTATAGAGAACTAAATTTAGAAGTTCTCTAGGGTTACCTGTGACTCCCCCTTTCTTTTGTTTTTGGAGGAGTGTCTTAATATCTCTGTTTCTTCTCTCTACTATTGCCTGCCCTTGAGGATTAAAGGGTATGCCTGTGGTATGTAAAATCTTATACTGTGCACAAAAGTGTGTAAAATGTTTGGATGTATATGCAGGTCCATTATCTGTTTCTACTGCTTGTGGCACACCCATAACTGCAAATGCTTGTATAAGGAATTCAGTGACCACTCGGGCTGTCTCTTTTGCTGCTGGCATTGCAAATGTGAATCCTGAAAAGGTGTCTACCACGACATGAATAAAAGATAGACCACCAAAAGATTTATAATGGGTCACATCCATTTGCCAGATTTCATTGGGTCTCAAACCACGAGGATTCTTCCCTGGAGGGAGTGTAGGAGCATGGAAAGGAAGACAAGCTATACAGCTTTTTACTATGCTCCTAGCTTCCTCTCTTGTGATTCCAAATTGTAAACGTAAAACTCAAGCAGCCTGATGATATTTAGAATGAGATTCTTGTGCTTCCTGAAATAAAGGACTACTGGCTAACATGGTTAAAAGGCTATCTGCCTTTGAATTTCCATCAAAAATAGGACCTGGAAGTCCACTATGTGAGTAGACATGCAAGATATAAATCTTGCCTGGATGTTTTCTCACTTGCTCTTGAAGTTCCTTAAAGAGCTGATAAATATTGGAAGCTGCAAATTTTATTTGGGCTGTGGCGATTCTTTGTACTACACCTACTGAATAGGCTGAATCAGTAATTATATTTACGTCTCCTGGGTAATAAGTAAGAGCTAGCATGATAGCAAATAATTCATTCTGTTCAGTGGATTGAAAAGGAGTCCTGATTACTCTCTTTATGGTTAAATCATGAGAGTATACAGCACAAATATTTTCTTTGGAGGCGTCTGTAAAGATTGTTGGTCCTTTAAGAGGAACCTTAGAAACCTTTTCTTCAAAGATCCATCGCCAATTATGTAGTAGCCGGGTTATCTTTAATGGAGATCCATGTGCAAAATTTGGAGTGGTGGCCAATAAAATTTGCCATTCTGGGATGGTCTCATAGCATACATTAATTTGTGCGTTAGTATAGAATGTGTATAATTTTTCAGGACTTATTCCAGATAATTGTGTTACTGTCTTAATAGCCTTTAATAAAATCCTAGCCACAAGCACTGGGTAAGGAGTAAGGCTTTGTTCTGGTTGTGCTGGGAGGTTCGCCCACTCAATCACACTGTCTCCTTGATGAAGGACTGCTGTGGGTGCCTCTGTTGTAGCAAAAACTGATATTTCCAAGGGTTTTTGAGTGACTCTTTCAACCACATTGGATAAAGCCAGTTCAACTTCTCTCAAAGCCTTTTGTGCTTCTCTTGTAAGCTGGCGTGGTGAATTTAAAGCACTGTCTCCCCTTAAAATGTCATATAGAGGTTGTAGTTGATTGGTAGTTAAGCGTAACACTGGACGCATCCATTGGATATCTCCTATTAATTTCTGAAAGTCATTTAAGGTGTTCAACTTCTCTGTTCTTAAAGAAAGCTTTTGTACTGTGAGTGTCTTAGGATATACTTCATATCCTAAATATTGAAAAGGAGCATGTCTTTGAATTTTTTCTGTAGCTATATACAGTTTGTAGTACTTTAGTGTTTCCATGGTCTTTTGTAGACATGCTTCTAACATTTGTTCCTCAGGTGCACATCCCAAAATATCATCCATATAATGTAACAATATTACTTTTGGAAAGGCTTTTCTTACTGGAGCAAGAGCAGCAGCAACATACATTTGGCACATAGTAGGGCTGTTTTTCATTCCCTGTGGCAAAACTGTCCATTCATATCTTTTATAAGGCTCGGCCAAATTAACACTAGGCACTGAAAAAGCAAATCTTTTCATATCCTCCTTATCTAGAGGCATAGAATAGAAACAATCCTGAATTCTCACCTTGTCACTGTCCAGATAACCTGAGTTCTCACCTAGTAATCCTAAGAGCTTCAGAAAAGGGGAAGGAATGATAAAAAGAGGGAAACTACATCCCAGGAAGAGGCATAGAAAATATACCATATCTGAGGGAATTTAGTGAGGGGGGGAATCATTGTGTGAATCTTACTCTCATCAGAAGAGGCTCAAAGAGTAAATAATTGACATATTTGTTTTCCAGAGAGTTTTCTCTCACCTCATTAAAAGGGGGGAGAGGAAAAGGGAAAAGGAAAAGGAGAATAAGTGAAGGGACTTGGAGGGAGGGGGGAGGGATACTAAAAAAAGGGAGGGCTGCACATCACAAGGGGGTCTGTAAATTAAATATTGGGGAGGGGGATCAGGAGGGTCAAGGGAAAAAGCATAATCTGGGGATAATATGATGGCAAGAAATACAGAATTAGTAATTTTAACTGTAAATGTGAATGGGATGAACGCTCCCATCAAACAGAGACTGATAGCAGATTGGATCAAAAATCAGAACCCTACAATATGTTGTCTGCAGGAAACACACTTAAAGCAGGTACATACATACACAGTAAAGGTAAAAGGTTGGAACAGAGCCTATTATGCTTCAGGTAAAGCCAAAAAAGCAGGGGTAGCTATCCTTATCTCAGATCAAGCAAAAGCAGAAGTTGATCTAGTTAAAAAAGATAAGGAAGGAAACTATATCCTGCTGAAAGGTAGCATAAATAATGAAGCCATATCAATACTAAACATATATGCACCAAGTGGTATAGCATCTAACTTTCTAAAGGAAAAGTTAAGAGAATTGCAAGAAGAAATAGACAGTAAAACTATAATAGTGGGAGATCTCAACCTTGCACTCTCAGATTTAGACAAATCAAACCACAAAACAAATAAGAAAGAAATTTTAAAAGTAAATAGAACATTAGAAAAACTAGGTTTGATAGACCTTTGGAGAAAACTGAATGGCAATAGAAAGGAATATACTTTCCTCTCAGCAGTTCATGGATCCTATACAAAAATAGACCATATATTAGGACATAAAGATCTCAAAATTAAATGTAGGAAGGCAGAAATAATAAATGCCTTCTTCTCAGATCACAATGCAATAAAAGCTACATTCAGTAAAAAGTTAGGGATAAATAGACCAAAAACTAATTGGAAAATGAACAATCTCATCTTAAAGAATGACTGGGTGAAACAGCAAATTATAGAAACAATTAATAATTTCACCCAAGAAAATGACAATGATGAGACATCATACCAAAATCTGTGGGATGCAGCTAAAGCAGTAATAAGGGGAGATTTTATATCTTTAGAGGCTTATTTGAAGAAAATAGAGAAAGAGAAGATTAACGAATTGGGCTTACAACTTAAAAGGCTAGAAAAAGACCAAATTATAAACCCCCAACCAAAAATTAAACTTGAAATACAAAAATTAAAAGGAGAAATCAATAATATTGAAAGTAAAAAAACCTATTGAATTAACAAATAAAACCAAGAGTTGGTTTTATGAAAAAGCCAATAAAATAGATAAACCTTTGGTAAATTTTATCAGAAAAAAGAAAGAGGAAAATCAAATTGTTAGTCTTACAAATGAAAAGGGGGATCTTTCCACCAATGAAGAGGAAATTAGAGAAATATAAGGAGTTACTTTGCCCAACTTTATGCCAATAAATTTGATAACTTAAGTGAAATGGATGACTTCCTCCAAAAATATAGGCTCCCTAGATTAACAGAGGAGGAGATAAATTGCTTAAATAGTCCCATTTCAGAAAAAGAAATAGAACAAGCTATTAATCAACTCCCTAGGAAAAAATTCCCAGGACCAGATGGATTCACATGTGAATTCTACCAAACATTTAAAGAACAATTAGCCCCAATGTTATATAAATTATTTGAAAAAATAGGGGATGAAGGAGTCCTACCAAACTCCTTTTATGACACAGACATGGTACTGATACCTAAACCAGGTAGATCGAAAAATTATAGACCAATTTCCTTAATGAATATTGATGCTAAAGTCTTAAATAAGATATTAGTAAAAAGACTCCAGAAAATCATCCCCAGAATAATACACTATGATCAAGTAGGATTCATACCAGGAATGCAGGGCTGGTTTAATATTAGGAAAACTATTAGTATAATTGACCATATTAATAATCAAATTAATAAAGACCATATGATCATCTCAATAGATGCAGAAAAAGCATTTGATAAAATCCAACATCCATTCCTACTAAAACTGCTTGAGAGTATAGGAATAAATGGACCAATCCTTAGAATAATCAGGAGCATATATTTAAGACTGTCAGTAAGCATAATATGCAATAGAAATAAACTGCAACCTTTCCCAGTAAAATCAGGAGTGAAACAAGGTTGCCCATTATCACCATTACTATTCAATATAGTACTAGAAACGCTAGCCTCGGCAATAAGAGCCGAGAAAGAGATTCAAGGAATTAGAGTAGGAAATGAGGAAATCAAACCATCACTTTTTGCAGATGACATGATGGTATACTTAGAGAACCCCAAAGACTCTGCTAAAAACCTATTAGAAATAATTCAAAATTTCAGCAAAGTGGCAGGATACAAAATAAATCCACATAAATCCTCAGCATTCTTATATATCACTAACAAAATGCAACAGCAAGAGATACAAAGAGAAATTCCATTCCAAACAAATGTTGAGAGTATAAAGTATTTGTGAATCCATCTACCAAAGAAAAGTCAGGATTTATATGAGAAAAATTACAAAACACTTGCCACAAAAATAAAGTAAGATTTAAATAATTGGAAAGACATTCAGTGCTCTTGGATAGGCCGAGCAAATATAATAAAGATGACAATACTCCCCAAACTAATCTATTTATTTAGTGCTATACCCATCAGACTCCCAAGAAACTATTTCAATGACCTAGAAAAAATAACAACAAAATTCATATGGAAGAATAAAAGGTCGAGAATTGCAAGGAAACTAATGAAAAAAAACTCAGAGGAAGGTGGTCTAAGTGTACCTGATCTAAAGCTATATTATATAGCAGCAGTCACCAAAACCATTTGGTATTGGCTAAGAAATAGACCAGTAGATCAGTGGAACAGATTAGATACAAAGGACAAAAAAAGGGTACATCTATAGCAATCTAATCTTTGACAAACCCAAAGATACCAACATTAGGGATAAAAATTCATTATTTGGAAAAAACTGTTGGGAAAACTTGAAATTAATATGGCAGAAATTAGATATGGATCCACACTTAACACCATATACCAAGATAAGATCAAAATGGGGCCATGATTTAGGCATAAAGAGTGAGATAATAAATAGATTAGAGGAACAGAGGATAGTCTACCTCTCAGACTTGTGGAGGAGGAAGGAATTTATGACCAGAGGAGAACTAGAGATCATTATTGATCACAAAATAGAAGATTTTGATTACATCAAACTAAAAAGTTTCTGTACAATCAATAGTAATGCAAACAAGATTAGAAGGGAAGTAACAAATTGGGAAAATATTTTTAAAAGTAAAGGTTCTGACAAAGGTCTCATTTCCAAAATATATAGAGAACTGACCCTAATTTATAAGAGACTGAACCATTCTCCAATTGATAAATGGTCAAAGGATATGAACAGACAATTCTCAGATGAAGAAATTGAAACTATATCCATTCATATGAAAGAGTGTTCCAAATCACTACTGATCAGAGAAATGCAAATTAAGACAACTCTGAGATACCACTACACACCTGTCAGATTGGCTAAGATGACAGGAACAAATAATGATGAATGTTGGAGGGGATGTGGGAAAACTGGGACACCAATACATTGCTGGTGGAGTTGTGAAAAAATCCAGCCATTCTGGAGAGCAATTTGGAACTATGCCCAAAAAGTTATCAAACTGTGCATACCCTTTGACCCAGCAGTACTACTACTGGGCTTATATCCCAAAGAAATACTAAAGAGCGGAAAGAAACCTATATGTGCCAAAATGTTTGTGGCAGCTCTTTTTGTTGTAGCTAGAAACTGGAAGATGAATGGATGTCCATCAGTTGGAGTATGGTTGGGTAAATTATGGCATATGAAGGTTATGGAATATTATTGCTCTGTAAGAAATGACCAGCAGGAGGAATACAGAGAGGCCTGGAGAGACTTACATCAACTGATGCTGAGTGAAATGAGCAGAACCAGAAGATCACTGTACACTTCAACAACAATACTGTACGAGGATGTATTCTGATGGAAGTGGAAATCTTCAACATAAAGAAGATCCAACTCACTTCCAGTTGATCAATGATGGACAGAGGTAGCTACACCCAGAGAAGAAACACTGGGAAGTGAATGTAAATTGTTAGCACTAATATCTGTCTGCCCAGGTTACATGTACCTTCGGAATCTAATGGTTATTGTGCAACAAGAAAATGGTATTTACACACATGTATTTTATCTAAATTATATTGTAACACAAATGTATGGGATTGCCTGTCATCGGGGGGAGGGAGCGGGGGATAATTTGGAAAAAATGAATACAAGGGATAATATTATTTAAAAATATATAATAAAAAATTTTAAAAAATGAACAGAACCTTTCACAATAATACAAGGAATAATACAAGAAAATTGTACTGGAGTGATAGAATATGAGGGAAAAGTACAAATAGGAAAAAAATGTCCATTGATCACCATCTCAAAGAGTTTCTTTGTGGAAAATACCTAGAGATATTACTATTACTTTTGGAACATCCAGATCAGTGAGAAACATTTTTAAAAAACAAGGGAAAAAAACCAATTCATATATGCTGGAACTACAGTTAAAATTGTTCATTACTTATAAGAGCCATAATAAAAGATCATAGGCCCTGAAAATATATATACCCTACAATCAAAAGAACTAGGCCTGCAACCAAAACTATTCTATTCAGCAAAATTATCCATAATATTGAATGAAAATAATGGACATTCAAAGAACTTGCATATTATCAGGAATTTCTTTCAACCAAATTTGAACTTAATAGAAAATGTAATATATGAGTTAATATTAAAGATTAACTTCAAGGAAGTTAATATGGATAAATTATTCACATTTTTACATGGAAATGTATACCATATATCTAAAATTGACATTAGTAATTGGGTAGTTCAAAAAAAGATTAGGACAGAGTTGAGTATGATCTGACTCAAGCAAACTGTCTAGGAAAAGTTAAAAATACTCATTTGTATAAATGAGTTGTAGAACAAGAATAGACATAGAGACATTAGAGAGGGGAGGAGGAATCATATCTCTGAAAACTTGCTCACATTGGGAATGGGTTGAATAGGCAACACCACATACATACTTTGAAGAATATAAGACTCTCCAAAATCTAAAAAGAATTAAGGGGAAGGTAATAGGATAAGGTGGGGTATAGAAGGATTTATGGTAGTGGGGTATAAATTTATGGTAATGGGGCAAGATATGTAGATTAATGGACTGGGGAAGAAGGATAAGGTGGGATACAGAGGGGTATGTAGAGTAATAGTGATGCATAGATTAATCTATAAGAGATAAAGAGGGGGAAAGGATAATATAAGATAATAAGGGGGTACAGAAGGGTGTTTAGATTAATCAGAGTTGGCTATGATGTATAGATTAATGAGAATAGGATCACATGGGAAGGAAAGGGTGAGGAGAGACAATAAAAGAGGTATCCATGGTGGGCGGGGGGAAGGGAGGTGTGATGTTTAAGTAACAGTAGGGCAAGGTAAAGAGGATTAAATTTGAAGAGTTGTTAGGACTAGGAAATAAGAGATATACAGAAATACTACAATCAAGAGAGAAACTGCATTATATGCCAGTCATATCTTTATTATTTTAGATGCATATGAGTAAATGCATATGCATATATGTATATGTGTATATTTCTGAATATATGTAGGTCTATGTATGTGTGTGTATATAGATACATGTATATGTGGGTAGGCCTATGGGTGGGTATGTCTCTATGTATATATATATATATATATATATATATATATATATATATATATATATATATATATATATATATATATATATATATAGACTCCCAGTCTAATAATTCTTTCTATGAATCTCCCTGAAGTTTTAGGAAAAGTTATTTATATCCAATAATTTTGATGATCAATTCTGCCAGACCTCACTGGGGAGATCAGGAGAATAAGTGCATAAAAGATACTGAATTTGGTAATTAAGAGGACACCAAAGGCCTTATCTACATACATACACAAAGATAAAAATACAAAGAAATTGTATGAATCATTTTAGTAAAGAATATGAAATTGGCTGTGTGACAAATTCACTTCAATATTTGAATAGTTTCTACATATAAACAAAACTTCAATGTATATTATATTGTTATTATTATTACTATTTTAAGAACATAAGATATCAACATTTATAGGTGTAGCTGAAAAAAAAAGTGACCAGGGAAAAAGTATATATGAAGACTTCAAGTTGTAATCACTGAAAAACTAAATATTTACATCTGCTTAAGCTATGTTACTATAAAGTCTTTTCTTTCATATCCAGTTACCCATGTCACTCAACACTTGCTTTATATGTGAACAAAGAAGAAAAATACACAAGAAGAGTACTTAATACATTCTTGAATTAAAAGTCATGAAATGTCAATGGTTTGGACTATGATATAGAAAAGGAAAGTCTTCAATATCCATTTATTAATTCTTTAATTCTTTATCGACTTCTTTAGTGATTTTCAATTTATTAAGTGGAGATCTTAAAACTGTCTTAACATAAGAAAAAAGAAGATTAACAAAGTCAAAACATCATAATATAATATTTCTATTAGAACATTTTCCTACCTTGGCACAAAGAAGGAAACACTTATAATAAATATACTTTCTTGGAAGCTTGCCTCAAATACACAATAAATGTACTGCATTTAATGTAAACAAAAACTCATTTTGTTTGACCTTTAGAATGAGGCATAGTGCCAAAATGTATAGGAACATATCAATTTCCTACATCTAATTTGTGTTGACACTATACAGTCACTGAATCCTCAATTATTCATACATTTTAATAAGCACAGAGAAAGTTTGAAATCAGGCAAATGGAACATTCCTACTAAGCCCAAATTTGTGGAAAAAGGATGGACTTTTGTGACTTTTGTCCTAAGTTCCTGGATCCCAATTCTCCTATAATCAAAGACTAATTATATGAACTTAAATTATTTGTTCATGTATAATGAAGGTAATAGTATATTTGTGCAATAAGGAATAATAGAGACGGTGATTAAAATCAGGAAATTTTTTTTCTTATGGCAAAGACTAGGACAGCCTAGGTGATACAATGGATAGAGAGAAAGACATGGAGCCAGGAAGACTTGAGTTCAAATCCATTCTCACACACTTCCTAGGAGCATGACTCAGGGCAAATCACTTAACATTTTTTGCTTCAGTTTCCTCATTTGTAAAATAACTTGGGGAAGAAAATGGCAAACCCCTCCAGTATCTTTGCTGATACATGATTGAAATGACTGAACAATAAATGTGAAGGAGTATACCTGAAATATAATTGCCACATGAAACCTTAGTCTATTTCTCAATGGTTCTATTTAGCACTTACCTTATTAAATATATTGTTTTTATCTGATGGCAATCTATTAGTAATTATAATAGTGTCTGGCTTGCATGAACTGATACTGAATGCTAAGTGAAATGAGCAGGACAACAATACTGTATGATGATCAATGCTGATGGACATGGCGCTCTCCAACAATGAGATGAATCAACTCATTTCCAATAGAGCAGTAATGAACTGATCCAGCTACACCCAGCGAAAGAATTCTGGGAGATGACCATGAACCACTACATAGAATTCCCACTACCCCTATTTTTCCCTCCTGTATTTTTTATTTCCTTCATAGGTTAATTGTACACTATTTTAAAGTCCGATTCTTTTTGTACAACAAAATAACTGTATGGACACGTATACATATATTGTATTTAACTTATACTTTGACATATTTAACATGTATGTATTGGTCAACCTGCCATCTGGGAGAAGGGGTGGGGAGAAGGATGAGAAAAGTTGGAACAAAAAGTTTTGCAATTGAAAATGCTGAAAAATTACCCATGCATATATATCTTGTAAATAAAAAAGCTATAATTAAAAAACCATTAACTAAAATGGTAATTAATAAATAACTAGTGTTTACATAACACAAAAAAATAGTGTCTGGCACATACTGAGCACTTATCATGCTTGTTGAATTGAACTGAATTAAGAATGTACTGAACATAAGTTATCAGGAAGTCAATAAACATTTATTAAATGCCTATTTTGGGAGAAGACACTGTACTAACTGGTTGGGTATCACAGAGACAAAAACATAGTCTCTGCATAACAAGGGAGATGACAAGTAAACAAATATCTACAAACAAATGATATATAGAAAAAGTAGGAAATAATTAATGAAGGAAAATCACTAGAATTAAGACGACTAAGAGGAAATGCCAGGAGGCTAGAGATGTGCCAGTGGGTTATTGCAATAGTCCAATGATAAAGATTGGTGGCAGTATCAGAGGAAAGAAGCTGGCATAATCAAGATGTTACAAAGGTAAAATTGACAGCTTTTGGAAAGAGATTGAACATGGGATGGAAGCACAGTGAGAGATGGAAAACTTTTTTAATTCTTTAAGTATCTGGCACACTTATATTTGTGGGCTCTCCTTGAGGACAAGGAGATATGTTTCATTTACCTTGAATATATCTCTAAAAGTGCCTCACACATAGTTTTGTTGTTGTTAAATGATTTTAGTCATATCTGATCTTTCATGATCTCAATTGAAGTTTTTTGGCATAGATCCTGGAGTTACTTGCCATTCCCTTCTCCAGTTCATTCTACAGATGAGGAAACTGAAGAAAACATTGGTAAGTACTAAGTATATATGTGAACTAGAGAACAATCATCTCATCAGTTCCACTTAGTTAACACTTTGTTTCAAGTATACTTGTCCAGACAATACTCCCTAAACTAATCTATTTATTTAGTGCTATACCAATCAGACTCCCAAGAAACTATTTTAATGACCTATAAAAAATAATAGCAAAATTAATATGGAACAACAAAAGGTCGAGAATTTCACGAGAAGTAAAGAAAAAAAAATTAAATGAAGGTGGTCTAGCTGTACCAGATCTAGAACTATATTATAAAGCAACAGTCACCAAAACCATGTAGTATTGGCTAAGAAATAGACTAGTTGATCAGTGGAATAGGTTAGGTTCACAGGGCAAGATAGTGAATAAAAATAGCAATCTAGTGTTTGACAAACCCAAACATCCCAACTTTTGGGATAAGAATTCATTATTTGACAAAAACTAGTGGGAAAACTGGAAATTAGTATGGCAGAAACTAGGCCACATTTAACACCACATACTAAGATAAGATCAAAATGGGTCCAAGATTTAGGCATAAAGAACGAAATCATAAATAAATTGGAGGAACATGGGATAGTCTACCTCTCAGACATGTGGAGGAGGAAGGAGTTTGTGTCCAAGGGAGAACTAGAGACCATTATTGATCACAAAATAGAAAATATGAACAGACAATTTTCAGATGATGAAATTGAAACTACTTCCACTCATATGAAAGTATTCCAAATCACTATTGATCAGAGAAATGCAAATTAAGACAACTCTGAGATATCACTACACACCTGTCAGATTGGCTAAGATGACAGGAACAAATAATGATGAATGTTGGAGGGGCTGTGGGAAAACTGAGGCACTAATACATTCTTGGTGGAGTTGTGAAAGAATCCAGCTATTCTGGAGAGCAATCTTGAATTATGCCCAAAAAGTTATCAAAATGTTTGATAACCCTTTGATCCAGGAGTGCTACTACTGGGCTTATATCCCAAGGAAATACTAAAGAAGGGAAAAGGACCTGTATGTGCCAAAATGTTTGTGGCAGCCCTTTTCATAGTGGCTAGAAACTGGAAAATGAATGGATGTCCATCAATTGGAGAATGGTTAGGTAAATTATGGTATATGAATGTTATGGAATATTATTGTTCTGTAAGAAATGACCAACAGGAGGAATACAGAGAGGCTTGGAGAGACTTACATCAACTGATGCTGAGTGAAACGAGCAGAACTAGGAGATCATTATACACTTCAACAATGATACTGTACGAGGATGTATTCTGATGGAAGTGGATATCTTCAACATAGAGAAGAGCTAATCCAATTCCAATTGATCAATGATGGACAGAATCAGCTACATCCAGAAAAGTAACACTGGGAAATGAGTATAAACTGTGAGCACTGTTTTGGTTTGTTTTATTTTTCTTCCCAGATTATTTTTAGCTTCCGAATACAATTCTTCCTTTGCAACAACAACAACAAAATTCGGTTCTGCACATATATATATATATATATATATATATTGTACCAAGCATATACTATAAGATATTTAATATGTATGGGAATGCCTGCCATCTAGGGGAGGGGATAGAGGGAAGGAGGGGAAAAATTTGGAACAGAAGGGAGTACAGGGGATGATGTTGTAAAAAAAAATACCTATGAATATGTACTGTCAAAGAAAATGTTATAATTATTAAAATAAAAAATAATAATAAAAAATAATTTAAAAAGAAAGGCAGAAATTAAAAAAAAAAAGAAAGAAAGAAAGAAAGAAAAAAAAGTATACTTGTCCAGAGTTCTGGCCCTTTACAGTCTACTCACATCAGAAATGGGTTAAATAGGTAATAACACACACACACACACACACACACACACATATATATATATATATATACCTGTATACAGCATGAAGAGTATAGTACCCTCCAAAATCTGTAAAGAAATAAGAGGTGACAGAGTAGGAAAAGGTCGGGTATAGAAGGGATAAGGTGGAGCATATCTACAAAGCATGTAGATTAGGGAAGGCATAAAGAGAGAGGGAAAGAGTAGCATAAAATGAAATGGGGTATATAATGATCTTTAGATTAATGGTGGGTTAAGGTATGTAGACTAATAGCAATAGGAAAACAAGGAAGGGAAGTGTTGGAAGGAGAAAATAAAAGAGGGATACAGGAGTGGGGGGAAGTTAGGCAATAGTAAGACTAGTTAATGCATGAAACTAAAGTAGAAGAATTAGCAGGGATAGGACATGAGAGACATACACAAGCACAATAACAAATATCGGGAGTAGAATTTATTAGAAAAAATGTAGGGCTAGTAATTATTGATCTCAGACAAAGTCAAAATTAAAGATTCAATGAGCTAAATCTACATTATATGTCAGTCATATTAATATTGTTTTAATTGCATGTTTATATATTTGTAAATATGCATACATGTATATGTATGTGCATAGATAGCATATAGGTATGTATATGTGTATGAACATATATGTATATGGGTGGTATATGCAGAGTATATACATATAATACACATGTACATATATGTACATATATGTACATATATGTACATATATATATATATATATATATATATATATATATATATATATATATATATATATATATATATAATATGAAATTTCCTTGATTAACTGTAGTCTGCTTGGTGGAAGTAAGAAGGATGAAAGGGGCAAAAAAGAATAAAATGGACAGCAGAAAACAAAAGAATGATTTACAAGAAAGCAAAGAAGAGGCATGAATATAATCTCTTTTGTTATTATATATGTTTTCTTGAAATGGAAATATATTATTGTCTATTTTGAATACTCTGATTTTGCTGGGCACATGACATTCAATCATTAGCAATGGTGTGGTGTTAGGATTACTAAGTGAGAACTCGGGTTGTCTGGATAGTGACGAGGTGAGAATTCAGGTTGGACAATTACAAGGTGAGAACTCAGGTTGACTTGATAGAAGGAGCAAGCCCATTGGCTGAAGTGGTTCTTCCCAGAAGCCCTTGCATTATCCCACGCCCATTCTCTGGGAGGATAAAGAGGACAGCACTCCAGGAAGAGAAGGAGACTCTGAATTGCATCAGGCTTGACGGAGCTCTCTGCAGGAAGGGAAGTCACTTCTTTGGACAAGAGTTAACAGCAACTGCCTGGAGACAACGGTTCATTACAGGAAGAAGAATCTGTCTGAGACATTTGAGTAGACACAGCAGATCTCTTCCCAGAGAGCAATCCAGCAGCTTCTAGAGACGACAGCCCACTACATTTGGCGCCCAACGTGGGGCAAGGACTTTTGCTTATCCTGACAAGAGGAGCTAGACCAGACCTTCGCAATTTGGCGCCCGAACAGGGACAAACACAGTCCTGATTCCAGTGGAAAAGCCTCCCATCCAGATCTCAGTCTCTCTGACCCAGAACCGTGAGTAACGAGGAAACTTTGTTAAAGATTAAGTGAGTGTGCTAATAGATAAATAAGGAACTTGTTAAGGGCTAAACCAGCAATCTCTTATAGCTGAAATGGGGCAGATGTTAGCTATATTCAATCCCTGGACCTCAGCCGACTCATCCCCAGCCCCAGAAGCAACCTCAGCTCCACCCGCATTCAGGAGTGGTACTATAGAGAGTATAATCAACATAATTGAGGAGCAGAGTTTACTTGTAACCTGGGTACAGATTGCTAAACTCTTGGCTGCATTAAGACGCACATCCCCTTGGTTCTTAGAGGAAGAAAAGATAGATGTAGATAAATGGAAGCTAGTGGGATATGAAATGAAAGAATTTCAAGCAAAAAATGGGCCTCGTTCAATTTCTGCAGAAGTATTTTATATCTACAACATAGTTCAATTAGCCTTAAACTATCAAGCAAGTTGTAGGAGAAGGAAAGGTTCTAAAAATGAACAGAGGAGGAAGTGTGAGGAAAAAAGGAAAGATCAAGATCTTTCCCTAGAGCAAGAGGATTTAAATGAGGAATTATGGTATGATTCTCTTGAAGAAGCTTCAACCCTGCCTAGAGAACAGATTATTGACAGGCCCACATCAACCCCACCTTCAGAGATGGAGGAAGAAAGAGAGGAAGAGGCAGAAACACAAACAGAATTGCCTGTGAAGAAGCCTAAGCCTATGACAAGATTAGAAAAAGCATTGGTTAAAGCTAAGAGAGAAGGACAGGATATAAGTGATTTTATACATGCATATCCTGTGATTGAAGAGATTGACTCTGTAGGTAAAAAAAGGAGAAGATATGCACCTTTAGATTTGAATAAAATTAAGGATTTGAAAAAAGGTTGTACCCTTTATGGGGCTACATCAGCTTATGTCAAAATGTTATTAGATGGTTTGTCTTATGAAGTCCTAACCCCGAATGATTGGAAATCCATAGCAAGGACATGTCTGGAACCTGGAGAAAATTTATTATGGCTTGCGGAATTTCATGAATTATGTAAAATTCAAGTCAGATGCAATTTGGAAATAGGAGTTAACACACAATTCACTTTTGAGCACTTAGCTGGTGAAGGTCAATATGGAGAGAATTCGGAACAGATTAATTATACCATGACAATATATGAACAAATTGCTAAGGCTGCAATAAAAGCTTGGGGTGTCCTTCCTGGACAGAAAGATCGTGGAGAGGCTTTCACTAAAATACAGCAAGGTCCCAATGAACCTTTTGCAGATTTTGTGGGACGTTTGCAAACTGCTGTCAAAAGAACTATTGGAGAAAATTCAGCTACAGAAATAATGACCAGACATCTGGCTAAGGAAAATGCCAATGAGATTTGCAAAAGAATTATATGGGGATTAGACAAAGATGCTCCTTTAGAGGAGATCATAAGACGTTGTGCTACAGTGGGAACAAATGCTTTTTACACCCAGACTATGATGAACGTGGAAAGACAGGGTCCCTCCTGGCAAGGGCCTTCTAGAGAAACTCGGCGATGTTTTCAATGTGGAAAAATTGGACATCTAAGAGCTCAATGTAGGCATGGAGATATAGTGAGAAGACAGGGTGAAAGAAGACCTAAAACCCCATGTCCAAAATGCAACAGAGGACTCCATTGGGCATCAGAGTGTAGAATAATTCAGGGAAATGGGATGAGGGGCCCAGCTCCAGGGCCCCAGGCAAAAAAGACTTGGGGCATGATGGCAGCTGATGTTACACCCATAGAGCCTTTAGAAGGTCAGGTCTCTGATGTGATCGACCAGCAGAAAAGCAATCACATGGCAGAAAGGTATTACCTGATAAGTCAGACAAAAGGTAATTGCATTGCAAAAGTGGATTACACTTGGGGAGAACACAGGCCTTTTAAACCAACAGGGCTGTATCCAGTGCAAACAATTCCAATGTAATTGCCAGGTGATGAGAAGAGATTTAGAAAGTGGTAAATAGAAGGTAATTAGATAGGTTAACTGCCTGGGAGAGAGGGTTTGCTTGTATTTCTTCAGCAGGAGAAGGAATCAGATGGGTGCCAACGAGTCATATTCGCCTTGTCCATCAGAGAGAGACAGAAAAAGAGAAAAACCTCAAAATAAAGGAGAAGATCTAAGAAACATCTGACACTGAAAGAGCATGGATAATAAGAAGACTGTTAAAGAACTTTAAAAACCAGCAGGAATCATTGGACTTCCTCACACAAGATGAGACTAATGGACAATGGACTTATGGACATTTATAAATTTTCAATTTATGATTATGTTATATACTTCTAGCATGTGTTACATTACTATGTTACTATGTGCCTATGTAATTTATGTAATTATCTGTAATACTTCCCATATTGATGGATTTATGTTTCAAGGTCATGACTGTCCTATGTTCTAAATCAAAAGAAAGGGGGAGATGTTAGGATTACTAAGTGAGAACTTGGGTTGTCTGGATAGTGACGAGGTGAGAATTCAGGTTGGACAATTACAAGGTGAGAACTCAGGTTGACTTGATAGAAGGAGCAAGCCCATTGGCTGAAGTGGTTCTTCCCAGAAGCCCTTGCATTATCCCACGCCCATTCTCTGGGAGGATAAAGAGGACAGCACTCCAGGAAGAGAAGAAGACTTTGAATTGCATCAGGCTTGACGGGGCTCTCTGCAGGAAGGGAAGTCACTTCTTTGGACAAGAGTTAACAGCAACTGCCTGGAGACAACGGTTCGTTACAGGAAGAAGAATCTGTCGGAGAGATTTGAGTAGAAGACACAGCAGACCTCTTCCCAGAGAGTGATCCGGCAGCTTCTAGAGACGACAGCTCGCTACAGTGTGGTAAATTATATGTGTGTATGTGGTTTAATAAAGGAAAGGAGAAACTTTAAAAAGATACTTCTAGACTTGTGACAGCATGATCTGTCAATCTGTTTCTGGCTGTATCAGCTAATGTAAAAACAGCTATCACTGAAATAAAGCTTTACGATTTATAAAGCATTTTAATCAAAATGATATTTCGAGGTGACTGTGAAATTTACTAATCTCAGCTTACAAATAAGGAAACTGAGTCTCAGAGGATGACTAAGTGGCCCATGGTTATTATTAATTTTTGGTAGGCAGAGCCTAGACTTGATTCAAGGTCCCTGAAACTGAATGAATTGAAAGTTCTTGGAGTTATATACCTTCCAGAACACTCTTTAACCTGGTGCTCTTTAACCTGGCTCCCTAACCTGGGGTAGCCAAGCCAAGTGGATGGATAGCCTAGAGAGGTAAGGTGTTTGGTAGTGAACACTTGGGTCTTCTAACCAGGTGTTCCAACAAGTCAGGGGATCAAGTCCCGGCATTATGTGAGTAGGTATAATAAAGGCTTTTAAGATTACACGTGGCTGTTCCTGAGCGTGCTACTGGTTATTAAACTATAGATTCAAGAGATCGTGGCCAGAGACCTTTGAAGGCCTCAGAGGAGGCAAGCCAGGTAGAGTTGACACTGCAAAGGTCACTGGTCAAAGGTACTCTGTTGGGTCTAGGACAGACTAGTAATTGTAACTGTCAGGAAATTCTGCTACCTATGCCCCCTCTATAGAGGGGAGATATGTAACATATGTCATAATTATTGCTAGCAGCCTCAGTTGCAAAATTGGAGGTCATAGCAGAGAAAGCACCAGAATGGGCACTGAACTACAATTGGGACAAGCCAGATTTCAAAGGATAGAAAAGTTCTGTTAGATAATTAGAAGGATCATTTCTGAGACCCTGAAGTTTTGAAAAGTCAAGCTTATCTATGTTTTTTCTCAGTGTGGAAAAACTTCATCATTTGGGCTTAGATATGGACAATTTGTAATCTCACTTCAGAAACTAGAAGATAGTGTGTCTTGCGAGATATTCAATAAGACATTTAATTTAAATGTCAAGAATAGTTCATGGTGCCTAGACTAGTACCCAGAATCCAATGAATACTCAATAGTAAGAACTCACCTTCACCTAAAACATTGAATTTAAGTAAAAGTACAAAAACCCTTTTTAAAAATCACTTTTTACAATAATCTTAATAATCTGTAATTTCAATCAATATTCAGTAACATAATAATTCAGAATTATAGGTTTTCTTATTTACCCTTTATGGGAAAATATCCTTTGTTTCATTGAAAAACTGCCTTGAATTTATATAGCTCTTCTAGTACAAAAGGTCCAATTTTCCTGGGTTAGTAACCAATCCATCGAAGTAATCAAAGCCCTTCATCTATGTTGGATACTTTTAAAGCTTTCCATAAAACATCTGTTTTTCATTTTTTTTTAATGTCCATTTAAAAGAAAAAAAAAAAAAACTTTTCCATCTTTAATGGGCATTGAGTATAGTAGACAAATCTCACTTCATCCAAGGATTCCATTTTAATTCCTATGCCAAAACTGTATTTGCTCCATTAATCAAGAAGCATTTTTTTTATCATGAGAAGGGGCATGGGCAGTGGCTAAACCTGTCACTTAGCTTCTACTGTAACAAAGCATATCCTGCTCTAGATAGTACATTGGGCTTTCCCCTCCAGCCATATTTGTGCATTCCTGATCACTCTTGTTATACCTGGAACATTATTAAAAGCTGAAAAGTTAATTATATACTGAAATGAACCAGGAAGGTTTAAAAATAACAGGTGTTCATCCTGACCTTATAAACACTATGGTAGTATCATCACTGCAGAAATCATAACTTTTTGTACATAATTCTACAATAGACCTTTAAAGGTTTTAGAGAACAAATAGGGTTGGAAGGGCCCTCAGAGGCTATTTAGTGTACAATCTTATTTTATAGATTTGGAAACTGAGAACTATCCAGATTAAGGAATTTGTTCATGGTCTCATAAATAGACTGTGGATCCTGGATTTAAACACAGAGAGCCTGGGTCAATCCTGTTTCTGAATTTATAAACATGACACTGGTCAGGCCACAAACCATTTTTGAAACATTAATACCCCCACTATCAAAGTAAAAAAACTGAATTAGATGACCTGTAAATTCACTTTTTTATCTAAATCTATGCTTTTCACTTTTTTTTTAATTAAAGCTTTTTATTTTGCAAAACATATGTGTGGATAATTTTTCAACATTGACCCTTGCAAAACCTTTTATTCCAAATTTTCCCCTTCTTTCCCCACCCTATCCCCTAGACTGTAGATAGTACAATACATGTTAAATATGATAAAATATATGTTAAATCCAATATATGTATACATATTTATACAGTTTTCTTGCTGGACAAAAAAAAATCAGATCAAGAAGGAAGAAAAAAAAAGAACTAAGAAAGAAAACAAAATGCAATGCTTTTCACTTTTCAGCAAGTCACATAATGTCTGCTTAGGCTTCTCCGATTCGATTGTAAAATAGGGATAATTATAGTAACTCTTAGGTTTTTGTGATGATCACATGAGATATTTGTAAAGAGTTGAACGTAACTCCTAATACATAGTAGGCACTATAAAAATATGCATCCTGGCGAGACTTCTAGCCAAGATAGCCTGGAGGCAGACAGCAGCTTTTCTCTCAGAACTTACTTCATGACAAGCCTCAGAATTAATGCTTGACCGGAAAAGAAACCCACAAATAATCACCAAGAGAAGACATCCTTGAAATTCGCCAGAGAAGGTTTGTGTTTGCTCAGGGGAGGGTCGAACAGACTGGGCACAGACTGAGGGCAGGTAGCCAGAATGAGACAGGCAGCTCACACTGCAGACCTGAGGGGTACAATCTCTGCCGTTTCTGCAAAAAGACTTTTACCCCAGTGTGATGTTCTGTCTTGGCAGCAAGCCAGGAGCAGTGGAGAGGGTATAAACACCAGAGGTAAAGAATAAAACCCCAGAAAACTAGCTTCTCTTGGGACCTGGCCACCCCCACCCCTACCCAGTATGACTCAGCGAGTTCTCAGAGCCTCAGAGAATAGACCCATCGCAGCCAACAATGTCCTATAAGTGCCTTGCTACTGTCTCGCTCAGACTATAGAGGAAGCTCTTTAACACCATCCAGCCCCATCCCCCCCCCAAAAAACAGACCAATTGTTTCTCTTGTCAATTTGTTTTCTTCCATTCCACTCTGACAAAATGAACAAATAATTTAAAAGGGCTCTCCACTGACAGCTTCTGTGTGGAGAGAGAGCAGACTTAAAATACTGAAGAGACTAAAAACAGACTATCCCCTGAGGAATCCCCTAAGGGGGATGTGATCTGCTCATCAGTACAAAAGAATCTCATAGAGGAAATCAAAAAGGCTCTCACAAGAGAGCTAGAAGAGAAATGGGAAAAGAAAAGGGAAGCTTGGCAAGAGAGCCTGGAGAAGTCATTCCACGCATTTAAAGACAGAATGGATAAAGAAAACAAATCATTGAGAAATAAAATTAGTGAATTAGAAAAGGTAAACAACTTCAAAGAAAACAGGATTAGTGAGCTAGAAAAAGAAAACAGCTCTCTAAAAAATAAAATGCAAAAAAAATTCCATAGAAGATAAAAACAAGGTATAATGCTGTAAAAAAAAAAAAAGTACCTATGCATATGTACTGTCAAAAAATGTTATAATTATAAAAAATTAATAATTAAAACAAGATGGCAAGCAATATAGAATTAGTCATTTTAACCATAAATGTGAATGGGGTAAACTCCCTCATAAAGAGGAAGCAGTTAGCAGACTAGATTAAAAGATAGAATCCTACTATATGTTGTTTAAAGGAATCACACCTGAAACAGGGTGATACATTCAAAATAAAAGTAAAAGGGTGGAGCAGAATCTACTATGCTTCAGGTGAAGCCAAAAAAGCAGGGGTAACCATCCTCATCTCAGATCAAGCAAAAACAAAAATTGATCTAATTAAAAGAGATAAGGAAGGGCATTATATCCTGCTAAAGGGTGGCATCAATAATGAAGCAGTATCAATATTAAACATATATGCACCAAGTGGTGCAGCATCTAAATTCTTAAAAGAGAAATTAAGAGAGCTGCAAGAAGAAATAGATAGCAAAACTATAATAGTGGGAGATCTCAACCTTGCACTCTCAGAATTAGATAAATCAAACCACAAAATAAATAAGAAAGAAGTCAAAGAGGTAAATAGAATACTAGAAAAGTTTGATATGATAGATCTTTGGAGAAAGCTAAATGGAGACAGAAAGGAATATACTTTCTTCTCAGCAGTTCATGGAACCTATACAAAAATTGATCATATACTAGGGCATAAAAACCTCAAAATCAAATGCAGTAAGGCAGAAATAGTAAATACCTCCTTTTCAAATCACAAAGCAATTAAAATTACATTTAATAAAAAAGGCAGGAGAAAATAGACCAAAAAAAATTGGAAACTAAATAATCTTATACTATAGTAATTAGCAAATCATAGACATAACTAATAACTTCACTCAAGAAAATGACAATAATGACACATCATACCAAAATATGTGGGATACACCCAAAGCAATAATAAGGGGAAGTTTTATATCTCTAGAGGCCTACTTGCATAAAATAGAGAAAGAGAGGGCCAACTAATTATAAGCCTACAACTAAAATTGCTAGCAAAGGAACAAATTAAAAACCCCCAGACAAACATGAAACTTGAAATTCTAAAAATAAAAGGTGAGATTAATAAAATTGAAAGTAAAAAAGCTATTGAATTAATTAATACAACTAAGAGTTGGTTCTATGAAAAAACCAATAAAATAGATGAACCTATGGTAAACCTGATCAGAAAAAGGAAAGAGGAAAAGCAAATTGTTAGTCTTGAAAATGAAAAGGGAGAACTCACCACTAATGAAGAGGAAATTAGAACAATAGTTAGGGCTGGTTTAATATTAGGAAAACAATTAGTATAATTGACCATATTAATAATCAAATTAATAAAAACTATATGATCCTCTAAATAGATGCAGAAAAAGCATTTGATAAAATCCAGCATCCATTCCTACTAAAAACGCTTGAGAGTATAGGAATAAATGGACTATTCCTTAAAATAATAAGGAGCATATATTTAAAACCGTCAGTAAACATCATATGTAATTGCGATAAACTGGAACATTTCCCAGTAAGATCAGGAATGAAACAAGGTTGCCCACTATCACCATTACTATTCAATATTGTACTAGAAATGCTGGCCTTGGCATTAAGAGCCAAGAAAGAGATTCAAGGAATCAGAGTAGGAAATGAGAAAATCAAACTATCACTCTTCGCAGATGACATGATGGTATACTTAGAGAACCCAAAAGACTCTGCTAAGAAGCTATTAGAAATAATTCAGAACTTTAGCAAAGTTGCAGGATACAAAATAAATCCACATAAATCCTCAGCATTTTTATACATTACTAACACAATCCAAGAGCAAGAGATACAAAGAGAAATTCCATTCAAAATAACTGTGGATAGTATAAAATATTTGGGAATATATCTACCAAAGGAAAGTCAGGAATTACATGAGCAAAATTTCAAAACACTTGCAACAAAAATAAAGTCAGATTTAAATAATTGAAAAGACATTGAATGCTCTTGGATAGGCTGAGCGAATATAATTAAGATGACAATACTCCCCAAACTACTCTATTTATTCAGTGCTATAGCAATCAGACTCTCAAGAAACTATTTTAATGATCTAGAAAAAATAACAACAGAATTCATCAAAAGGTCGAGAATTTCAAGGGAAGTAATGAAAAAAATAAATAAATGAAGGTGGTCTAGAACTATATTATAAAGCAACAGTCACCAAAACCATTTGGTATTGGCTAAGAAATAGACTAGTTGATCAGTGGAATAAGTTAGGTTCACAGGGCAAGACAGTGAATAAAAATAGCAATCTAGTGTTTGACAAACCCAAAGATCTCAACTTTTAGGATAAGAATTCATTATTTGACAAAAACTGCTGGGAAAACTGAAAATTAGTATGGCAGAAACTAGGCATGGACCCACATTTAATACCACATACTAAGATAAGATCAAAATGGTCCAAGATTTAGGCATAAAGAACGAAATCATAAGTAAATTAGAGGAACATAGGATGGTTTACCTCTCAGATTTGTGGAGAAGGAAGGAATTTGTGTCCAAAGGAGAACTAGAGATCATTATTGATCACAAAATAGAAAAATTGATTACATCAAATTAAAAAGTTTTTGCGCAAACAAAACTAATGCAAGCAAGATTAGAAGGGAAGTAACAAATTGGGGAAACATTTTTACAGTTAAAGTTCTGATAAAGGCCTCATCTCCAAAATATACAGAGAATTGACTCTATTTTATAAGAAATCAAGCCATTCTCCAATTGATAAATGGTCAAAGGATATGAAGAGACAATTTTCAGATGATGAAATTGAAACAATTTCCACTCATGTGAAAGAGTGTTCCAAATCACTATTGATCAGAGAGATACAAATTAACACAACTCTGAGATACCACTACACACCTGTCAGATTGGCTAAGATGAAAGGAACAAATAATGATGAATGTTGGAGGGGCTGTGGGAAAACTGGGACACTGATGCATTGTTGGTGGAGTTATGAAAGAATCCAACCATTCTGGAGAGCAATCTTGAATTATGCCCAAAAAGTTATCAAAATGTTTGATAACCCTTTGATCCAGGAGTGCTACTACTGGGCTTATATCCCAAAGAAATACTAAAGAAGGGAAAGGGACCTGTATGTGCCAAAATGTTTGTGGCAGCCCTTTTTGTAGAGGTTAGAAACTGGAAAATGAATGGATGTTATCAATTGGAGAATGGTTGGGTAAATTATGTTATATGAATGTTATGGAATATTATTGTTCTGTAAGAAATGACCAACAGGATGAATAAAGAGAGGCTTGGAGAGACATCAACTGATGCTGAGTGAAACGAGCAGAACTAGGAGATGATTATACACTTCAACAATGATACTGTACGAGGATGTATTCTGATGGAAATGGATATCTTCAACTTAAAGAAGAGCTAATTCAATTCCACTTGATCAATGATAGAATCAGCTATACCCAGAAAAGGAACATTGGGAAATGAGTGTAAACTGTGAGCATTTTTTTTCTGTTTTTGTTTTTCTTCCCAGATTATTTTTACCTTCCAAATACAATTCTTCCTTTGCAACAACAACAACAACAACAAAATTCAGTTCTGTACATATATATTGCACCTAGGATATACTATAAGATATTTAATATGTATGGGAATGTCTGCCATCTAGGGGAGGGGGTGGAGGGAAGGAGGGGAAAAATTTGGAACAGAAGGGAGTACAAGGGATAATGTTGTAAAAAAAATTACCTATGCATATGTACTGTCAAAAAAAGTTATAATTATAAAATTAACTTAAAAAAAGAAAAAAAGATATGCATCCTTTCCTTCTTTCTTAAATTTTATTTTTTTAATCTATAAAATGAAGGGATTGAACTAGGTATCATTAAAGATCCTTTCTAGTTCTATATTTATGCTCCTAAGACCCTATGAATACTCTCTGGGCCTCACTCTCTTCATTTTCAAAGACTTGGAGTACATTAAATAACATCTAAATACCCTTAGAGCTCTAAATCTATGATCTCATCATTTTAAAAAACATATTTAATCAATCAAAGATTTCTTGATTACCATGTGCCCAGAATTGTGGAAACTGGGGATTTATAGTTAACTGAAATATTCTCTATTTTTAATTTTTTTTTTAATTTTAATTATCAAGAATTCATTTTTTTTCCTTCCAAACTTCATCTACTGGAGGAGAGGGGAGGAAAATACAGGATCTGTATAATATTCCAGTGGTCCTCAAACTTTTTAAATATGGGGCCAGTTCACTATCCCTCAGACTGTTGGAGGGCCAGACTATAGTAAAAACAAAAACTCACACTCTGTTTCTGCCCCTCAGCCCATTTGCCATAACTCTGCAGGCCTCATAAATGTCCTCAGCAGGCCGCATCTGGCCTGCAGGCCGTAGTTTAAGAACCCTTGATTTAAGCAGTCAAGCAGATAGATTCCTATTTCCCAAGTCCAAAAATGGATCTCCTATTCTGTATATTTAACTGTCATCCTTCTGCTGTGAAAAGGGCAGTCTTCTCCTTCATAAGTCCTCTGGAATTATGGTTGACAGACAAGTTGAACAAACCTCTTAGAATTTCAAAAGTGTTTTGGTATTTGTTTTTTGTTTTTTGTTTTTGTTTTTTTTTTTGGGGGGGAATTTTTCTTGCTTTTACATCAGCAATGTTAAAAATAAATTGTTTTTCACTTTCTACTTACTTTGTTCTATAGTAGCTCATATCAATATTTCCATGTCTCTTTGAAACCCTCTCTTTCCTCACTTATTATAAAACAATAAGTTGATCATATGTGTGTATGCCACAGTTTATTCAGCCATTTAACTGTTGATGATCAACAGTTTACTTTTTTGCCACTTCAAAAAAAGAAGCTATAAATATTTTTATATAAAATATATTTTTCTTCTTTATTTGATGCATTGGGATATAACTGGATTGAAGGGAATATACATATTAGTCAATTTGATGTATGCATTCAAATGCTTTCCATATGATTGGATCATTAACAATTTCACCAATAGTGTAAATATATGCCTATTTTTATTCATCCTGTGAAACATTTCTTATTTTCTCTTTTTTGTTATCTTGGCCTATCTGATAAGTGGAAAGAACTGTTTTAAAATTCATTCATGTAATTCTTTGTCAATCTGAGCTTTGTAAAAAATAAAATAAAATTGTAGCTAGAGGTATCCTGGGATTCTGTCCCTTGAGAATTTCCTGTTCATATCTTTAAAACATTTATAAATTGGAGAGCAGGTTTTTTTCTTTTTGTCTTAAATTTTCTTTCATTTAAAAAAAATTATTTGAAAAAACATTAATAAAAAAAAAACAGAACAGAAATATAAAATAAAATAAAATGAACAAGAGAACATTGACATGTGCCCAGCAGAACATCCGGGAGGAATCAAAAAATATAACAAATTACCAGATCAAGAAAGTGTATATATATATATATATATATATATATATATATATATATATATATATATATATATATATATATATGTATATATATATATATATATATCAGTAGAAGAAATTATATTCATGAATGTGCCTTTTTTTACTTCTTTGTAAATTGATCTTTGGTTCTCTGCTGTGCACTATATTTACATTATTATTTTTCCCCCTTTCATCCCACCATTATTCCCAAGCAAACTACAGTAAAGAAAAGATATATTTATGTATGTGTATGTAAATAATACACCCACAACCCCACAAATATATCTTTCCTATCTCTGCTGGTTCTTTAATTAAATTTTACTCCATAACTTGCCTTAGTATTACTTCACCTCCCCCCACCTAAGGATCCCTCCCTTGTCTTCTTCCCTCACTATTTGCTTCCTCATCTTCCCATTCCTCCCCTCTTATTTCTTTATATATTTTGGTGGGTGCTATAATCCTTCATGCTATATGTGTAATGTTGCCTATTGAACCCATGCCCAATGTGAATAGGTTTTCAGAGTCCTCCCCCTTCTAATGACTCTTTCTATTCTTCCTCTGCACATCATTTATACTATATGATTTCTATAATGTCTGGGCTAGCTTTCTGTAGGATCTCTGGATGGGCCTTGGTCTTTAGGTGAAGAAGTGATGAAGGCAGGAGAGCCACCATGAGGCTGGTCAAAGATGGAGTTCCAAATCTTCTCTGTGTCTGTGACTGAGACTATTCTGTGTCCCTGGCTGAGAGGCTATTTCTAAGTCCTTGCAGCCCTTAAATACTTCAGTATGTTTACATCACTACACCAACTGAGCATGTGCAACCATTACATCAACATATCACATTAAGTATATGTTTAGAGCACCATTATCTTAGGCTGAGTAGGTGCTTAACTATAAGCACCCTGCTGTCCTTAATTCAAGTATACCTTGTCAGAGTTCTGGCCATCTACATGCCCCCTCCTCTCTTTTGTTTTAGAACATAGGTGGTTACATCCTCTCTGACTTTTCAGGAAGGAAGGTGAAAACACCAAAAAGGTGATTATGGCCTCCCTTACTTCTCAGGAAGGGAGGGGAAAACACCAAAAAGGAGGTGATCATGCCCTCCCTGACTTCTCAGGAAGGGAGATGAAAACAGCAAACTAAAATGGTGAGTCAAACCAGATATTGTTAGCAGGTTTCAGCTAGGATGAAACTGAAATAGGTATACATAAATCCATCAGCATGGAAGATATTACAGAAACACATAGTAATATAACACAAGGTACTAGTGACTTAACAAACAACATGAATCAACATAGTGATATAACAAACAATATGAATATACATGCCCATAAGTCCTGCAAGGAGGGTATATAAATAACAATCACACATACACCTCCTTCAGCAGTCAAAAAACAGTCCATTTATCTTCTGTCCATTGCCCATTACTTCATATGTCAGGGAATCCAGTGATTCCTGCAGATTTTGAAGGACTGTAACAATCTTATCATGTCTCAGGGAATCCAATCATTCCTGCAGTTTTGAAGTCCTACATGAGTCTCATTAACAATTTTTGATGTTCATGAGTCAATTGCCATATACATAAAGTTAACTGCCAGGCTCTTTCAGTGGCACAAGTTGTCAGAAATGGAGCCATCTTATGTTTCTTGGGTGTTTTCCTTTGTTTCAAGTGTCTTTTCCATCTCTCTCTGAAGAACAAGGCAAATATGGCTTGTTGGCACCCATCTGGTTCCTTCTCCATCTGTAGAGATAAAAGCAAACCCTCTTCCCCAAGCAGTAAAACTATTTGATCCCTTCCATTCACCACTTTCTGGATCTATCCACATCACCTAACGATTATCTCAAGATAGTGGATCTGCTTGTACTGGACACTGCCCTTCTGGTGGGTTATAAAACCTGTCTTCTGGAACCAGTGCATCTTTATCAAAAATCAAGAAGTTAATAGTATAAAGACATAGATTTAGAAATTCTCTAGGATTATCTATGGCTCCCCCTTTCTTTTGTTTTTGGAGGAGCATCTTAATGTCTGTTTCTCCTCTTTACTATTACCTGTCCTTGAGGATTAAAGGGTATGCCAATGGTATGTAAAATCTTATACCGTGCACAAAAGTGTGCAAAATGTTTAGAAGTATATGCAGGTCCATTATCTGTTTCTACTGCTTGTGGCACACTCATAATTTCAAATGCTTGTATAAGGAATTCAGTGACCACTCAGGCTGTCTCTTTTGCTATTGGTATTGCAAAGGTGAATCCTGAAAAAGTGTCTACCACAATATAGATAAAAGACAGATGACCAAAACATTTATAATGAATCACATCCATTTGCCAAATTTCATTGGGTCTCAAACCATAGGTTCTTCCCTGGAGGGAGTACAGGAGCATGGAAAGAAAGGCAAGCTGTACAGGATTTTACTATGCTCCTGGCTTCCTCTCTTGTTATTCCAAGTTGTAAATGTAAAACTCGAGCAGCCTGATGATATTTAGAAAAAGATTCTTGGGCTTCCTGAAATAAAGGAGTAGGTCAACATAGTCAGAAGGCTATCTGTCTTTGAATTACCATCAAAAATAGGACCTGGAAGTCCACATGCAAGATATAAATCTTACCTGAATGCTTTCTCACTTACTCTTGAAGTTCTTAAAGAGATGATATATAGAATCTTGGGGGTGGAGCCAAGATGGCAGAGAAGGCACATACTCTTTAAGGTCCTCTCATGCCCTCACTACCAATCTTTGAATTTAGACTCAAAAATAGTGTTTGGTGAAATTCATGAAGATTAAAGATGCAATGACTTACCAGCCGAATATAATCTGGAAGATCGCCAGAGCAGGTTTGTCCTGAGGGGCAGGAACAGACCAGTAGCAGGCAGAAAGATAGGAAAGTCAGGCGTCCTGAGTGGACCAGGGATGGGGTAACCTCTGTGGCTAGAAGAACAGTGGAAATGACCCTGCCATAGTCTGACTGCTTTGCCTTGATTGTAAAGCAGGGGACCAGTACAGAGATTAGAGCCAGAGGTACAGGGTACTCTAAAAACGCCAGAACTGTACCCCCCAAAAAAACAGAAGTGACTCAGCATAGACCAGCACAACTGTGCAGCTGCATGCTAAAGCATGGCCAGGGCAGCTGCAAATCTACACAGCAGAGGGGTGTAGCCCAGGGCAGCCTCTAATCTGCACAGTGTGGGGCTCAGCTTGGGGCAAAAGAACGTCCACAATGCAACTGTGCTTCTGGGGCAGAGACACTTGCAATCAGAGCTGGGCTATTCAGCTGGTCAGCTCCTATTACCCACAGCCACACAGCAGCCTTTGGATTAGGGTAGTGACACTTTCACTGCTCAGACTCTTGCCTCAGGACAGTTGTTAATCCACACAGAGGGGTTCCTACCAGGGCATCCCCCTCAGCCAGGCAGGTCAGACTTGAGTCAATTCCACTGGGAGACTATTTCCCAAAGCACTCCAATACCTGGCCACTCTTTGTAGCCAGATGACAGGCTGTCTATACACCTATCCCTTTTCTGCAGAGGAAGCTGGTAACCTCCTAGCCCTGAAGGCAGACCCTATAGGTTGTAAAAACTGATTAAAAATAAATAAATAAATAAAGCAATGATTGATAGCTTCTATACAGAAAGAGAGCAGGTTTTCAACCCCGAGGAGATTAATAGCAGACAATCTTCAGACAATTGTTGGTCCCAAACACAAAAGGCTCTCCTAGAAGAGACTATTAAAAATCTTGAAAGAGAGGTAGAAGAAAAATGGGGAAAGGAAAGAGAAGCTATGCAAGAGAGTTATAACTTCCTGAAAAGTGAACTGGAAAAGGTAAACAACTTCCTGAAAGGTGAATTGAAAAAGGTAAAAAACTCCCAGGAACTGCAGGGAAACAGAATTTGTGAATTGGAAAAGGTAAAAAAAAAAACTCCCAGGAAAGTAGGATTAGTGAATTAGAAAAAGAAAATAACTCACTAAGAAAAAAACAAAAACAAAAACAAAACAAAACAAAACAAAAAAAAAAAAAAAAAAAAAAAAAAAACAGTGTAATGGAAAGAAATTCCATAAAGCAAAACAACTAATTTAAAAACTCAATTGGACATATACAAAAAGAAATAAAAAAATTAATGAAGAAAATAACTCATTAAAAATCAGAACTGAACAAATAGAAATGAATGATTCCCTGAGACATCAAGAATCAGTCAAGCAAAACCAAAAAAAAAAAAAAAAATAGAAAGAAATATTACATATCTAATTGAAAAAACAACAGACCTGGAAAAGAGATCTAGGAGAGATAATCTGAGGATTATTGGACTTCCAGAAAATTATGATGAAAAAAATAGCTTAGATACTGTTTTACAGGAAATCATCAAAGAGAACTACCCAGAGGTAACAGAACCAGAAGGGAAAATAGGCATTGAAAGAATTCATTGAACACCTTCTGAAAAAGACCACCCCCCCCCAAAAAAAAAAAACTCCATGGAATATTGTGGCCAAATTTCAGAACTATCAGACTAAAGAAAAAATATTACAAGCATCCAGGAAAAAAAAAAACAATTCAAATATCAAGGTGCCACAATAAGAGTCACCCAAAATCTGGCTGAATCCACATTAAAGGATCAAAATGCCTGGAATCTGATATTCTGAAAGGCAAAAGAATTTGGAATGCAACCAAGAATAAACTACCCAGCTAAGCTGAGCATTTTCTTCCATGGAAGAACATGGATATTTAATAATGAAACAGATGAATTCTATTTGTTTCTTTTTTTTTTTTTATTGTAAATTCATTTTTCCAAATTATCCCCTCCCTCCCTCCACTCCCTCCCCCTGATGACAGGTAATGCCATACATTTTACATGTGTTACAATATAACCTAGATACAATATATGTGTGTAAATACCATTTTCTTGTTGCACATTAATTATTAGCTTCCGAAGGTATAAGTAACCTGGGTAGATAGACAGTAGTGCTAACAATTTACATTCACTTCCCAGTGTTCCTTCTCTGGGTGTAGTTATTTCTGTCCATCATTGATCAACTGGAAGTGAGTTGGATCTTCTTTATGTTGAAGATTTCCACTTCCATCAGAATACATCCTCATACAGTATTATTGTTGAAGTGTATAGTGATCTTTTGGTTCTGCTCATTTCACTCAGCAACAGTTGATGTAAGTCTCTCCAAGCCTCTCTGTATTCCTCCTGCTGGTCATTTCTTACAGAGCAATAATATTCCATAACCTTCATATACCATAATTTACCCAACCATTCTCCAATTGATGGACATCCATTCAACTTCCAGTTTCTAGCTACAACAAAAAGAGCTGCCACAAAAAATTTTGGCACATACAGGTCCCTTTCCGCTCTTTAGTATTTCTTTGGGATATAATCCTAATAACATCAATGCTGGGTCAAAGGGTATTCACAGTTTGATAACTTTTTGGGCATAGTTCCAAATTGCTCTCCAGAATGGCTGGATTCTTTCACAACTCCACCAACAATGTATCAGTGTCCCAGTTTTCCCACATCCCCTCCAACATTCATCATTATAATTCTATTTGTTTCTAAGGAAAAAAAACAGATTTAAACAAAAAGTTTGATCTCCAACCAAGAGAAGCAGAAAAATGTAAAAGGAACTCTTGAGAACTGTATTTCAGTTGTGGATATATATAAAGTCCACATGTATAATCTGATTTTATTAATATAACATAAAAAAGGGAAATAGAAATGGAAAGGGGATAGTATCAGGAAAAGGGAAAAGGGGAGATAAAAAGAGGGAAACTACATCTTACAAAGAGGAAAAGAAAACTTATCATATCTGATGGAAGTTAAAGAAAAGGAGGAACATTGTGTGAATCTTACTCTCATTAGAGTTAGCTCAAAGAGAAAATAATTGACACATTTGTCTTACAGAGAATTCTCTCTCACCTCACTAAAAAGTGGGACAGAAAAAGGGAAAAGGAAAAGAGTAATAAGGGGAGGGTACAAAAAAGGGAAAGGGATTTAAAGGGAGGAGGAAGGGATACTAAAGAGAGAGGGCTGCATGATGCAAGTGGGGCCCATAAGTTTAATACTGGATAAGGGGTTCAGGGGAGCAAGGAAAAAAAGCATAATCTGGGGATATTATGACAGCAGGAAATACAGAATTAGTAATTTTAACTGTAAATATGCATGGGATGAGCTCTCCCATAAAATGGAAGCAGATAGCAGACTGGATCAAAAGTCAAAAACCTACAATTTAAAGCATGGAAATAGATACAGAGTAAAGGTAAAAGGCTGGAGCAGGATCTATTATGTTTTAAATGAAGTAAAAAAAAGGCAGGATAGCCATTCTTATCTCAGAACAAGCAAAAGCAAAAATTGATTTAATTAAAAGAGATAAGGAAGGAAACTATATCCCTGCTAAAGGGCAGCATAGACAATAAAGCAATACCAATACTAAATATGTATGCACCAAGTGGTATAGCATCTAACTTCTTAAAGGAAAAGTTAAGAGAGTTGCAAGAAGAAATAGACAGTAAAACTAAAATAGTGGCAGATCTCAACCTTGCACTCTCAGAATTAAATAAATCAAACCACAAAACAAATAAGAAAGAAATTTAAAAGGTTAATAGAATATTAGAAAATTAGGTATGATAGATCTTTGGAGAAAACTGAATGGTGATAGAAAGGAGTATATTTTCTTCTCAGCAGTTAGGACATAAAGATCTTAAAATTAAATGCAGGAAGGCAGAAATAGTAAAAGCTTTCTTTTCAGATCAAGATGCAATAAAAACTACATTCAACAAAAACTCAGGGGTAAATAGACCAAAAAGTAATTGGAAACTGAATAATCTCATCTTAAAGAATGATTGAGTGAAATAGGAAATTATAGACACAATAATTTCACTCAAGATAATGACAATGGTGAGACATCATACCAAAATTTGTGGGATGCAGATAAAGTGGTATTAAGGAGGAATTTTATATCTTTAGAGGCTTACTTGAATAAAATAGAGAAAGAGAAGATCAATGAATTGGGTTTGCAAGTTAAAAAGCTAAAAAAAGAGCAAATTAAAAACCCCAAATCAAATACTACACTTGAAATTCTAAAATTAAAAGGAGAAATTAGTAATATTGAAAATAAAAAAAAACTATTTAATTAATAAATAAAACTAAGAATTGGTTCTATGAAAAAAAAACAATAAAATAGATGAAATTTTGGTAAATCTGATCAGAAAAAGGAAAGAGGAAAATCAAATTGTTAGTCTTAAAAATGAAAAGGGGGAACTTTCCACCAATGAAGAGGAAATTGCAGCAATAAAAAGGAGTTACTTTGCCCAACTTTATGCCAATAAATTTGATAACCTGAGTGAAATGGATGAATAAATGTAGGCTGCCCAGATTAACAGAGGAGGAAGTAAATTGCTTAAATAGTCCCATTTCAGAAATAAAAAAAATAGAACAAGCAATCAACTCCCTAAGAAAAAATTCCCAGGGCCAGATGGATTTACACGTGAATTCTACCAAACATTTAAAGAACAATTAGCCCCAATGTTATATAAACTATTTGAAAAAATAGGGAATGAAGGAGTCCTATGAAATTCCTTTTATGACAAAGACATGGTACTGATACATAAACCAGATTGAAAACTGAGAAATAAAACTATAGATCAATCTCCTTAATGAATATTGACACTAAAATCTTAAATAAGATATTAGTAAAAAGAATACAGAAAATCATCCCCAGGATAATACACCACGATCAAGTAAGATTTATTCCAGGAATGCAGTGCTGGTTCAATATTAGGAAAACTATTAGAATAATTGACCATATTAATAATCAAATTAGCAAATACCATATGATCATCTCAATAGATGCAGAAAAAGCATTTGATAAAATCCAACATCCATTCTTACTAAAAACACTTGATAATATAGGAATGAATGGACTATTCCTTAAAATAGTCAGGAGCATATATTTAAAACTGTTAGTAAGTATCATTTGTAATGGGGATAAACTGGAACCTTTTCCAGTAAGATCAGGAGTGAAACAAAGTTGCCTACTATCATCATTACTATTCAATATTGCATTAGAAACTCTAGCCTCGGCAATAACAGTTGAGAAAGAGATTAAAGGAATTACAGTAGGTAATGAGGAAACCAAACTATCACTCTTTGCAGATGATATAATATACTTAGAGAACCCCAAAGATTTTAATAAAAAGCTATGAGAAATAATTCACAACTTTAGCAAAGTTACAGGATACAAAACAAATCCACAGAAATCCTCAGCATTTTTATACATCATCAAGAAAATCCAATTGCAAGAGATATGAAGAAAAATTCCATTCAAACTAACTGTTGATAGTATAAAATATTTGGGAATCTATTTGCCAAAGAAAAGTCAGGAATTATATCAGCAAAATTACAAAACACTTGCCACAAAAATAAATTCAGATTTAAACAGTTGGAAAGCCATTAAGTGCTCCTGGATAGGTTGAGTAAATATAATAAAGAGGATAATACTCCCTAAAATAATCTATTTATTTACTGCTATACCAATCAGACTCCCAAGAAACTATTTTAATGACCTAGAAAAATAACAACAAAATTCATATGGAAGAAAAAAAGGTCGAGAATTTCAAAGGAATTAATGAAAAAAAAAATCAAATGAAGGGATACCTGATCTAAAACTATATTATAAAGCAGCAGTCATCAAAACCACTTGGTATTGGTTAAGAAATAGACTAGTTGATCAGTGGAATAGGTTAGGTTCAAAGGACAAAATAGTGAACAACTGTAGCAATCTAGTGTTTGACAAACCCAAAGACCCCAATGTTTGGAATAAGAATTTATTTGACAAAAACTGCTGGGAAAACTGGAAATTAGTATGGCAGAAATTAGGCATGGACCCAAACTTAACACTACATACCAGGATAAGATCAAAATGGGTCCATGATTTAGGCATAAAGAAGGAGATCATAAATAAATTAGAGGAACATAGGATAGTTTACATCTCAGACTTGTGGAGGAGGAAGGAATTTGTGACCAGGGGAGAAATAGAGATCATTATTGATCACAAAATATTTGATTATATCAAATTGAAAAGTTTTTTTTTAACAAACAAAACTAATGCAAAAAAGATTAGAAGGGGAGTAACAAACTGGGAAAATATTTTTACAGTTAAAAGTTCTGATTAACGTTTCATTTCCAAAACATATAGAGAACTGACTCTAATTTATAAGAAATCAAGCCATTCTCCAATTGATAAATGGTCAAAGGATATGAAGAGACAATTTTCAGATGATGAAATTGAAACGATTTCTACTCATATGAAAGATTGCTCCACATCACTATTGATCAGAGAAATTCAAATTAAAACAACTCTGAGATACCACTACACACCTGTCAGATTGGCTAAGATGACAGGAAAAAATAATCATGAATGTTAGAGGGGCTGTGGGAAAAACTGGGACACTGATGCATTGTTGGTGGAGTTGTGAAAGAATCCAACCATTCTGGAGAGCAATGGAATTATACCTTTTGATCCAGCAGTGCTACTACTGGACTTATATCCCAAAGAAATACCAAAAAAGGGAAAGGGATCTGTATGTGACAAAATGTTTGTGGCAGCCCTTTTTGTAGTGGCTAGAAACTGGAAAATGAATGGATGTTATCAATTGGAGAATGGTTGGGTAAATTATGGTATATGAATGTTATGGAATATTATTGTTTTGTAAGAAATGACCAACGGGAGAAATACAGAGAGGCTTGGAGAGACTTACATCAACTGATACTAAGTGAAACGAGCAGAACTAGGAGATCATTATACACTTCAACAATGATACTGTATGAGGATGTATTCTGATGGAAGTGGATATCTTCAATATAGAGAAAAGCTAATCCAATTCCAATTGATCAGTGATGGACAGAATCAGCTACACCCAGAAAAGGAACATTGGGAAATGAGTGTAAACTGTGAGCATTTTTTTTGTTTGTTTGTTTTTCATCCCAGATTATTTTTACCTTCTGAATACAATTCTTCCTTTGCAACAACAACAACAACAAAATTCGGTTCTGCCTATATATATATATATATATATATATATATATATATATATATATATATATATATATATATATATATATACATATATTGCATCTAGGATATACTATAAGATATTTAATATGTATGGGAATGCCTGCCATCTAGGGGAGGGGGTGGAGGGAAGGAGGGGAAAAATTTGGAATAGAAGGGAGTACAAGGGATAATGTTGTAAAAAATTACCTATGCATATGTACTGTCCAAAAATGTTATAATTATAAAATTAATTTTAAAAAGGAACAATTGGAAATGAGTGTAAACTTTTTGCATTGTGTAATCCCTTTCTCCCATCAGATTGCTCCTTGGCTGCTTGGTCATGTCTGGATATTGAACTTCTAAAGGCTCTCTGGGTGTAGCATTGGCTGCCATCATGACCCAGTTGTTTTTTGCTTTGGTCCCTGGGCCTGGGCCCCTCATCCTACTTCCCTGAATCAATTTACATTCTAATGCCCAATGGAAGCCTTTGTTGCATTTTGGACTTAGGGTTTTCAGTCTTGTTTTCCCACCCTGTTTTCCCATTCTATCTTTATGCCATCACTGAGCTTTCAAGTGACCTACTTAACCACATCAAGAGCATTGATGACTCTCTCTGGAAGCCCCTTGACAAAAGGGACATTGTCTTCCCATGTTTGGATCTTGGGAAGTCTGCGTCATAGCCTGGGTCTAAAAGGTATTTGTGCCCACTGAGGCACAGTGTCTAAAGGAGCATCCTTGTGTAGTCCTAGTATAATTCTTCTACAAACCTTATTAGCATTTTCTTTAGCAAGTTGCATTATCATAATTTCTGTTGCTGCATTTTCACTAATAGTTTCTATAATAGCTGTCTGCAAAGATCCCGCAAAATCAGCAAAGGGTTCATTTGGCCCTTGCTCTATTTTTGTGAAGGCTTCTCCCTTATCCTGTTTACCTGGAAGAAAACACCATGCTTTGATAGCAGCAGAAGCAATTTGTTCATATGCTTCTATGGGATAATTAATCTATACTGAAATGTCTGCACAAGAACCTACACCTGTTAGTTGGTCATAGATGACTGAAGTATTAACTCCACTTTGACTATTTCATTGGGCTTGTATCCTACAGAGCTCACTATATTCAGAAAGCTACAACAAGTTTTGTCCAGGTTCTAAGCATGCCCTTGCTATAGATTTCCAGTGCCTAGGAGTTAAGACTTTCATAATCCAAATTTTGTAATAGCATCTTAACATAAGATGATGTAGTCTCATAAAGAGGGCAAGACTTTTTCAGGTCTTTGAAGATTTCTAGATCAAAAGGAGTATATCTTCTACTTTCTTGACCTGAAGAGTTAAACTGTTGAATCACAGGATACATTTCTATTCTCAAATCAGCTGTATTCTGCCCTTCTTCCGTGGCTTTAAGTACTGCCTTTCGCAATCTAGTCATAGGAGGGGGTGATTGCTGGGGGTGGGGAGGTGCTGGTGATATCATTGCCCCTCCAGCTACTCCTCCTCCTTCCATCCTGGAACATGAAGGGGCATTTCAAGGATCTGCTCTGGATTAGGCGGGGGTTGAAGCTGGGCTGTGAGATCATATAGGGATATGAAAACAGGAATTGCTCCCAGGTTAGTAGTCTTTTGATGTAACAAGGCTATCCTGGTAATTGGTATGATGAGGAGTGGCAGAAATCAAGGTTATGTGCCTATATGAATAGCTCTAGCCTCATCTATGTTCCAACAAAAATAGAAGGATTAAGTCACAATGCATCATCCAGTTAACAACTACTGCTCAGAAGTGTTCTCCCTAACTCTTTCATTGTCAGCATGATCTGGTTAAGGCTCACTGAGTTCCTGACTGACTACAGCATACCAGAATTGTCAGTTTCTCTACCAAGTGGAACCCACTGCTACTGTTTCCTGCCTTATAAATAGGTTTCAAAATTGCTAGAGAGATGCCCTTGGAATGTTCCTTGCATTTCAGATCCTAGTGTACGCAGAGATCACTTTGAAGTTAATATAAATCTTGTGGGATTCTATGGTATGAGAAGTGGCAGCCACTAAAGATGTGGGGATATCTTGTGAAACATCACTGAGGATGTCCGTTTCTTCTTTAAGATTCAAAGCAAACATAATACCAAAATGTCTTCCCTGCTTGCTTTCTTGTTCCTTCTACTCCCTGCACCATCAGCAGAAAAAAATTGTGAAAATACTATCTATAGAAAGACAACAATATGGATTTTTGAATTTTCCTATATTTCCAGAACCTCATGAACAATAAAACTTGACTAGGTATTTCTTAGATCAGTAGAACACAAGCAAATTCCTTGAGCATAGTGTTAAATTATTATTTTGATTTGAATCCCCTGAAGCTGACACTTTAAACTAGGTAGGTAACTAGACAGATATATGCAAATATACATGTATACATATATAATAGACAGATAGATGCAGATAAATAAAGGTCAACTAAATGGCAAAATAGATCAATATTATGCTCATCTTTCTGAATTCAAAGATGGCTTCAGACAAATTGTGTGACCTTGGACACATGACTTAGTCCCATTTGCCTCAATTTCTTCATCTATAAAATAAACTGAAGAAGAAAGTGACAAACTCACATCTCCATTTTATCCCATATAAGTATTGTTTATTTTACTTTGCATCCCCAGGGCTTATCATAATCCCTGCTAGGTGATTAAATAAATGCTAGCTGACTAATTGAATGATGTGCAACTGTGGTTTTCCCTGAAAGAATATAATTTTCTCTGAAAGCAACACTGTTTTCTTTGAATGAATTAATAAATGAATGAAATATATTATTATATTAGCTAATAGGACAGAAAGAGAAAATGACAAATGGTGGAAAGGATGTGGGAAAGAAATAACACATTAATTGTTGTTGGAGTTGTGAACTGATTCAACTCTTATATAGAGCAATTTGGAACCAAAGAGCTATAAAACTATACTCACTTTTTAATCTAGCAATACCACTACCAGGTCTGTGTCCCAAAGGAGATTTTTTAAAAAATTGAAAGGATCTATATGTACAAAAATGTATAAAATAGCTCTTTTTCTTGGGGCAATGAATTGGAAATTGAGGTCATGCTCATCAATTAGGAAATAGCTGAACAAATTTTGGTAGGCGAGTATGATGGAATACTATTATACTATAAGATATAATGAGCAGGATCTCTCAGGAAATTCAGAAAAACCTGGAAAGATTTCGATGAGTTGATGCAAAGTGAAATATCTGTGGACAAAGTTACAGCAATATTGTAAAATATTCAAATGTGAATGACATGATAATTCTCAATAATACAATGATTTCAAGACAACTACAAAGGAGTTATGATGGATAGAAACAACAAAATAAGGAAATTCACTTGCAGAATAGACAGAAAAACAGGAGGTCTTAAGAATGAAAAGGAGGGGCAGAAGGCAAGACTCAGGAGTCAAGTTAAGTCAGCATTTCAGATGACAGTACTAGCAGTGTTCAGGATAGAGAAGTAAGGCTGATAGTGGGCTTAGCATAACTTCTTAAACTTTTTTTACTTACAACCCTTTTTCATCTGAGAAATTTTTAATACCTTTTTATTTACAAAACATATGCATGGGTAATTTTTCAACATTGACCCTTGCAAAACTTTCTATTTCAAATTTTCCACTTCTTCCTCCCCACTTCCTCCCCTAGATGGCAGGTAATCCAATATATGTTAAATATCTTAAAATATGTGTTAAAAATATTTAACATATATTGGTCAACCTGCCGTCTGGGGGGTGGGGAGGAGGGGAAAAATTGGAACAAAAGATTTGGCAATTGTCAATGCTGTAAAATTACCCATGCATATATCTGGTAAATAAAAACTATAATTTTTAAAAAAATGTGTTAAATCCAATGTGTGTGTGTGTGTGTGTGTGTGTGTGTGTGTGTGTGTGTACAGTTGTATTGTTGCACAACAAAAATCATATCTAGAAAGAAAAAAAAATCTGAGAAGGAATAAAAAAATGAAAGAGTGAAAGTGTTATGTTGTGGTCCACACTCAGTTCCCATAGTCTTCTCTCTGAGTGTAGATGGCTCTCTTCATTATTGAACAATTGGAGCTGGTTTGAATCATCTCATTGTTGAAGAGAGCCATGTCCATCAGAATTGATCATCATATAGTCTTGTTGTAGCTGTGTATAATGATCTTGTGGTTCTGCTCATTTCACATCACTTCATATAAGTCTCTCCAGGGCTCTCTGAAATAACCTTGCTCATCCTTTCTTACAAAACAATAATATTCCATAACATTCATATACCATAATTTATTCAGCCATTCCTCAACTGATGAACATATACTCAATTTCCAGTTTCTAGACACTATAAAAAGGACTGCCACAAACGTTTTTTACACATGTGGTCCCTTTCCCTCCTTTAAGATATCTTTGGGATATAAGCCTAGTAGAAACATGGCTGGATCAAAGAGTGTGCATAGTTTGATAACTTTTGGAGCACAGTTACAAATTGCTGTCAAAAATGGTTGTATTTATTCACAGTTCCACCAACAATGTATCAATGCCCAAGTTTATCCACATCCCCTCCAATATTTATCATTATATTTTCCTGTCATCTTCACCAATCTGACAGGTATGTAGTGGTATATTTCAGAAGTGTCTTAACTTGCATTTCTCTGATCAATAATGATTTGCAGCACCTTTTTATATGACTAAAAAATAGTTGCAATTTCTTCATCTGAAAATTGTTCATCTCCTTTGAGCATTTATCAATTGGAGAATGGGTTGATTTCTTAGAAATTTGAGTCAATTCTCTATATACTTTAGAAATGTGGCCTTTATCAGATCCTTGAGAATGTAAAAATGTTTTCCCAGTGTATTGCTTCCATTCTAATCTTGTCTGCATTAGTTTGTACAAAACCTTTTTAACTTAATATAATCAAAATTATCTATTTTATGATCAATAATGATCTCTAGTTCTTCTTTGGTCACAAATTTTTTCTTCCTCCACAAATATGAGATCCTATCCTGATGTCCTATATTTTTCTAATTTATTTATAGTATCATTATATATGTCTAGCTCATGAATCCATTTCAACCTTATTTTAGTATATGGTGTTAGGTATGGGTCTATGTCTGCTTTCTGTCATATTGATTTCCATTTTTCCAGCAGTTTTTGTGAAATAGTAAATTCTTATCCTAAAAGATGGGGCCTTTGGGTTTGTCAAACACTAAATTGCTATACTTATTGACTATCTTTTGAATCTAACCTATCAACTGCTGTGTTTCTTAGCCAGTACCAAATGGTTTTGATGACCTCTGCTTTATAATATAATTTTAGATCTGGTAGCTAGGCCACCTCATTTACTTTTTTTTTTCATTAATTCCCTTTAAATTCTTGACTTTTTTTTCTTCCAGATGAATTTTATTGTTACATTTTCTAGGTGAATAAAATACTTTCTTGGGAATTTGATTGGTATAGCACTGAACAAGTATATTAGTTTAGGTAGTATTGTTATCTTTCTTATCCTATCCTTTCTCAACCTATCCAATGTCAATATTTTTCCAACTATTTAGATCTGACTTTATTTGTGTGGAAAATGTTTTGTAGTTTTGTCCTTATAGATACTGACTTTCCCTTGACAGATAGATTCTCAAATATTTTATATTATTGACAGTTAGTTTATATGGAATTTCTCTTATATCTCTTGCTGTTGGATTTTGTTAGTGATGTATAAAAATGCTGATAATTTATGTGGATTCATTTTGTATCCTGCAATTTTGCTAAGGTTGTGGATTATTTCTAATAGTTGATTCTCTGAGTTTCTCTAAGTGTATTATCATATCATCTGCAAAGAATGATAATTTGGTTTCCTCATTACCTACTCTAATTAATTTAAACCATTTTTCTTTTCTATTGCCAAAGCTAGCATTTCTAATACAGTATTAAATAGTAATGGTGACAGTGGGCAATCATGTTTCACTCTTGCTCTTATTGGGAATGTTTCCAGTTTATCCTCATTACATAGGATGCTTACTGATAGTTTTAAATAGATGCTACTCATCGTTCTCTCTAGTATATTCTCTAGTGTTTTTGATAAGAATGGATGTTGGATTTCATCAAATGCTTTTGCTGTATCCATTGAGATAATCATGTTGTTTTTTTTATTTGATTATTGATATAGTCAATTATGCTAATAGTTTTCCAAATATTCAACCAGCCCGGCATTCCTGGTATAAATCCTACTTGGTAATGGTGTATTATCCAGGAGACAATTTTCTGTAATCTCTTTGCTAATATTTTACATGAGATTTTTGCCTCAAATTAGGGAGATTGATCTATAATTTTCTTTCTGTTTTCATCTTACCTGGTTTAGATATCAGTACCATGTCTGCATCATAAAAGGAATTTAATAGAAGTCCTGCATTTCCTATTTTTTCAAATAGTTTATATATTATTGAAGTTAATTGTTCTTTAAATGTTTGGTGGGATTCACATGCAAATCCATCTGGTACTGGGGATTTTTTCTTAGGTAGTTGATTGATAGCTTATTCTATTTCTTTTTTCTAAAGTGGGACTATATAAGTAATTTATTTCCTCCTCTGTTAATCTAGGCAATCTATATTTTTATATGTATTCCTCTATTTCACTTAGGTTATCAAATTTATTGGCATAACGTTGGGCAAAGTAACTCCTAATTATTGCTCTAATTTCCTCTTTATTGGTGGAAAGTTCCCCCTTTTCATTTTTAAAACTAACTGATTTTCCTCTTTCATTTTTCTAATGAGATTTACCAAAGGTTTATCTATTTTATTGTTTTTTCATAAAACCAACTCTTAGTTTTATTTATTGATTCAATAGTTTTGTTTTGTTTTTTTTACTTCCAACATTATTAATTTCTTTTAATTTTAGAATTTCAAGTTTGGCAATTGATGGGAGGAGTTAATTTGCTCTTTCTAAAGTTTTTTTATTTCCAAGCTCAATTCATTGTTCTTTTCTTTCACTATTGTATGCAAGTAAGCATCTGGAGATATAAAAAATACCCCTTCTTACCACTTTGGCTGAATCCCACAAATTTTTGTATATTGTCTCATTATTGTCATTCTCTTGGATGAAATTATTGATTGTGTCTGTGATTTATTGTTTCACCCATTGATTCTTTAGAATGAGATTATTTAGTTTCCAATTACATTTTGGTCTATTTTCCCCTGGCTTTTTATTGAATGTAATTTTTATTGCACCATGATCTGAAAAAATGCATTTACTATTTTGGCCTTTCTGTATTTGATTTTGAGATCTTTATGTTCTGATATGTAAGCAATTTTTGTATAGGTCCCATGAACTGCCAAGAAGAAAGTGTACTCCTTTCTGTCTCCATTGAATTTTCTCCAGTGATCTATCATACCTAACATTTCTAGTATTCCATTTACCCCTTTAACTTCTTTTTTATTTATTTTGTTATTTTTTTAGTTTGTGGTATGAGAAAACTTTATTTTTTATTGTAGTTTTTTATTGACAAGATATGTGCATAGGTAATTTTTCAGCATTGACCTTTGCAAAACTCTTTGCTTCAATTTTTCCCCTTTTTGCCCCTCCCCCCTCCCCCAGATGGCAGGTAGACAAATACAAATTCATGTTAAATATATTAAGATATATGTTAAATACAATATATGTATACATATCCATGCAGTTATTTTGCTACATAAGAATAATCAGACTTTGAAATAATGTACAAGTAGCATATGAAGAAAAACAAAAATTCAAGCAAACAAAACAGAAGGATAGGAAATAATTTATAGTGGTTCACACTCATTTCCCAGAGTTTTTTCACTTATTATAAATGGTTCTATTCATTACTGAACAAATGGAGATGATTTTGTTCATCTAATTATTAAAGAGAGCCACATCCATCAGAATTGATCATCATATAGTATTGCTGTTGAAGTATCTCCTGGTCCTGCTCATTTCACTCAGCATCAGTTCATGAAAGTCTCTCCAGGCCTTTCTGAAATCATCCTACTGGTCATTTCTTACAAAACAATAATATTCCATAACATTCTTATACCACAGTTTATTCAGCCATTCTTCAATTGATGGGCATCCACTCAGTTTCCAGTTTCTAGCCACTACAAAGAGGGCTGCCTTTTGTGATTTTATCTAGTTTTGAGAGAGCAAGACTGAGATATCCCACTAATGTAGTGTTGCTGTCTTTTTTTTTTCTTGCTGCTCTCTTAACTTCTTCTTTAGGAATTTCCATGCACTTGGTGCATATATGTTTATTATTGATATTACTTCATTATCTGTGGTACCCTTTAGCAAGATATAGTTACCTTCCTTATCTTCTTTAAATCAGTTTTTGCTTTTGCTTGATCTGAGATCAAGATGGCTACTCCTGCTTTTCTTACAGTACCTAAATCATAAGCATAAGCATTCTGCTCCAGTCTTTTACCTTTACTTTGTATGCATCAGTCTATTTTAAATGTGTTTCTTGTAAACAAAATATTGTAGGATTCTAGTTTTTAATCTAGTCTGCTATCCACTTTTGCTTTATGGGAGAGTTCATCTTAGTGACATTTACGGTTAAAACTCCTAATTCTGTATTTCCTGTCATCTTATTATCCCCAGATTATACTTTTCTCTTTCCTTTTCCTCTTTCTCTCCTCCCAGGAGGAGCCTTATGAGTACCACTTGCCTCAAGCAGCTTTCCCCCTCCCCTCTTCTTATATCCTTCCGCTACTATTTCTGTCTTCCCTACTATTTAGCCTATCCCTTCCCTTTTCACTTTTTCTCTCTCATTTTTCAATAAAGTGAGAGAAATTTCTTGATAAACCACATGTCTAATATTCTCTCTTTGAGCCAAATCTGAGGAGAGTAAGATCCACACAATATTCATCCCCCTCCTTTCTTTCCCTCAAATATAATAATATAATTCACACCTCTAAGATTGGCTAAGATGACAGGACAAGATAATGACAAACATTGGAGGGGGTATGGAAAAACTGGGACACTGAAACATTGTTGATGGCACTGTGAATGGATCCAACCATTCTGGAGAGCAGTTTGGAACTATGTGCTAAAAGTTATCAAACTGTGCATACCATTTGATCCAGCAATGTTTCTATTGAGATTATATCCCAAAGAGTTGTTAAGAGAGGGAAAGGGACCCACATGTTCAAAAATGTTTATGGCAGCCATCTTTATAGTGTTTCCTAATACTATTGGAAACTGAGTGAATGCCCATCATTTGGACAACGGCTGAATAAAGTATGTTATATGAATCCTATGGAATACTATCATTCTGTAAGAAATAACCAGCAGGATGATTACAGAGAGGCTTGGAGAGACATACATGAACTGATGCAAAGTGAAATGAGCAGAACCAGGAGATCATTATACACGGCAACAACAAGAATATATGACGATCAATTCTTGTAATATTCTTCTGTAAAATGTAATGTTCTCTGGGAGCAGGTTTCTTGGGGGGCTTCTGGGAGCAGCCTTAGTTTCTGTTCAGTAATCATCCCAAATGCAGTAGGGTATCAAAGCCCAAATCCTTTATTGTCTCTTTCCAAGTCTTGTTTCCTTTCCTGAGGCCTGATTAGTTTTCTTAGAAGACTTTCATAGTCTTGGTTCTGAGAACTTGATCTCTATTTTCTGAATTTCCTGGACTGCCTTCTCTGGCTTCTGAATCTCCCAGATTGAATCCTGATTGAGGATCCTAACTTATATATGCTCTTTTAAAGGAGTGAATCTTGTAGAACTATAATAAGTACTAAGTATATGCAATGAATTGGAGAACTGTTAAGTACGTTGCTAAACAACCATTGTCTCTATCAATTCTGCTGACTTAGCACCTTGTTTTAAGTTCTGGCCCATAACATCTCCCTCTTTCTTTTGTTTTTATAACATAGGTGGTCATGACCTCCCTGACTTCTCAAGGAGGTGAGAACCCCCCAAAAGGAGGTGATTACACCTTTCCTGACTGCTCAGAAAGAGAGATGAAAACACCAAAGGAAATGGAAAATCAAATCACATTACAGGGTTTCTGAAGGGGCTCACTCTTAAAACAGGTATACATAAATCCATCAGTATGGGATGTATTACACATAATTATATACATTACATAAGCACATAGTAACACAGGCTAGTATTGATGTAACAAATAACATGAATCAACACGAGGATTTATACATGTCCATCAGTCCTAGAAATAGTGCAAAAGGAATTTATTATCCATTACTTCATGTGCCAGGAATCCAATAATTCCTACAAGTTTTGAAATCCTGCAATAGTCTCATCTTGTGTTAGGGAATCCTATGATTTCTGCAGATTTTGTTCTTAGGTCTTCTCCTTTGTTTAGAGGTTTTTCTCTTTTTCTGTCTCTCTCTCTGATGGACAGGGTGAATATGACTCATTGCCACCCATCTGTTTTCTTCTCCATTTGTTTCTTCTCCATCTGTAGGAATACAAGCAAACCCTTTCTCCCAAGCAGTTAACCTATCTACTACCAATTTCTAGATTTCTTCTTGTCACCTGGCAATTACATTGGAGGAACTTGCACTGGACACTGCCCTTCTTTTGGGTTAAAAAGCCTGTATTCTCTCCAATTGTAATTCCTTTCTCCCATCTGATTGTTTTTTTGCTGATTGATCACATCAAAGCCCTGAACTTCTCAAGACTCTCTGTGTGTAAACTTAGCTGCCATCATGCCTCACCTGTAATGCCCAGCTCTCATTTCCCTGGTTTAATCTACATTTTGAGGACCAGTGCAAGCCTCAGTTGCATTTTGGACATAGGGCTTTGGGTCTTTTCTCAGCCTGTCTTCTCACTCTATCTCTATAACTACATTCGGCTCTCAGATGTCCTATTTTTTCCACACTGAAAACGTAGACGACTCTCTCTAGAGGCCCTTTGATAAGAGGAACCCTGTCTTTCCATGTTCATCATAGTCCGGGTATAAAAGGCATTTGTGCCCACTGTGGCACAGCATCTTATAATCTCCTCTAAAGGAGCATCGTTCTGTAGTCCCCATATAATTCTTCTGCAAACTTTATTGGCATTTTCCTTAGCAAGTTGTCTGACTTATTTTTGTAGCTGCATTTTCTGCAATTGTTCTTTTCTTTGTTATTTATCCTTAATTCTCTCTTTTTTAAAATATTTTTATTTTTTTACAAAAATTTTATGCATAGGTAATTTTTCAGCATTGACAATTACAAAATCTTTTGTTCCAACTTTTCCCCTCCTTCCCCCCACCCCTTCCCCCAGATGGCAGTTTGACCAATACATGTTAAATATGTTAAAGTATAAGTTAAATACAATATAGGAATACATGTCCAAACAGTTATTTTGCTGTACCAAAAGAATTGGACTTTGAAACAGTGTACAATTAGCCTGTGAAGGAATTCAAAAATGTAGATGAACAAAAATAGAGGGATTGGGAATTCTTTGTAGTGGTTCACAGTCAACTCCCAGAGTTATTTTGCTGGGTGTAGCTGGTTCAATTCATTACTACTCTATTGGAACTGATTTGGTTCATCTCGTTGTTGAAAATGGCCACATACATCAGAATTGATCCTTATTTAGTATCATTGTTGAATTACATAATGATCTCCTGGTCCTACTCATTTCACTCAGCATCAATTCATGTAAGCCTTTCTAGGCCTTTCTGAAATCCTCCTGTTGGTCATTTCTTACAGAGCAACGATATTCCATAATATTTGTATACCACAATTTATTCAGCCATTCTCCAATTGATGGGCATCTACTCAGCTTCCAGTTTTTGCCCAATACAAAGAGGGCTGCCACAAACATTCTTGCACAAACAGGTCCCTTTCCCTTCTTTAAAATCTCTTTGAGATATAAGCCCAGTGGTAATGCTGCAGGATCAAAGGGTATGCACAGTTTTAAAACTTTTTGAGCATAGTTCCAAATCATTCTCCGGAATGGCTGGATGTATTCACAGTTCCACCAACAATGTATCAGTTCCCCAATTTTCTCACATCCCCTCCAACATTCTGCATTATCTTTCCTTGTCATTCTAGCCAATCTGACAGGTGTGTAATGGTAACTCAAAATTGTCTTAATTTGCAATTCTCTGATTAATAATGACTTGGAGCATCTTTTCATATGGCTAGAAATAATTTCAATTTCTTCATCTGAGAATTGTCTGTTCATATCCTTTGACCATTTATCAATTGGAGAATGGCTTGATTTCTTATAAATTAGAGTCAATTCTCTATATATTTTGGAAATGAAACCTTTATGAGAACCTTTGACTGTAAAAATGTTTTCCCAATTTATTGTTTCTCTTCTAATATTATCTGCATTAGGTTTGTTTGTACAAAAACTTATATAATCAAATTTTTCTATTTTGTGATCAATAATGACTTATAGTGCTTCTTTGGTCATAAATTCCTTCCTCTTTCACGGGTCTGAGAGGTAAAATATCCTATGCTTTTATAATTTATTTATAATCTCATTCTTTATGCCTAGGTCATGAACCCATTTTGACCTGATTTTGGTGTATGGTGTTAAGGGTGGGTCAATAACTAGTTTCTGTCACACTAGTTTCAAATTTTCCCAGCAATATTTGTCAAACAGTGAGTTCTTATCCCAAAAGCTGGGGTCTTTCAGTTACTCAAACACTAGATTATTGAAGCTATTGGCTCTTTTTCCCTTTGAACCTAAAATATTCCACTGATCAACTAGTCTATTTCTTAGCCAATACCAAATGGTTTTGGTAACTGCTGATTTGCAATATAATTTTAGATCTGGTATAGCTCATTTGATGTTTTTTTCATTAATTCCTTTGAAATTCTTGACTTTTGTTTTTCCATATGAACTTTGTTATTTTTTCTAGGTCATTAAAATAGTGTTTTGGGAGTCTGATTGGTATAGTGCTAAATAAATTAGTTTATGTACTTTTGTCATCTTTATTATATTTGCTTGCCCAATCCAAGAGTATTTAATATTTTTTTTCCAAATGGATAGATCTGACTTTATTTGTGTGGAAAGTGTTTTGTAGTTTTGCTCATATAGTTTCTGATTTTTCCCTTAGCAGAGAGATTCCTAAAGATTTTATATTATTAGTAGTTACTTTAAATGGAATTTCTCTTTATAGCTCTAACTATTAGATTTTGTTAGTGATATATAAGAATGCTGATGACTTATGTGGGTTTATTTTGTATCCTGCAACTTTACTTAAGATGTGGATTATTTCTAATAGCCTTTTAGTGGAATCTCTGGGGTTCTCTATATACCATCATGTCATCAGCAAAGAGTGATAGTTTGGTTTCCTCATTACTTATTCTAATTCCTTTAATTTCTCATTCAATTCTTATTGCCAAAGTTAGAATTTGTAATATAATATTGAATAATAATGGTGATAGTGGGCAACCTTGTTTCACTCCTTATCCTATTGGGAATGATTCCAGTTTATCCCCATTACATGTGATACTATTGATTATTTTAAGGACAAGCCATTTATTCCTATACTCTCAAGTGTTTTTAATAGGAATGGATGTTGGATTTTTATCAAATGCTTTTTCTGAATTTATTGAGATGATCATATGGTTTTTGTTAATTTGGTTATTAATATGGTCAATTATACTAATAATTTTCCTAATATTGAACCAGTACTGCATTCCTGGTATAAATCCTACTTAGTCATGGTGTATTATCCTGGAGGTGATTTTCTGTAGTCTTTTTGCTAATATTCTAAGACTTTTGCATCAATATTCATTAAGGAGATTAGTATGTAATTTTCCTTCTCTGTTTTCAACCTATCTGGTTTAGGCATCAGTACCATGTCTGTGTCATAAAAAAAAAAAATTGGTAGAATTCCTTCATTCCCTATTTTTTCAAATAGTTTATATGACATTGGGACTAATTGTTCTTTAAATGTTTAGTAGAATTCACATGTAAATCCATCTGGTACTGAGGATTTTTTCTTAGGGATATGATTAATAGCTTGTTCTATTTCTTTTTTCTGAAATGAAACTTTTTAAACAATTTACTTCCTCCTCTGTTAATCTGGAAAGCCCATATTTTTGGAGGTAGTCATCCATTTCACTTAGGTTATCAAATTTATTGGCATAAAGTTGGTCAAAGTAAGTATTATTGCTCTAATTTCCTCTTCTTTGGTGGAAAGTTCTCCCTTTTCATTTTTAAGACTAACAATTTGCTTTTCCTCTTTCCTTTTTCTAATCAGATTTGCCAAAGGTTTATGTATTTTAATGTTTTTTTTAATAAAACCTACTTTTAGTTTTATTTATTAATTCAATAGTGTTAATTTCAATATTATTAATTTCAACTTCTAATTTTAGAATTTCAAGTTTAGTATTTTTGGGGTTTTTTTAATTTGGTCTTTTTCTATCTTTTTAAGTTGCAAGCTCACTTCACTGATCTCTTTCTCTATTTTATTCAAGTAAGCCTCTAAAGATATAAAATTTCATCTTATTACTGCTTTTCCTGCATCCCACAAATTTTGATATGATGTCTCATCATTGTCATTTTCTTGAGTTTTTATTAATTTTCTCTATAATTTTATTTAGTTTCCAATTTCTTTTTGGTGTATTTACCCATAATTTTTTGTTGAATGTAATTTTTATTGCTTCATGATCCAAAAAGAAAGCATTTACTATTTCTGCCTTCCTCATTTAATTTTGAGGTCTTTGTGTCCTAATATATGATCATTTTTTTGCATAGGTTCCAAGAACTGCTGAAAAGAAAGTTTATTTCTTTCCTTCTCCATTCAGTGTTCTCCCAAGATCTATCATATGTAATTTTTCTAATATTCTATTTACCTTTTTAATTTCTTTCTTATTTATTTTGTGATTTGATTTATCTAATTCTGAGAGTGCAAGGTTGAAATCTCCCACTATTATAGTTTTGCTGTCTATTTGTTCTTGCAACTCTCTTAACTTCTCCTTTAAGAAGTTAGATGCTATGCCACTTGATGCATATTTGTTTAGTATTGATATTGCTTCATTGTCTATGCTACCCTTCAGCAGGATATAGTTTCCTTCCTTCTCTCTTTTAATTAGATCAGTTAGTTATTGCTTTTGCTTGATCTGAGATAAGGATGGCTACCCCTGCTTTTTTATTTCACCTAAAGCATAATAGATTCTGCTCCATCCTTTTACCTTTACTCTGTATGTATCTCTCTGATTTAAATGTGTTTCCTGTAAACAGCATATAGTAGGGTTTTGACTTTTGATCCAGTCTGCTATCTGCCTTCGCTTTATGGGAGAGTTCATCCCATTCACATTTACAGTTAAAATTACTAATTCTGTATTTCTTGCCATCATATTATCCCCAGATTATGCTTTTTTTCCCTTGCCCCCCCTTACCCTCTTTCCTAGTATTAAACTTATGGGTCCCACTTGCATCACACAGCTCTCCCTCTTTAGGATCCCTCTCTCTTTCCTTTAAATCCCTTCGCCTTTCTTGTAACCTTCCCTTATTACTCTTTTCCTTTTCCCTTTTCCTCTCTTACTTTTTAATGAGGTGAGAGAATTCTCTGCAATAAATAAATAAATAAATAAATAAATAAATAAATAAATAAATAAATAAATAAATAAATAAATAAATAATATGAATTGCTTTCTCTTTGAGCCAACTCTGATGAGAGTAAGATTCACACAATGTTCCTCCCCCTCTCTAAATTCCCTCAGATATGATAGGTTTTCTTTGCCTCATCGTGGGATGTAGTTTCCCTCTTTTTGTCTCCCCTTTTCCCTTTTTCTGACACTATCCCCTTTCCATTTCTACATCCCTTTTTTATGTTATATCAGTAAAATCAAATTATCCATGTGGTTTTTATCTTTATCCACAACAGAAATACAGTTCTCAAGAGTTCCTTTTCCCTTTTTCTGCTTCTTATGAATCATATGGTAGGAGATCTTTTTTTTTTTTTTTTTTTTTTTTTTTGGTTTTGTTTTGTTTTGTTTTGTTTAGATCTGTTTTTTTTTTTCTTAGAAACAAATGGAATTCATCTGTTTCACTGAATGTCCATTTTCATCCATGGAAGAAAATGCTCAGCTTAGCTGGGCAGTTTATTCTTGGCTGCATTCCAAGTTCTTTTGCCTTTTAGAATATCAGATTCCAGGCCCTTCAATCCTTTAATGTGGAGACAACCAGATCTTGAGTGATCCTTATTGTGGCACCTCATATTTGAATTGTTTTTTCCTGGCTGCCTGTAATATTTTTCCTTCTTCTGATAGTTCTGAAATTTGGCCACAATATTCCATGGAGTTTTTATTTTAGGGTCTTTTTCAGAAGGCATGTGATGAATTATTTCAATGCCTATTTTCCCTTCTGGTTCTATTACCTCTGGACAGCTGTCTTTGATGATTTCCTGTAAAATAGTATCTAGGCTCTTTTTTTCATCATAATTTTCAGGAAGTCCAATGATCCTCATATGATCTCTCCTTGATCTATTTTCAAGGTCTGTTGTTTTTCCAAGTAGATATTTAATGTTTCTAATTTTTCATTTTTATGGTTTTACTTGACTTATTCTTGGTGTCTCAATGAATCATTCATTTATATTTGCTCAATTCTGATTTTTAATGAGTTATTTTCTTCACTAGCTTTTTAAATTTCTTTTTGTATATGACCAATTGTGTTTTTAAATGAGTTGTTTTGCTCTATGGAATTTTTTTTTTCCATTTCATTAATTTTTTGTGAGTTATTTTCTTTTTCCAGTTCACAAATCTTACTTTCCTAGCTTTTTACCTTTTCCAATTCACAAATTCTGTTTCCCTGCACTTCCTGGGAGTTTTTTTACCTTTTCCAATTCACATTTAAGGAAGTTGTTTATCTTTTCCTATTCACATTTTAGGAAGTTGTTACTCTCTAGCATAGCTTCTCTTTCCTTTCTCCATTTTTCTTCTAGCTCTCTTTTAAAAATTTTAATAGTCTCTTCTAGGAGAGCTTTTTGTGTTGGGGACCAACAATTTTCTGGAGCTGTCTTCTATTAGTTTGCTTGGGGTTGAAAACCTTCTCTCTTTTTCTATGGAAGCTATCTATCCTCCTTTTGATTTTTTTTACTCATTTTTTAAAGCCTGTCAGGTCTGCCTTCAGGGCCAGGAGTTTATCAGCTTCCTCTGCAGAACAGGGATGGGTGTATGGATGGCCTGCCAACTGGCTACAAAGAGTGGCCAGGTAGGAGAGTGCTCTGGGAAATAGTTCCCCAATGGAAGTGACTCAGGCCTGCATAGCCAAGCTGGGGAAATGCCTGCTGTGCAGATTAACGACGACCCTGAGGCAGAAGGCTGAGCAATGAAAGTGTCACTATCCCAAGCCAAAGCCCACTGTGGGGCTGAGGATATTAGCAGTTGTCCAGTGAATAGTCACACAAGGCACCAGAAGTGGCTCTGCCCAGGGAAGCAGAGTTGAGCTGGGGAAGTTCTATTGCCCTAGGCCAAGCCCCCACTGTGCAGATTAGAGGCTTTCTCAGGCAGTGCCCTTCTGCTGTGTAGATTTGCAACTGCCCTGGCCATGCTGCAGAATGCAGCTGCACAGTTGTACTGGTCTATGCTGAGTCACTTCCTGTTTTGGGTGGGTACAGCCAGATCTTGTTAGGTTCTGATATTGTTAGAGTATCCTGTACCTCTGGCTCTAATCTCTCTGCTGGTCCACTGCTTTGCAATCAAGGCAAAGCAGTCAGCCTATTGCAGAGTCATTTCCATTACTTTTCTAGCCACAAAGGCTACCCCCATCTCTGGTCTGCTCAGGATTCCAGTCTCTCCTATCTCCCTCCTTGTGCTGGTCTTTTCCTTCCCCTCAGGACAAACCTGCTCTGGCAGTCCTCCAGATTATCTTTAGCTGGTAAGTCATTGTACCTTTAATCTTCGTGAATTTCACCAGTCAAGCACTAGTTTTGATGCTGAATTCAACAATTGGTCGTGAGGGCATGAGAGAAGGTTAGAAAGTTTGTGTGCATTCTCCAACATCTTAGCTCTGCCCCCTTCTCTCCAATGGTATTTGTGACAGCTGTCAGCAGACATCCCACAAGATCAGCAAAGGGTTCATTGGGATCTTGCTCTATTTTTGTGAATGCTTCTCCTCAATCTTTCCCTGGGAGGGAGCTCCAAACTTTTGTAGCAGCAGCAGCAGCAATTTGCTCATATGCTGCTATGGGGTAATTAAATTGTGCTAAATTGTCTGACCTTCACCTGCTGGTTGGTCAAAGGTGATTTGTATGTTAACTTCAGTTTGCTTATTGCATTGGGCTTGAATCCTACCTAATTCATGGTACTCCGAAAACCACAACAAGTTTTGTCCAGGTTCTAAACATGTTCTTGCTATGGATTTCCAATCACCAGAGGTTAAGATTTCATAAGCCAAATTATCTAGTAACATCTTAACATAAGATGATGTAGTCCAATAAAGAGTGCAGCCTTTTTTCAAATCCTTGATTTTTTCCAAAAGGAGTGTATCTTCTTCTTCTTCTTCTTCTTTTTTTTTTTTTGACCTGAAGAGTCAAGCTCTTCAATCACAGGCTATGCATTTATTAAATCAGAGACATCCTGTCCTTCATTTTTTTGCCTTAACTAGTGCCTTTTATAATCTTGTCATAGGCTGCTTTATAGTTGGTGATGATTGTGTTACTGCCTCTCCCCCTCCTCTTTCTCCCTCCACCCATGAAGATTTAATTGAGGGAAGTAGGTCAGGAGATGGCCTCTGCTGTAAAGTGCTACACTCAGAATTGTACTTAACTCCATTCTTATCTGATTGGAACCTCCCTCTCCTGCTCTTTCTTCTTTTTCCTTATTTTATAACATATAATTTCCTAAGGCCAGTTGTATTAAATTATATGTATTAAATGTGTCTTTGGAAATTGAGTCAGGTCCATTTTCATTGTAGAATTGGCATAGTTGCTCTTCTATTAATTTCCACTCCTCTAGATCCAATTCTTTTTTCCATAGAGAACTAAGGAGATGTGTACTGTACAGTTTCTAAAAGTTCAGTGATCTGCTCCCAAATTATAATCAAACCTTGTCTTTTCATAAGTCTGACAATGTTTTCTAGACATTTTCCTTGAATTGGAAAAGAAGGTTGTTTTCTAAACATCTGCCCCATTTTTGCTGAAGTACTACTTTAGTCCTTTAACAAAGTTTCCTTGTCTATTTTTTGTACTCATCCTAATTTCTTGGTCGAGGAGACTTTTCCACTGAAATCAGGATTGTGTTTGTCCCTCTTCAGGTACCAAAATGTAATATTCTTCTCTATAATGTAATATTCTCTAGGGTCAGGTTCCTTGGGGGCTTCTAGGAGCAGTAATCACCCCAAATGCAGCTAGGTATTAAAGTCCAAATCCTTTATTGTCTCTTTACAAGTCTTCTCTCCTTTCCTACAGCCTGGTTAGCTTTCTTAGAGGCTTTCTATAGTCTTGGTCCTGAGAGCTTGAACTCTGGCTTTTGAATCTCCCCGACTGCTTTCTCTGGCTTCTGAATCTCCCACATTACTTTCTCTGGCTTCTGAATCTCCTGGACTGAATCCTGGTTGAGGCTCTTAGCTTATATATGCTCTTTTAAAGGTGTGAATCTTGTAGAACTATAGTAAATACTAAGTACATGTACTGAACTAGAAAACTGTTAAGCATCCTGCTAATCACCCATTGTCTCTATCAATTCCACTAACTTAGCACCTTGTTTTAAGTTCTGGCCCATAACAAATTCTGATGGATATGGCTCTCTTCAAAATTGAGATGATTCAAACTAGTTCCTATTGTGCAGTGATGAACAGAACCATCTACACCCAGAGAGAGAACCATGGAAACAGAGGGTGGAACATAACATAGCATTCTCACTCTATAGTTATTTGCCTACAATTTTTTTTCTGTTTTTCTTTTTCTTCCTTCTTGATCTGTTTTTTGTTTGTTTGTTTGTTTTTTGTTTTTTGTGCAACCAGATAACTGCATAAATAAGTATACACATATTGGATTTAACATGTATTTCAACATATTTAACATGTATTGGACTACCTGCCAGATGGGGGAGGGATGGGAGGAGGAAGAGGAATATTTTTTTTAATTTGTTTAAATTTTATTTATTTATAAAAATGTTTTGACATTATATATGTATGAGTAATTTTTTTATAACATTATCACTTGTATTCATTTTTGCAAATTATCCCCTCCCTCCCTCCACCTCCTCCCCCTAATGACAGGCAATCCCATAAATTTTACATGTGTTACAATATAACCTAGATACAATACATGTATGTAAATACCATTTTCTTGTTGCACATTAAATATTAGATTCTGAAGGTATAAGTAACCTGGGTAGATAGACAGTAGTTCTGACGGTTTACATTCACTTCCCAGTGTTCGGAAGGGGAATATTTTCAAGAAAAGGTTATACAAGTGTCAATGTTGGAAAAATTATCCATACATACGTTTTGTAAATAAAAAGCTTTAATAAAAAAAGTAAATAAAAATATTGTAAACCTTAAAGCATTAACTAAATGCTAACTAATGATAACAATAATAACAACAACAATAAAACACTAACCTATAAGAAGTATTTTGGTACTAAATGGGACTCCAACATTGAGGATTATTTGTTTCATGATATATTTATTTCATACTATATATAGAAGGATAACAATCTTCTCTAAGGATTTCAGGAAGCTGAGTAGCATAATAGATAGAATATTCGGCAGAGTAACTATGTGATCATGGACAATTCACTTAACTTTTATTTGCCTGTTTTCTGTACTATGGCATCTACTCTGCAGAGTTCTTATGTGGAAATGTGATAACGTTTGTGAAGTACTTGGCACAATGTCCACAATGTTATATAGTAGGCAAGATATAACTGCTTATTATTTTACATTGTTCCCACCATCAAGGCAAAAAGAAATTTACTCTGCAGTTTGGCATATTGGTTAGTGTGCCAAATTTGGTATCAGGAATACTCAGATCCAAATCTAGATTTTATTATTAATAGGGCAGTAACTTATTCTTTCAGAATCTATTTATAAAATAGGGATAACTGTATTTATAGAATTTGTTTTATAGTATTGCTAAAGGGCTCTAATGAGGTAAAGTTTCTAAAATGCTCTGGAATTTTAAAACATTCTATATAATTGTCTTTTTCCTCTTTTTCCTCCTCCTCCTCTTCTTCTTCTTATTATTATTATGAGTGATCTAGGTAAATTGAGTGAATTGCTATCAGTTGGGGATGGCTGAATAAGTTATGGTATATGAATGTAATGGAATATTGTTTTTTATTAAGAAATGATGACCAGAATGATTTCAGAAAAACCTAGAATGATTTACATGAACTGATGTAAGAGAAGTGAACAGAACCAAGAGAACATTATACACAGTAACAACAAGTTATGTGATAATCAACTGTGATCAACTTGGCTCTTTTCTAGTGAGGTGATTCAAGGCAATTCCAACAAACTTATGATGGAAAGTACCATCTGTATCCAGGGAAAGACTATGGAAATTGAATGATGATCAAAGTATATTATTTTCACCTTTTCTTTGCTGTTGTTTGTTTGTTTGTTTCTCATATCTTTTCCCTCTTGATCTGATTTTTCTTATGCAGTATGAAGAATATGGAAATATGTTTTAGAAGAATTGCACATGTTTAACTTATCAGGAAGAGTCAGGATTAGTCAAAGACCTAGATCTTTAGGAAGAGAAGTAAAGGAGGCAGGCAAGCTGTCAACTGACTTGTCAAAGATGAATCCTGGACTCTGGAGTCTGGAGGCTGAAGTCTTCCCTGCTAAGTGCCTTGTGTCAGAGAGACTCTGACTCTTTCTCTCAGCCTCCAATCCTTCCCTATGATTACCTCACCACAACACATTCAGCAGGCATCAATCTTGAGTGGAGCTGCCACATCACCATATGATCTAAATATATGTTTATAGAACCATTATCTTGCATTGACTAGGTACTTAACCTTCAGTACTCTGCTGTCTTAGATTAAAGTACATCTTTTCAGAATTCCAGCCATCTATAAGGGATAGCAGGGGAGGGAGAAATTTTGGAACATATGGTTTTGCAAAAAATGTTGAAAACTATATTTTTGTATATGAAAAAGTAAAATACTATTTAAAAAACAAACAACAGAAATGAAAACAAAAAAGAAAAAGAAAAAGAATCAGAGATCAGAGGATAAAATCACAGACTAGGGTCCTCTGCTCATTTCATCATCATGTACTATATTTACATAAAGTTGCTAAAGTTGATAGTAATTTTATTGAGTTAATTCAAGTTTAATTTCTTTATTTAGCCCCATATTGTGCATGTTAGCAGAGTTCTCCCCCACCCATCCATTTTGTGGGTGAAGAAGCTGATTTCTATTTTTAATAGTATGTTATTTTTCCAAATACATGAAAAGATAGTTTTCAACACTCACCTTTGCAAAACCTTTTGTTATAATTTTTTCTTCTTCCCTCTCTCTTCCCTCCTCTCCAAGACAACAAGCAATTTTATATAGGTTAAACATATGCCATTCTTTTAAACATTTTTCCATATTTGTCATGCTACAAAAAAAAATTATATCAGAAAGGAAAAACGATGAGAAAGAAAAAAAACCAAGCAAACAAACAACATCAAAAAAAAAAAAAAGGTGAAAATACTACGCTTGCATCTATATTCAATCTGTTAGTTCTCTGTCTGAATGCAGATGGCATTTTCCCTTCCAAGTCTGTTCTAAGTCTATTGGAATTGCCTTGAATCAAATCATTGTTGAAAAGATCCAAGTCTATCACGGTTGATCATCACATAAACTTGTTAATACTATGTAAGGTGTTCGCTTGGTCCTATTCACTTTACTCAGTGTCAGTTCATGTAAGTCTTTCCTGGCTTTTCTGAAACTACCTTGCTCATCATTTCTTATAGAAGAATAATAAAACATTACATTTATCTATCTTAGCTTATTCAGTCATTCCCCAACTGATGAACATCCAATTAATGTCCAATTCTTTGCATTACAAAAAGGGCTGCTATAATTTTTTTAAACATGTGAGTCCTCCCTCTTTTATGATATCTTTGGGGTACAGACCCAGTAGAGATACTGCTGGATCAAAGGGAATGCTCAGTTTTATAGCTCTTTTGGTATAGTTCCAAATTACTTTTCATAATGGTTGGATCACTTTGAAAATCCACCAACCATACATTAGTGTCTTCCCTCCATCTCCTCCAACATTTTTCCTTTTTTCCTGTCATCTTAGCCAATTTGAGAGTTGTGAAATGGTACCTCAGAATTGTCCTAATTTGCATTTCACTTATCAATAGTTATTTAGAGCATTTTTCATATAATTAGAAATGGCTTTAATCTTATCTTCTAAAAATTGTCTATTCATATCCTTTTACCATTTATCAACTGTATTCCTCTAAATTTGGCTTAATTCTATATATATTTTAGAAATGAGGTCTTTATCAGAAACACTAACTGTAAAAAAAATTTCCCATTTTTTTTTGCTTTTGTTCTAATCTTGGCTGCATTGTTTTGTTTGTGCAAAAATATTTTAATTCAATCATGATTATCCATTTTGCATTTCATAATGTTTTCTAGTTCTTCTCTAGTCATAATTTTTTCACTTCTCCACATACTATCCCTGGTTTTCCTAATTTGCTTTATATCATGCTTTATATCTAAATCATTAACTCATTTTCACCTCCTTTGTATTTGTATTTTTTTTCATTAATTCTTTTGAAATTCTGTTGTTTTTCCAGATGAATTCTTATTATGTGCTGAGTATAAAGTAATTTCTTGGAAGTTTTGGTATGGCACTGAATAAACAGATTATTTTAGATAGAATTGTCATTTTTATTATATTTGCTCAGCCTATTCATAAGCATTTTATATTTTTCCAGTTGTTTAGATCTAACTTTATTTGTGTGAGAAGTGTTTTGTAATTGTATTCATATAGTTCCTAGCTTCATCCTGGCAGGTAGACTCCCAAATATTTCATAATAAATCTGATTTTTAAAAAAGAATACTATTTCCATTTTTCTATGGCACAATATAGGCAACTCAATTCCTAGATGTTTTTAAACACAACTCTTTGTGTTACTGCTTTCTCTATTTGACCTCTACTATAGGACATGAAGAAATAAAAGGTTAATCTGATCTGCAAGTACTGCAGAAATCATCAAAAAACATTTAAGACTTGATAAAGTGAAATCCATTATTCACCATTAGCTTGATCAGCTAAGGACATGGTATGGTTTTGATCAGTAAAGAGAATCATTCATCCACTTTTAATAACTTGGATTCATTGGGGGAAGTGTGGCATTCTTCTTAGTATTGACTCACAAAGGTTGACTTTCAATTTCTTCATAAATAATTTTGTCCTCTACATAGGTTCATAAAATCATAAATCTAGAGTTTGTAGGTATTTGAGATTTTTCTCTTTGTAAGGAAACTTAAGACTCAAAGGGGAGTGTCCTCAGTGGAGAAATACATCAATAATTTGATGTATCTTTGATGTCATTGATGCAGGCATTCCCTCCCAAAGTATAAATTGTAAAACAGCCACCCCTTCCCTTGCTATGTGATTCTTGTCCAGGTTCTGAGTTATATCTTTTAGACATCTTGTAGATCTTTCATTATTATTATTTGGCATATGGTAATCTCAGAATTTTGCTTATGCTTCTCTTACCCATATTCTTTCTTTATGATTAGCCCCTTTTTCATTTCAGATCACTCATTTCCTGATTGTCTTCCTTTTGACATTCCTTGAATATAGTATCTCCATGGAAATATGTCACAACCTATTCATATCCTCTCAGTTCCTCACCATTGTTCTTTGTTTTAACCACTCCTTTGATTCTTCATGGCCTGCTTTAGATGCTAAGATTCACCTTTGTTCCCAAATGAAGTTCCTGGGCCTGTATCATTCCCTCTCCTTTGATAATCTTCCCCCATTTACTTCTGCAACACTATTCTTTACTGGTTCATCTGCAGATCTGAGGACTTTTCAGTCTTCTTTGATAGGTCATCATATCTTTCATACATCCTTTCTCTACCCCCATGAACTTTTTCCTGGATATTCTTTTCTCTCTGTGAGCTTTCTAAAAGATCTTCTAACGTCATATGGAAACAATTTCATTCTGCACACATGACTCTCAAAACTAGATATGTAACTAGTATATTTCTCCTGTATTTTTGGTTACTACTTATTAATCTCTTATTTAATAGTTCTGTGTTTCATGTACACTCAAACTCGGTATGTCCCAAGGAGATTCTTCATAACCTGTCAAAACTGAATGTTCCTGATCAGGGCATCACCATCCTCACACTGTTTCATGTCCATTGCCTCAAAGTCATCTTTGACCCTTCTATTACCTCAGTTCTCCAAATTCAGTCTATTGATATTAAGTCCTTATCAACTGTCACCTGGACTTCCATTATACTCTCCTAATCAGACTCCCTATTTCCAGATTCTTTCTTCTCCAAGTCATTCTCTACAAGATTATAAAATATCTTTCTTCCAAAGCTTGTTGGATCATATTACTCCTCTTAAATCCACTCTTGGTAAAATACTGTATAATTTTCTTAGACTAATATTTCAGAACTTCCATAGTCACAGATAATTCACAATCTCTACATTCTAGTAAAATTAGATTAATAGACATTCTTTGCTATAGCTCTTCTTTCATATGATTCTCTGATATATAATAAAATGTCACCTGTTAATTCATTTGTACAAGATGTTCCCCAGGCCTATAATGAACATACTGCTCAATAGCACAACCCCTATAGGATCCAACCCTTCTTAAAGGATTCAATTCAGAGTTCTTTTCATTGAACTTTCCATGATCCTTTAAAAGTTAACGCTAATATTAAGTATTTGAATGGAATTCTTTATCACGATCTGTCCTAAATGCTAGAGATACAAAACAAAAAGAAAAATATTCCATTATAGATAGGATAATTGGAGGGGGGGAAATACAAGGGGGAATATTTGTGGTCCTTGAATGATTCTAAGAGGTAGGAAGAAGGAAGAAGGTCATTACAACAATATAAAGTTGATCACTTTTGGTTCAAAGAAGGATTAATGTAAAATGAATAAGTGAATAACTAAATAATTAATTTTCTTTATATAATAAACATTTATGTACATTGCATATCTCTCCAGTAGAATATAATTTGCTTGAAGACTAGTAATATTTAATTTTTTTCCTTTAAATCATTTAGTATTGAGTATACAGTAAGAGGTCAGTCAGTATTTGAATGAATTGTTATCAGTTATGTTAGAACCAGAGTTGATTCCATCCTTTCAACATTTATTAAGCTAATTTTTGTTGGTTTATCTTTTTTAACTTTTTTTTCTCTGAAAGGTGACAAAACTGCTCCCAGGATTTAATTAACTCAGGAGGCAAAGTTCAAACATTTCATTGGTTGAGATTCCTTGTAGTCTCTTATCATACTGATATGGCTGCCTGCTCATCTAAATCCATAAAAAGATTTACTTGAATGCAGTCAGGCCCCTTCAGATTTGTTAGTGGAGAAGAAAAAAGCAGAAGAAAAGTTGAAGACTTCTAATTTCTTGCCATTGTTCCATCCACTCTTGGCAAACGGTCTTAGCAGTTCCTTTTTCTTTCTCTTGTCCTTTATGTGATCTATTAAAGACAATTCCATTGAATCATGTGATTTAGCCCCTTGGGGAATTAGAATGAAGTTGCTAAACTGCTATGAAACTATGTGCCTTTCTTCTATCACTGATGGAGAACTGTATCAAAGATTAGCTGAGATATACTGAGATGTACAAAAAGGATATACTGAGCCTGGAAGAGTAGACTACTTAATAAGTCCCTCTACTTTCTGGAGCTCTAATATTTCCTCCCTTCTTCCCTTTTTCACTTCCTACCTCCTTCCTTCTCTTCCTATTTCTGTCTCTCCCTCTCTATCTCTATGTCTCTCTCTTTCTCTGTCTCAGTCTCTGTCTCTCTATCTCTGTCTTTCTGTCTCTCTCTCTCTCTGTCTCTCTATCTTTCTCTGTGTGTGTGTGTCTCTCTCCCTATCTTTCTCTGTCTCTGACTCTCCCTGTCTCTCTTTCTTTCTCCCTCCCTCTTTCTGCTGAATGTATGAATCTTTATGAGATGATATATTTAGAATCAGAAGGAAACAATGTTTATATAGTTCAATTACTCAGGAAGTTGAGAGTGTAACCAAGCCAATCTATCCTAATCCTTGGGTCACACCAATTCAATTACTCTGGAAATTCAACATGATTTCAAACTATCTTCAGTTACCAACTTGTCTCAGTACAGCTCAATTTAATCCTTTATTCTTAGGACTATGCTAAAATGGGGACTATCTGGACTCTAGCACTTAACTGGACCTCATTATCTGTCCCATTAAATCTTATAATTTGGTTCCCTGTGTTTTCCCTGTATTTTCTTAGGTTTCGATTCTTAATCCTTATTGCCATCAACAAACAAAATGATCATGTTTCCTCTTTGCTGCCACACACACACACACACACACACACACACACACACACACACAAATTTAAATGAAAATGTATATTACTATATCCCATTTTTGTCCATCATCATGATAAAATTTCCACCCCTCTTCACCTTCATATGATATACACAAATTATTCAAATATCCATCCAAACCTTAAGTATTTATTAAGTGGTTACTTTGTGTCATGATCTGTCTCAAATGCTAAAGGTACAAAACAAAATGAAAAATATTTCATTATAGAAATGATCATTGGAGAGGAAAAAAATGCTAGTTGGAATATGTGAGCCTTGAATGATTCTTTTTTAATGAAAGTTTTTTATTTTCAAAACATATACATGAATAATTTTTCAATATTGAGCCTTGCAAAACCATGAATTCCAAATTTTTCTCCCCTTTCCCCAACACTTTCCCCTAGATGACAAGTAATCCAATATATCTTAAACATGGTAAAAATACATGTTAAATCTAATATGGGCATACATATTTATACAATTATTTTTCTGCACAAGAAAAATAAGATCAAAAAGGAAAAAATTGAGAAAAAATAAAATGCAAGCAAACAACAACAAAAAGAGTGAAAATGCTATGTTGTGATTCACAGTCAGTTAGTAGAGTTCTCTCTATGGGTGTAGATTGCTCTCTTCATCCCAAGATCATTGCAACTGGCCTGAATCATTTCATTATCGAAAAGAGCATCAGATTTGATCATCATATACTTTTGCTATTGCCATGTACAATAATCTCCTTGTTCTGATCATTTCACTTAACATCAGTTCATGCAAGTATCTCCAGGCCTCTCTAAAATCATGCTGCTTAAAATGATTCTTTTTTTTTCTTTTTTTCATTATCATATATAGTCTCTTGACATGGAAGTTTATTGTTACATATTTTGAATTCTCTCATGCGCTTAATGTGGACATGACATTTTCTCTTTTTTTTTTCCTTTTTGTTCTTTTGTACTTAAATTTAAAATGAATAAATATTTTTTAAAAAGAAAGAAAATTGTTTATAGTCTTAGAGGGAAAGTTATCTGCTCAAGAATAAGTAGCCAATATGTGAAAGTGACGAAAGTGTCTTCTTGGCCTTGAGAACTACCCACTATCCACTATGCCAAAGCTGCCTCTAAATGTTAGTTCATATTTATAACAGTTTATATATATATATATATATATACATATATATATATATATAAATATATATATATATACATATATACATATATATACATATATATGTATATATATGCATATATATATATGTGTGTGTGAGTCTGTATATATATATATATATATATATATATATATCATATAATTTATTAATACTTCTATATCTGAAATGTGGGTGTCAGAATTCCCAGTTTCTGTACAAATATTTGTGTAACATGTACACTGGTTTAGAGACAGCCCTAAATTCATTTTTAGAAAATATATTTATGTATTTATTTATTTGAAAAAAATTATTTGCATAAATATTTTTGTTTTTTAGTTATTTATTTTATTAAAGTTTTCCCCCCTTTCCCCCACATGCTCCCCTAGATGGCAAGTAGTCCAATAAAAAGTTTAAAATGACAGAAATATATGTTAAACATGTATTGTAATATATTTAATATGTATTGGAATACCAGCCATCTAGGGGATGGGATGGGGGAAAAGAGGGGAAAATTTGGAACAGAATGTTTTGCAAAGGTCAGTGTTGTAAAATTACCCATGAATATGTTATGCAAATAAAAAGCTTTAATAAAAAAGGGAAAAAAGTAATATATATGAAATCCAATATATGCATCCATATTTATACAATTATTGTGCTGCACAAAAAATAAAATCAAACCAGTAAAAAGAAAGAAGAAGAAGAAGAAGAAGAAGAAGAAGAAGAAGAAGAAGAAGAAGAAGAAGAAGAAGAAGAAGAAGAAGAAGAAGAAGAAGAAGAAGAAGAAGAAGAAGAAGAAGAAGAAGCAACACAAAAAGAGTGAAAATGCTATGTTGTGAACCACATTCAGTTCCCACATTCCTCTCTCTGGGTTTAGATGGCTCTCTTCATTCTTCATCACTGAACAATTGTAACTGGTTTGAATCATCTCATTTTTGAAGAGAGCCATTTCCTTCAGAATTGATCATCTTATAATCTTCTTGTTGCAGTATATAATGATCTCCCGGTTCTGCTCATTTTACTTAGCATCAGCTCATATAAGTCTCTACAGGCCTCTCTGAAATCATCCTGCTGATTTTTTGTTACAAAACAATAATAGCAAATAACATTTATATGCCATAATTTATAAAGTCATTCTCCAACTGATGGGGATCCATTAGGTTCCAGTTTCTTGCCATTACAAAACGGGCAGCCACAAATATTTTTGCAAATGTGTGTTAAGGACCATGCTTGATGAAGGGGCAGGTCAATTCTCAGAAAGCCTCCATAACTATGAATAATAACATCTGAAAGAGTTGCAAAGCAGCCTTTACTAACAAGGTATTGCTTGTAGACTGTGAATGAAATAAATTGGAGGCAGAAAGAAAAGGAGAGAGGTCAGACAATGCAACTGCTTCTCAGTGAAGAAGTCAGAGAATGCAACTGCCTGTCAGGCTCTTCATATCATCATCATATGATCATGTGAAGAGATCCATTGCACAGGTCTGAGTTAGACCTCCAGCAGCCACTGGCAGGTGGCTCCCATATCACAACATAACACACCTGGGTCCCTTTCCTCCTTTAAGATCTCTTTGGGATCACTGCTGGATCAAAGAGTATGCAGAGTTTGATAACTTTTGGAGCACAGTTCTAAATCCCTCTCCAGAATGATTGAATCCATTCACAGTTCCATCAACAATGAAGTGTCCCAGTTTTCTCACATCCCCTCCAACATTTGTTATTATCCTTTCCTGTCACCTTAACCAATCTGACAGGTGTGTAGTGGTATCTCAGGGTTGTCTTAATTTACATTTTTCATACAAATAGTATCTAAGAGCCCCTTTTCATATGGCTAGAAATTGTTTCAATTTTTTTCATATGAAAATTGTCTGTTCATATGCTTTGACCATTTATCAAATGGACAATAAGAATCTTATAACTTTGAGTCAATTCTCTCTATATATTACCAATAAGACCTTTATCAGAACCTTTGAACATAAAAATGTTTTCCCAGTTTATTACTTCCCTAAAAGGGAATCTTTGTCTGCATTAGTTTTGTTTGCACAAATACTTTTTAACTTAATATAATCAAAATTATCTATTTTGTGATCAATAACGATTTCTAGTTCTTCTTTAGTTACAAATTCCTTCCTCCTCCACAGATTCAAGAGGAAAACTATTGTATGTTCTAATTTGTTCATAATATCATTCTTTATGTCTAGATCATGAAACCATTTTAACCTTATCTTAGTATATAGTATTAGATATGGGTCAATGCCTAGTTTCTGCCACACTAAGTTTGCAATTTTCCCAGAAGTTTTTGTCAAATAGTAAATGGATGTCCCAAAAGCTAGCTTTCTATGTTTTGTCAAATACTACATTGCATTATATTCATTTACTATTTTGTCCTGTGATTCTAACCTATTCTGTTGATCAACTACTTTATTTCTTAGCCAGTACTAAATGGTTTTGATGGGTTTGATGACTACTGCTTTACAATATAGTTTTATATCTGATAATTTGGTTTCCTCATTACCTATTTAATTCCTTTAATCTTTTTTCTTTTGTTATTGCCAAAGCAAACACTTCTAATACAATACTAAAAAATAATGATGATAGAGGGCAAATTTGTTTCACCCCTGATCTTATTGGGAATGGTTCCAGTTTATCCCCATTACATATGATGCTGACTTATGGTTTTAAATAGATGCTACTGACTACTTTAAGGAAAAGTCCATTTATTCCTAGACTCTCTAGTGTCTCTAGTGATAAGAATGGGTGTTGGATTCTATCAAATGTTTTTTTTCTGCATCAATTGAGATAATCATATGGTTTTTATTAATTTGGTTATTGATATAGTCAATCATGCTAATAGTTTTTCTAATATTGAACCAGTCCTGCATTTCTGGTATAAATGTTACTTGATCATGATGTATCTGGGGGATGATTTTTTGTAATCTCTTTGCTAATATTTATTTAAGATTTTTGCATCAATACTCATTAGGGAGATTGGACTATAATTCTGTTTCTCTGTTGTCTTTTTTTCTTTTTTTATTATAGCTTTTTATTTACAAGATATATGCATGGGTAATTTTTCAGCAATGACAATTGCAAAACATATTGTAACAATATTCCCCTCCTTCCCTTCACCCCCTCCCCCAGATGGCAGGTTGACCAATACATGTTAAATATGTTAAAGTTTATGTTAAATACAATCTATTTATACAAGTCCATAGTTATTTTGCTATACAAAAAGAATCGGACTTTGAAATAGTGTACAATTAGCCTGTGAAGGAAATCAAAAATTCAGGTGGACAAAAATAGAGGGATTGGGAATTCTATGCAGTGGTTCATACTCATTTCCCAGAGTTCTTTCACTGGGTGTAGGTGGTTCTAACATTATTGAACAAATGGAGCTGATTTGATTCATCTCATTGTTGAAGAGGGCTACATCCATCAGATTTAATCATCATATAATGTTGTTGAAGTATATAATGATCTCCTGCTCCTGATCATTTCACTCAGCATTAGTTAATGAAAGTCTCTCCAGGACTTTCTGAAATCATCCTGCTGGTCATTTCTTACAGAACGATAATATCCCATAACATTCATATACAACAATTTATTCAGCCATTCTTCAATTGATGGGCATGCACTCAGTTTCCAGTTTCTGGCCACTACAAAGAGGGCTGCCACAAACATTCTTGCACATACAGGTCGCATTCCCTTCTTTAAGATCTCTTTGGGATATAAGCCCAGTAGTAACACTGCTAGATCAAAGGGTATGCGAAGTTGTTTAATAACATTTTGAGTTTAGTTCCAAATCATTTTCCAGAATGGCTAGCTTGATGTATTCACAATTTCACCAACAATGTATCAGTGACAAGTTTTCCTGCATCCCCTCCAACATTTCATATTATCTTTCCCTGTCATTCTAGCCAACCTCACAGGTATATAGTGGTATCTCAGCATTGTCTTAATTTGCATTTCTCTGATTAATAATGACTTAGAGCATTTTTTCATATGGCTAGAAATAGTTTCAATTTCTTTGTCTGAAAATTGCCTGTTTGTATCCTTTGACCATTTATCAACAGGAGAAAGGATTGATTTCTTATAAATCAGAGTCAATTCTCTATAAATTTTGGAAATGAGGCCTCTATCAGAATATTTGACTGTAGACATGTTTTCCCAGTTCATTGCTTCCCTTCTAATCTTGTCTGAATTACTTTTGTTTGTACAAAAAGTTTTCAACTTGATATAATCAAAATTTTCTATTTTGTGATCAATAATGATCTCTAGTTCTTCTTTGGTAATTCCTTCCTCCTCTACAGGTCTGAGAGGTAAACTATCCTATGCTTTTCTAATTTATTTATAATCCCATTTTTTATGCCTAGCTCATGAACACACTTTGACCTTATCTTGGTGTACAGTGTTAAGTGTGGGTCAATGCCTAGTTTCTGCAATACTAATTTTCAATTTTCCCAGCAGTTTTTGTCAAATAGTGAGTTCTTATCCCACAAGCTGGGGTCTTTGGGTTTGTCAAACACTAGCTTATTAAAGTTATTGATTATTTTGTCCTTTGAACCTACCTAACTTATTCCACTGATCAACTAGGCTATTTCTTAGCCAATACCAGCCAGTATAATTTTGGTAACTGCTGCTATGCTTTATAATATAATTTTAGATTTGGTACAGCTAGGCCACCTTCATTTGATATTTTTTTCATTAGTTCCCTTAAAATTCTTGACCTTTTATGAACTTTGTTGTTGTTGTTGTTTTCTAGGTGATTAAAAGTTTTTTGGGAGTCTGGTATAGTGCTAAATAAATAGATTAGTTTAGGTAATATCGTCATCTTCATTATATTTGTTCACCCTATCCAAGAACATTTAATATTTTTCCAATTGGTTAGATCTGACTTTATTTGTGTGGAAAGTGTTTTGAAGTTTTACTAATATAGTTTCTGATTTTCCCATGACAGATAGAGTCCCAAATATGTTATAATATCTGTAGTTATTTTAAATGGAATTTCTCTTTGTAACTCTAACTTTGGATTTTGTTAGTGATATATAAGAATGCTGATGATTTATGTGGGTTTATTTTGTATCCTGCAAGTTTGCTAACGTTGTTTTTTTTTTATTATTTTAATAGCTTTTTATAGATTTCAAATAGTTCATATAACATTGGAGCTAATTGTTCTTTAAATGTTTGGTAGAATTCACATGTAAATACATCTGGTCCTGAGGATTTTTTCTTAGGGAGATGATTAATAGCTTGTTCTATTTCTTTTTCTGAAATGGGACTACTTAAGCAATTTACTTCCTCCTCTGTTAATCTGGGAAGCCTATATTTTTGGAGGTAGTCCTCCATTTCACTTCTATTATCAAATTTATTGGAATAAAGTTAGGCAAAGTAACTCCTCATTATTGCTTTAATTTCCTCTTCATTGGTGGGAAGTTCTCCCTTTTCATTTCTAAGACTAACAATTTAATTTTCTTCTTTCTTTTTTCTAACTTATCAAAAGTTTATTTTAATTTTTTTAATAAAACCAACTCTTAGTTTTATTTATCAATTCAATAGTTTTACCTTCAATATTATTAATTTTAACTTCCAATTTTAGAATTTCAAGTTTAGTATTTGTTTTTTGTTTTTTTTTTTTTTAATTTGGTCTTTTTCTAGCTTTTTAAGTTGCAAGCCCACTTCATTCATCTTCTTTTTCTCTATTTTATTCAAGTAAGCCTCTAAAGATATAAAATATCCCCTTATTACTGTTTTGGCTGCATCCCATAAATTTTGGTATGATGTCTCATCATTGTCATTATCTTGGGTCAAATTATCAATTGCATGTATAACTTGCTGTTTCACCCAATCATTCTTTAGGATGAGATTATTTTAATTTCCAATTACTTTTTGGTCTGCTTACCCCTAACTTTTTGATGATTGTAGTTTTTAGTGCATTGTGATCTGAAAATAATGCATTTACTATTTCTGCCTTCTTGCATTTAATCTTGAGGTCTTTATGTCCTAATATATGGTCAATTGTTGTATAAGTTCCATGAATTGCTGAGAAGAAAGTATACTCCTTTTTGTCTCCATTCAGTTTTCTACAGAGATCTATGATACCTTCTTTTTCTAATATTCTATTTACCTATTTAATTTCTTTCTTATTTTTTTGTGGTTTGATTTATCTAATTCTGAGAGTGAAAGGTTGAGATTTCCCACTATTATCATTTTGCTGTCTATTTCTTCTTGCAACTCTCTTAACTTCTCCTTTAGAAAGTTATATACTATATCACTTCATGCATATATGTTTAGTATTGATATTGCTTCATTATATATGCTACCCTTTAGCAAGATATACTTTTGTTCCGTATGTCTTTTAATTAGGTCAATTTTTTTATTTTTGCTTGCTCTGAGATAAGGATGGCTACCCCTGCTTTTTTGACTTTACCAGAACCATAATAGATTCTGTTCCAGCCTTTTCCCTTTACTCTGTATTTATCTCCTTGCTTTAGATGTGTTTCCTGTAAGCAACATATTGTAGGGTTCTAGCTTTTGGTCCAGTCTTTTATCCACCTCTGCTTTATGGGAGAGTTCATCCCATTCACATTTATGGATAAAATTACTATGCTGTATTTCCTGCCATCTTATTATCCTCAGATTATGCTTTTCTTTTTGTTTCCCCCCCCTTACTCTCTCCCCAGTATTAAACTTATGGGCACCACTTGCCTCATGCAGCTCTCCCTCTTTAGAATCCCTCCTGCCTCCTTTGAATCTATTTTCCTTTCTTGTACCTTTCCCTTATTACTCATTTCCGTTTTCCTTTTCCTCTCCCACTTTTTAATGAGGCCAGAGAAGTTTCTCTGAAAACCAAATATGTCAATTATTTTCTCTTTGATCCAATTCTGATGAGAGTAAGATTCACACAATGTTCCTCCCACTCTCTAAATTCCCTCAGATATAATCAATTTCCTTTTCCTCTTTGTGGGATGTAGTTCCCCTCTTTTTTTCTACCCTTTTCCCTTTTTCTAATACTATCCCCTTTCTATTTCTACTTCCTTTTTCATTTTATATCAGTAAAATCAAATTATACATGTAGTATGTATGTCCATAACAGAAATATAGTTCTCAAGAGTTCTTTTTACCTTTTTCTGCTTCTCTTGAGTCCTATCATTAGAGATCAAATGTTTTGTTTAGTTCTGGTTTTTTCCCTAGAAACATATGGAATTCATCTGTTTCATTAAATGTCCATCTTCTTCCCTGGAAGAAAATGCTCAGCTTGGCTGGTTAGTTTATTCTTGGCTGAATTCCAAGTTTTTTTTCTCTTTCAGAATATCACATTTCAGCTCTTCAATCTTTCAATGTAGAAGCAGCTAGATCTTGAGTGATCCTTATTGTCGCTCCTCAGTATTTGAATTGTTTTTTTTTTCTTTTCCTGGCTGTTTGTAATATTTTTTGCTTAGTCTGATAGTTCTGAAATTTAGCCACAATATCCCTTGGAGTTTTTATTTTAGGGTCCTTTTCAGAAGGTGTTCAATGAATTCTTTCAATGCTTATTTTACCTTCTGATTCTATTACATATGAGCAGTTCTCTTTAATGATTTCCTGTAAAATAGTATCTAGGCTCTTTTATCATTGTAATTTTCAGGAAGGTCAATAATCCTCAGATGATCTCTCCTTGATCTATTTTCCAGGTCTGCTATTTTTCCAAGTAGATATTTAACATTTTTCTAATTTTTCATTTTTTTGGTTTTGCTTGACTGATTCTTGATATCTCAATGAATCATTAATTTCTATCTGTTCAGTTCTGATTTTAATGAGTTATTTTCTTCATTAACTTTTTTACTTCCTTTTGTATATGTCCAATTGAAGTTTTAAATGAGTTGTTTTGCTGTATGGAATTTTTTTTCATTTCACTATTTTTTACTGAGTTATTTTCTTTTTCCAATTCACAAATCCTACTTTCCAGGGAGTTCTTTATCTTTTCAAATTCACAAATTCTGTTTCCCTGGGAGTTCATTACCTTTTCCAATTCATATTTCAGGAAGCTGTTTTCTTTTTCCACTTTATCAAATTTTTCTTTAAGTGAATTATAAACCTTTTCTGTACTCTCTTGCATAGTTTCTCTTTCCTTTCCCCATTTTCCTTCTAACTTTCTTTTTAAGATTTTTTTTATTTCTTCTAGGAGAGCTTTGTGTAATGGGGACCAAGTTATACCCCTCTTTGGTGTTCGGTCTGGAGATTGTCTGCTATTAGTCTCCTCAGGGTTGAAAACCTCTCTCTTTCTATATAGAAGCTATTGATGGTCTGTTTGGCTTTTTTACTCATTTTTAAAGCCATTAGGATCTGCCTTCAGGGCAAGGAGGTTATCTCTACAGAGCAGGTAATAGATAGATGTATAGTAGCTGTCCTGCAAACAGACTGCAAAGTGGCTGAGCTGTGGAAATGACCTTTGAAGAGCTCTGCAGCAGAAATGTTACTATCCTGGATAGCACTGATGGATCTGGGAAAGTTCCCTGCTATAAGCCCCAATGTGTGAATTAGCAACTGCCCTGGGGCTAGAGGTTGAGCAGTGAAAGTGTCACTTCCCCTGGCAAAAGCCTGCTGTGGGGATTAGCAGTTGCCCTGTTAATAGCCCCTCACCACACTAGAAGTGTCTTTGCCCTGAGGAGTGCATTTGAGCTGTGGAAGTTCATTGCCCCATGCCAGGCCTCCCCACTGTGCAGAATAGAAGTTGCCCTGGGCTGAGCCCCGTGCCATGCAGATTTGTGACTGCCACTGGCAAAAGCCCTATGCTGCAGAATATGGCTACTGTACTGTGGTCTGTGCTGAGTCACTCACTTTTGGTTTTGGGTGGGTGTAGCCAGATCCTGTTAGATTCTGGCATTTTTTTTGGAGTATACTCTACCTTTGGCTTTAATTTCTCTGCTGATCTACTGCTTTACAACCAAAGCAGAGCAGCCATCCTTAGCAAGACAGTTTTATTCCTTATCGCTTTTAATTAGTTCTATTTTTGCTTTTGTTTGATCTGAGATTAGAATTGCTATGCCTGCTTTTTTTTTTTTTATTTCACCTGAAGCATAATAGAGTCTACTTTACCTTTCCTCTGTATGTTTCCTTTTAAATGTTTCCTTTAAACAATTTATTATATGATTCTGGCTTTTAATCCAGACCGCTATCTGCTTCTGTTTATGCTAGAGCTCATCTTATTCACATTCATACTCAAAATGAATTCTGTATTTTCTGTCATCTTATTTATCCCAAGTTATGCTTTTCTCTCTCTTTCTCTCCTTTCCCTCCTCCCCAGTATTTTGTTTCTGACCACCACCTTCCTGCAAAAACCTTCCATTTTTACAGCCCCTCCCCCTTTATTATACCTTTTTCCTACAATTTCTGTTTTCATTTCTATTAGCCTCCCCCTTTCCTTTCCCCTTTTCCCTCTTATTTCGCTATAAGGTAAGAGAAGTTTCTCTGTGAAACCAAATATTTTTGATATTCTCTCTTTCAGGCAAATCTGATGAGAGTGTCACACAATGTTCATCCCCTCCCTTTTTCCCCTCAATTATGATAGGTCTTCTTTGCCTCTTCATGAGTCCTCTTTAACCTCCATTTCCCTTGCACTTACTTCTGTTCAGATTTTTTCCCTTCCTCCCCCAACCCCCTCCCCCAGACAGCAGGCAGTCTTATACATGTTAAATATATTACAATATATTCTAGATACAATATATGTGTGTAGAACCGAATTTCTTGTTGCACAGGAAGAATTGGATTCAGAAGGTTTACACTCATTTCCCAGTGTTCCTTTTCTGGATGTAGCTGATTCTGTCCATCATTAATCAATTGGAATTGGATTAGCTCTTCTCTATGTTGAAGATATCCACTTCCATCAGAATACATCCTCGTACAGTATCATTCTTGAAGTGTATAATGATCTTCTGGTTCTGCTGGTAGTATGGCTGGGTCAAAGGGTATGCACATTTTGATAATAACTTTTTGGGCATAATTCAAGATTGCTCTCCAGAATGGTTGGATTCTTTCACAACTCCACCAACAATGCATCAGTGTCCCAGTTTTCCCACAACCCCTCCAACATTCATCGTTATTTGTTCCTGTCATCTTAGCCAATCTGACAGGTGTGATATCACAGAGTTGTCTTAATTTGCATTTCTCTGATCAATAGTGATTTGGAACACTCTTTCATATGAGTGGAAATTGCTTCAATTTCATCATCTGAAAATTGTCTGTTCATATCCTTTGACCATTTATCAATTGGAGAATGGCTTGATTTCTTATAAATTAAAGTCAATTCTCTGTATATTTTGGAGATGAGGCCTTTATCAGAACCTTTAACTGTAAAAATGTTTTCCCAATTTGTTACTTCCCTTCTAATCTTTTTTGCATTAGTTTTGTTTGTGCAGAAACTTTTTAATTTGGTGTAATCAAAATTTTCTATTTTGTGATCAATAATGGTCTCTAGTTCTCCCTTGGACACAAACTCCTTCCTCCTCCACAAGTCTGAGAGGTAAACCATCCCCTGTTCCTCCAATTTATTTATGATTTCATTCTTTATGCCTAAATCTTGGACCCATTTTGATCTAATCTTAGTATATGGTGTTAAATGTGGCTCCATGCCTAGTTTCTGCCATACTAATTTCCAGTTTTCCCAGTAGTTTTTGTAAAATAATGAATTTTTATCCCAAAATTTGGGATCTTTGGGTTTGCCAAACACTAGATTGCTATTTTTATTCACTGTCTTGCCCTGTGAATCTAACCTATGCCGCTGATCAACTAGTCTGTTTCTTAGCTAATACCAAATGGTTTTGGTGACTGTTGTTTTATAATACAGTTCTAGATCAGGTACAGCTAGACCACCTTCACTTAATTTTTTTTTTTCATTACTTCCCTTGAAATTCTCGACCTTTTGTTGTTCCATATGAATTCTGTTGTTATTTTTTCTAGGTTATTTAAATAGTTTCTTGGAAGTCTGATTGGTATAGCACTAAATAAATAGATTAGTTTAGGGAATATTGTCATCTTAATTATATTCGCTCGGCCTATCCAAGAGCACTGAATGTCTTTCCAATTATTTAAATCTGACTTTATTTTTGTTACAAGTGTTTTGTTATTTTGCTCATATAATTCCTGACTCTCCTTTGGTAGATATATTCCCAAATATTTTATACTATCGACCGTTATTTTGAATGGAATTTCTCTTTGTATCTCTTGCTGTTGGATTGTGTTGGTAATGTATAAAAATGCTGAGGATTTATGTGGATTTATTTTGTATCCTGCAACATTGCTAAAATTCTGAATTATTTCTAATAGCTTTTTATCAGAATCTTTGGGATTCTCTAAGTATATCATCATGTCATCTGCAAAAAGTGATAATTTGATTTCCTCATTTCCTACTCTACTTCCTTGAATCTCTTTCTTGGCTCTTATTGCCAAGGCTAGAGTTTCTAGTACTATATTGAAAAGTAATGGTGATGGTGGGCAACCTTGTTTCATTCCTGATCTTATAGGGAAAGGTTCTAGTTTATTGCCATTACATATGATGTTTACTGAAGGTTTTAAATATATACTCCTTATTATTTTAAGGAATAGTCCATTTATTCCTATACTCTCCAGCATTGTTAGTAGAAATGGACGTTGGATTTTGTCAAATGCTTTTTCTGCATCTATTGAGATGATCATATGGTTTTTATTAATTTGATAATTAATATGGTAAATTATATTAATAGTTTTCCTAATATTAACCCAGCCCTGCATTCCTGGTATAAATCCCACTTGGTCATAATGTATTATCCTGGGGATGATTTTCTAAAGTCTATTTGCTAATGTCTTATTTAAGATTTTAGCATGAATATTCATTAAGGAAATTGGTCTATAGTTTTCTTTCTCAGTTTTCGATCTACCTGGTTTAGGTATCAGTACCATGTCTGTGTCATAGAAGGAATTTGGTAGGACTCCTTCAATCCCTATTTTTTCAAATAGTTTACATAGCATTGGAGTTAGTTGTTCTTTAAATGTTTGGTAGAATTCACATGCAAATCTATCTGGTCCTGGGGACTTTTTCTTAGGAAGTTGGTTAATAGCTTGGTCTATTTCTTTTTCTGAGATGGGACTATTTAGACTATTTACTTCTTCCTCTGTTAATCTGGACAAGCTATATTTTTGAAGATATTCTTCCATTTCATTTAAGTTATCGAATTTATCAGCATAAAATTGAGCAAAGTAGCTCCTAATTATTGTTTGAATTTCCTCTTCATTAGGTGGTGAGTTCACCCTTTTCATTTTCAAGACTAACAATTTGCTTTTTCTCTTTCCTTTTTTTAATCAGGTTTACTAAGGGTTTGTCTATTTTGTTGTTTTTTTCATAGAACCAACTCTTAGTTTTATTAATTAATTCAATAGTTTTTTTACTTTCAATTTTATTAATCTCACCTTTTATTTTTTGAATTTCAAGTTTTGTGTTTGTCTGGGGGTTTTTAATTTGTTCCTTTTCTAGCAATTTTATTTGTAAGTGCAATTCATTGGCCCTCTCTTTCTCTATTTTATGCAAGTAGGCCTATAGAGATATAAAACTTCCCCTTATTACTGCTTACGCTGTATCCCACACATTTTGGTATGATGTCTCATTATTGTCATTTTCTTGGGTGAAGTTATTAATTATGTCTATGATTTGCTGTTTTACCCAATCATTCTTTAGTAAAAGATTATTTAGTTTCCAATTATTTTTTGTCTATTTTCCCCTGGCTTTTTATTAAATGTTATTTTGATTGCATTATGGTCTGAAAAGGATGCATTTACTATTTCTGCCTTACTGCATTTGATTTTGAGGTTTTTATGCCCTAGTATATGATCAATTTTTGTATAGGTTCCATGAACTGCTAAGAAGAAAGTATACTCCTTTCTGTCTCCATTTAGTTTTCGCCAAAGATCTATCATATCAAACTTTTCTAGTATTCTATTTACCTCTTTGACTTCTTTCTTATTTATTTTGTGGTTTGATTTATCTAATTCTGAGAGTGCAAGGTTGAGAACTCCCATTATTATAGTTTTGCTATCTATTTCCTCTTGCAGCTCTCTTAATTTCTCTTTTAAGAATTTAGATGCTGCAACACTTGGTGCATATATGTTTATTATTGATACTACTTTATTATTCATGCTGCCCTTTAGCAAGATATAATGCCCTTCCTTATCTCTTTTAATTAGATCATTTTTTTGTTTTTGCTTGATCTGAAATGAGGATGGCTACTCCTGCTTTTTTGGTTTTGCCTGAAGCATAATAGATTCTGCTCCACCCTTTTACTTTTAGTTTGAATGCATCACCTTGTTTCAGGTGTGTTTCCTGTAAACAACATATAGTAGGATTCTGACTTTCAATCCAGTCTGCTAACTGCTTCCTCTTTATGAGGCAGTTTGCCCCATTCACATTTATGGTTAGAAGGAATAATTCTATATTGCTTGCCATCCTATTAACCCCTGCTTATGCTTTTCCCCTTTCCTTCCCTTTTACCCCCCTACCCAGTATTAAACTTGTGAACACCACTTGCTTTTCACATCCCTCCCTTTTTAGGATCCCTCCCCCACCTTAAAGTTCTTCCCCTTATTTTACCCCTTTTCCTGGAAATTTCTGTTTTCCCTTCCCCTTAGCTTACTCCTTCCCTTTCACTTTTCAATGAAGTGGAAGAAGTTTCACCATAAATCGAATATGTCTATTGATACACACTATGTTCATCTCCCTCCTTTCTTTCTCTCAGATGTAATTAATAGGTTACCTTTGCCTCTTCATGAGATGTAGTACCACCACTTTACACTTTTTTATGATATAATTTCCTTTCCACCTCTAGTTTCTAAGACAAATTGTATATATGTTCTTTACATAATTTTTTGGCAGAAGTATAGTTCTTAGGATTTCTTTTTACCTTTTTAGAAATCTCTTGAGTTCTGTATTTGAAGATCAAACCTTTTATGTAGGTCTGGTTTTTTCATCAAAAATAGATGGAATTCATTTATTTCGTTAAATGTCCATCTTCTTCCCTGGAAAACGATGCTCATTCTTGCTGGGTAAGTTATTCTTGGCTGCATACCAAGTTCCTTAGCCTTTTGGAATATCATGTTCCAGGACCTTTGTTCTTTTAATGTGGACGCTGCTAGATCCTGGGTTATCCTTATTCTGGATCCTCCATATCTGAATTGCTTTTTTCTAGCAGCTTCCAATATCTTTTCCTTTGTCTGATGGTTCTTGAACTTGGCCACTATATATCTTGGCGTTTTGATTTTAGGGTCCCTTTCAGTAGGGGATCGATGAATTTTTTCAATGTCTATTTTACCCTCTGTTTCCAGAACGTCTGGACAGTTCTCGTTGATAATTTCCTCGAAAATGGTGTCCAAGCTTTTTTTTTCCCTCACATTTATCAGGGAGTCTGATTATTCTCAAATTGTCTCTCCTGGATCTGTTTTCCAGGTCTGTTGTCTTTCTAATAAGGTACTTGAGATTCTTTTCAATTGTTTCATTTCTCTGGTTTGCTTGACTACCTCTTTGTTTCTCCTTGAGTCATTCATTTCTACTTGTTCCAGTCTAATTTTTTTTTATTATTCATTTTTCCAAATTATCCCCTCCCTCCCTCCACTCCCTCCCCCCAATGGCAGGTAATCCCATACATTTTACATGTGTTACAATATAATCTAGATACAATATATGTGTGTAAATACCTTTTTCTTGTTGCACATTAATTATAAGCTTCCAAAGGTATAAGTAACCTGGGTAGATAGACGGTAGTGCTAACAATTTACATTCACTTCCCAGTGTTCCTTCTCTGGGTATAGTTATCTTCTTTATGTTGAAGATTTCCACTTCTATCAGAATACATCCTCATACAGTATTGTTGTTGAAGTGTATAGTGATCTTCTGGTTCTGCTCATTTCACTCAGCAACAGTTGATTTAAATCTCTCCAAGCCTCTCTGTATTCCTCCTGATGGTCATTTCTTACACAGCAATAATATTCCATAACCTTCATATACCACAATTTACCCAACCATTCTCCAATTGATGGACATCCATTCAACTTCCAGTTTCTAGCTACAACAAAAAGAGCTGCCACAAACATTTTGGCACATGCAGGTCCCTTTCCACTCTTTAGTATATTTCTTTGGGATATAATCCCAATAACAACACTGCTGGATCAAAGGTTATGCACAGTTTGACAACTTTTGGGGCATAGTTCCAAATTGCTCTCCAGAATGGCTGGATTCTTTCACAACTCCACCAATAATGTATCAGTGTCCCAGTTTTCCCACATCCCCTCCAACATTCATCACTATTTGTTCCTGTCATTTTAGCCAATCTGACAGATGTGTAGTGATATCTCAGAGTTTTCTTAATTTGCATTTCTCTGATCAGTAGTTGTTAGGATTACTAGGTGAGAACTCAGGTTGTCTGAACAGTGACAAGGTGAGAATTCAGGTTTTCCGGACAATTACAAGGTGAGAACTCAGGTTGACTTGATAGAGGGGGCAAGCTCATTGGCTGGGGTGGTTCTTCCCAGAAGCCCTTGCATTATCCCACGCCCATTCTCTGGGAGGATAAAGAGGACAGCACTCCAGGAAGAGGAGAAGACTCTGCATTGCATCAGGCTTGACGGGGCTCTCTGCAGGAAGGGAAGTCACTTCTAAGGACAAGAGTTAACAGCAACTGCCTGGAGGCAACGGTTCGCTACAGGAAGAAGAATCGGAGAGATTTGAGTAGACACAGCAGATCTCTTCCCAGAGAGCGATCCAGCAGCTTCTGGAGACGACAGCTCGCTACAATTGGCGCCCAACGTGGGGCAAGGACTTTTGCTTATCCTGACAAGAGGAGCTAGACCAGACCTTCGCAATTTGGCGCCCGAACAGGGACAGACACGGTCCTGATTCCAGTGGAAAAGCTTCCGATCTAGATCTCAGTCTCTCTGACCCAGAACCGTGAGTAACGAGGAAACTTTGTTAAAGATTAAGTGAGCGTGCTAATAGATAAATAAGGAACTTAACTTGTTAAGGGCTAAACCAGGAATCTCTTATAGCTGAAATGGGGCAGATGTTAGCTATATTCAATCCCTGGACCTCAGCCGACTCAACCCCAGCCCCAGAAGCAACCTCAGCTCCACCCCCATTCAGGAGTGGTACTATAGAGAGTATAATCAAGATAATTGAGGAACAGAGTTTACTTGTAAACTGGGTACAGATTGCTAAACTCTTGGCTGCATTAAGACGCACATCCCCTTGGTTCTTAGAGGAAGAAAAGATAGATGTAGATAAATGGAAGCTAGTGGGATATGATATGAAAGAATTTCAAGCAAAAAATGGGCCTCATTCAATTTCTGCAGAAGTATTTTATATCTACAACATAGTTCAATTAGCCTTAAACTATCAAGCAAGTTGTAGGAGAAGGAAAAGTTCTAAAAATGAACAGAGGAGGAAGTGTGAGGAAAAAAGGAAAGATCAAGATCTTTCCCTAGAGCAAGAGGATTTAAATGAGGAATTATGGTATGATTCTCTTGAAGAAGCTTCAACCCTGCCTAGAGAACAGATTATTGACAGGCCCACATCAACCCCACCTTCAGAGATGGAGGAAGAAAGAGGGGAAGAGGCAGAAACACAAACAGAATTGCCTGTGAAGAAGCCTAAGCCTATGACAAGATTAGAAAAAGCATTGGTTAAAGCTAAGAGAGAAGGACAGGATATAAGTGATTTTATACATGCATATCCTGTGATTGAAAATACTGACTCTGTAGGTAAAAAAAGGAGAAGATATGCACCTTTAATGTCAAAATGTTACTAGATGGTTTGTCTTATGAAGTCCTAACCCCAAATGATTGGAAATCCATAGCAAGGATATGCCTGGAACCTGGAGAAAATTTATTATGGCTTTCGGAATTTCATGAATTATGTAAAATTCAAGTCAGATGCAATTTGGAAATAGGAGTTAACACACAATTCACTTTTGAGCACTTGGCTGGTGAAGGTCGGTATGGAGAGAATTCAGAACAGACTGATTATACCATGACAATATATGAACAAATTGCTAAGGCTGCAATAAAAGCTTGGGGTGTCGTTCCTGGACAGAAAGATCGTGGAGAGGCTTTCACTAAAATACAGCAAGGTCCCAATGAACCTTTTGCAGATTTTGTGGGACGTTTGCAAACTGCTGTCAAAAGAACTATTGGAGAAAATGCAGCTACAGAAATAATGACCAGACATCTGGCTAAGGAAAATGCCAATGAGATTTGCAAAAGAATTATATGGGGATTAGACAAAGATGCTCCTTTAGAGGAGATCATAAGACGCTGTGCTACAGTGGGAACAAATGCTTTTTACACCCGGACAATGATGAATGTGGAAAGACAGGGTCCCTTCTGGCAAGGGACGTCTAGAGAAACTCAGCGATGTTTTCAATGTGGAAAAATTGGGCATCTAAGAGCTCAGTGTAGGTATGGAGATACAGTGAGAAGACAGGGTGAAAGAAGACCTAAAACCCCATGTCCAAAATGCAACAGAGGACTCCATTGGGCATCAGAGTGTAGAATAATTCAGGGAAATGGGATGAGGGGCCCAGCTCCAGGGCCCCAGGCAAAAAAGACTTGGGGCATGATGGCAGCTGATGTTACACCCATAGAGCCTTTAGAAGGTCAGGTCTCTGATGTGATCGACCAGCAGAAAAGCAATCACATGGCAGAAAGGTATTACCTGATAAGTCAGACAAAAGGTAATTGCATTGCAAAAGTGGATTACACTTGGGGAGAACACAGGCCTTTTAAACCAACAGGGCTGTATCCAGTGCAAACAATTCCAATGTAATTGCCAGGTGATGAGAAGAGATTTAGAAAGTGGTAAATAGAAGGTAATTAGATAGGTTAACTGCCTGGGAGAGAGGGTTTGCTTGTATTTCTTCAGCAGGAGAAGGAATCAGATGGGTGCCAACGAGTCATATTCGCCTTGTCCATCAGAGAGAGACAGAAAAAGAGAAAGACCTCAAAATAAAGGAGAAGATCTAAGAAACATCTTACACCAAAAGAGCATGGCTAATAAAAAGACTGTTAAAGAACTTTAAAACCAGCAGGAATCATTGGACTTCCTCACACAAGATGAGACTAATGGACAATGGACTTATGGACATTTATAAATTTTCAATTTATGATTATTTGATTATGTTTTTTGTTATATACTTCTAGCATGTGTTATGTTACTATGTTACTATGTGCTTATGTAATTTATGTAATTATCTGTAATACTTCCCATATTGATGGATTTATGTTTCAAGGTCATGACTGTCCTATATTCTAAATCAAAAGAAAGGGGGAGATGTTAGGATTACTAGGTGAGAACTCAGGTTGTCTGGACAGTGACAAGGTGAGAATTCAGGTTTTCTGGACAATTACAAGGTGAGAACTCAGGTTGACTTGATAGAGGGGGCAAGCTCATTGGCTGGGGTGGTTCTTCCCAGAAGCCCTTGCATTATCCCACGCCCATTCTCTGGGAGGATAAAGAGGACAGCACTCCAGGAAGAGGAGAAGACTCTGCATTGCATCAGGCTTGATGGGGCTCTCTGCAGGAAGGGAAGTCACTTCTAAGGACAAGAGTTAACAGCAACTGCCTGGAGACAACGGTTCGCTACAGGAAGAAGAATCGGAGAGATTTGAGTAGACACAGCAGATCTCTTCCCAGAGAGCGATCCAGCAGCTTCTGGAGACGACAGCTCGTTACAAGTAGTGATTTGGAACACTCTTTCATGTGAGTGGATATAGTTTCAATTTCGTCATCTGAGAATTGTCTGTTCATATCCCTTGACCATTTATCAATTGGAGATTGGTTCGGTTTCCTATAAATCAGGGTCAGTTCTCTATATATTTTGGAAATGAGACCTTTGTCAGAACCTTTACTTTTAAAAATATTTTCCCAATTTGTTACTTCCCTTCTAATCTTGTTTGCATTAGTATTGTTTGTACAGAAACTTTTTAGTTTGATGTTATCAAACTCTTCTATTTTGTGATCAATAATGATCTCTAATTCTCCTCTGGTCATAAATTCCTTCCTCCTCCACAGGTCTGAGAGGTAGACTATTCTCTGTTCCTCTAATCTATTTATGATCTCATTCTTTATGCTTAAATCATGGACCCATTTTGATCTTATCTTGGTATATGGTGTTAAGTGTGGATCCATATCTAATTTCTGCCATATTAATTTCCAGTTTTCCCAACAGTTTCTTCCAAATAATGAATTTTTGTCCCTAATGTTGGTATCTTTGGGTTTGTCAAAGATTAGATTGCTATAGATGTACCCTTTTTTGTCCTTTGTATCTAATCTGTTCCACTGATCTACTGTTCTATTTCTTAGCCAGTACCAAATGGTTTTGGTGACTGCTGCTATATAATATAGCTTTAGATCAGGTACACTTAGACCACCTTCCTCTGACTTTTTTTCATTAGTTCCCTTGCAATTCTCGACCTTTTATTCTTCCATATGAATTTTGTTGTTATTTTTTCTAGGTCATGGAAATAGTTTCTTGGGAGTCTGATTGGTATAGCACTACATAAATAGATTAGTTTGAGGAGTATTGTCATCTTTATTATATTCGCTCGGCCTATCCAAGAGCACTGAATGTCTTTCCAATTATTTAGATCTGACTTTATTTTTGTGGCAAGTGTTTTGTAATTTTTCTCATATAATTCCTGACTTTTCTTTGGTAGATGGATTCCCAAATACTTTATACTCTCAACATTTGTTTGGAATGGAATTTCTCTTTGTATCTCTTGCTGTTGCATTTTGTTGGTGATATATAAGAATGCTGAGGATTTATGTGGATCTATTTTGTATCCTGCCACTTTGCTAAAATTCTGAATTATTTCTAATAGCTTTTTAGCAGAGTCTTTGGGGTTCTCTAAGTATACCATCATGTCATCTGCAAAGAGTGATAGTTTGATTTCCTCATTTCCTACTCTAATTCCTTGAATCTCTTTCTCGGCTCTTATTGCCGAGGCTAGCTTTTCTAGTACAATATTGAATAGTAATGGTGATAGTGGGCAACCTTGTTCACTCCTGATCTTACTGGGAAAGGTTGTAGTTTATTTCTATTGTATATTATGCTTACTGATGGTCTTAAATATATGCTCCTGATTATTCTAAGGAATAATCCATTTATTCCTATACTCTCAAGAGTTTTTAGTAGGAATGGATGTTGGATTTTGTCAAATGCTTTTTCTGCATCTATTGAGATGATCATATGGTTTTTATTAATTTGATTATTAATATGGTCAATTATACCAATAGTTTTCCTAATATTAAACCAGCCCTGCGTTCCTGGTATGAATCCTACTTGATCATAATGTATTATCCTGGGGATGATTTTCTGAAGTCTTTTTGCTAATATCTTATTTAAGATTTTAGCATCAATATTCATTAAGGAAATTGGTCTATAATTTTCTTCCTCAGTTTTCAATCGACCTGGTTTAGGTATCAGTACCATGTCTGTGTCATAAAAGGAGTTTGGTAGGACTCCTTCATTCCCAATTTTTTCCAATAGTTTATATAGCATTGGGGCTAATTATTCTTTAAATGTTTGGTAGAATTCACATGTAAATCCATCTGGTCCAGGGGATTTTTTCCTGGGGAGCTGATTAATAGCTTGTTCTATTTCTTTTTTTTGAAATGGGATTATTTAAGCAATTTATTTCCTCCTCTGTTAATCTAGGAAGCCTATATTTTTGGAGGAAGTCATCCATTTCACTTAAGTTATCAAATTTATTGGCATAAAGTTGGGCAAAGTAACTCCTTATTATTTCTCTAATTTCCTCTTCATTGGTGGAAAGATCCCCCTTTTCATTTGTAAGACTAACAATTTGATTTTCCTCTTTCTTTTTTCTGATCAGATTTACCAAAGGTTTATCTATTTTATTGGCTTTTTCATAAAACCAACTCTTGGTTTTATTTATTAATTCAATAGTTTTTTTTTACTTTCAATATTATTGATTTCTCCTTTTAATTTTTGTATTTCAAGTTTAATTTTTGGTTGGGGGTTTTTAATTTATTCTTTTTCTAGCCTTTTAAGTTGCAAGCCCAATTCGTTAATCTTCTCTTTCTCTATTTTCTCCAAATAAGCCTCTAAAGATATAAAATTTCCCCTTTTTACTGCTTTAGCTATATCCCACAGATTTTTGTATGATGTCTCATCATTGTCATTATCTTGGGTGAAATAATTAATTGTTTCTATAATTTGCTTTTTCACCCAGTCATTCTTTAAGATGAGATTATTCAGTTTCCAATTACTTTTTGGTCTATTTATCCCTAACTTTTTACTGAATGTAGCTTTTATTGCATTGTGGTCTGAGTAGAAGGCATTTATTATTTCTGCCTTCCTACATTTAATTTTGTGATCTTTATGTCCTAATATATGGTCAATTTTTGTATAGGATCCATGAACTGCTGAGAAGAAAGTATATTCCTTTCTATTGCCATTCAATTTTCTCCAAAGGTCTATCATACCTAGTTTTTCTAATGTTCTATATTTACTTTTTAAATTTCTTTCTTGTTTGTTTTGTAGTTTGATTTGTCTTAATCTGAGAGTGCAAGGTTGAGATCTCCTACTATTATAGTTTTACTGTCTATTTTTTCTTGCAACTCTCTTAACTTTTCCTTTAGAAAGTTAGATGGTATACCACTTGGTGCATACATGTTTAGTATCGATATGGGTTCATTATTTATGCTACCTTTCAGCAGGATATAGTTTCCTTCCTTATCTCTTTTAATTAGATCAACTTCTGCTTTTGCTTGATCTGAGATAAGGATAGCTACCCCTGCTTTTTTGGCTTTACCTGAAGCATAATAGATTCTGCTCCAACCTTTTACCTTTACTCTATATGTATTTCCCTGCTTTAAGTGTGTTTCCTGTAAACAACATATTGTAGGGTTCTGATTTTTGATCCAGTCTGCTATCCATCTCCGTTTGATGGGAGCGTTCATCCCATTCACATTTACAGTTAAAATTACTAATTCTGTATTTCCTGCCATCATATTATCCCCAGATTATGCTTTTTCCCTTGACCCCCCTGAACCCCTTCCCCAATATTTAATTTATAGACCCCCCTTGTGACGCACAGCCCTCCCTTTTTTTTTTAGTATCCCTCCCCCCTCCCTCCACGTCCCTTCCCTTATTCTCCTTTTCCTTTTCCCTTTTCCTCTCCCCCCTTTCAATGAGGTGAGAGAGAATTCTCTGAAAAACAAATATGACAATTATTTACTCTTTGAGCCTCTTCTGATGAGAGTAAGATTTACACAATGATTCTCCCCCTCTCTAAATTCCCTCAGATATGGTGTATTTTCTATGCCTCTTCCTGGGATGTAGTTTCCCTCTTTTTATCACACCCTCCCCTTTTTCTGATACTACCCCCTTCCCTTTACTACACCCCCTCTTCTTTTTTCTTTTATATCAGTAAAATCAAATTATCCTTGAGTACTTTTTATATACCCACAACAGAGTTACAGTTCTCAAGGGTTCTGTGTACCTTTTTCTGTTTCTCTTCAGTCTTGTGGATATAGATCAAATTTTTTGTTTAAGTCTGTTTTTTTTTTCTTAGAAACATATGGAATTCCTCTATTTCATTGAATGACCATCTTCTTCCATGGAAAAAGATGCTAAACTTACCTGGGTAGTTTATTCTTGGTGGCAATCCTTGATCTTTTGCTTCTTTTTTTGCCCTTCTATCTTTTAATGTGGAGGCAGCCAGATCTTGTGTGACCCTTATTGTGGCACCTTGGTATTTAAATTGTTTTTTTCTAGCTGCTTGCAGGATTTTCTCCTTTTTGTGGTAATTCTGCAGCTTAGCCACAATATTCCGTGGTGTTCTTTTTTTAGGGTGTATTTCAGAAGGAGTTCGATGAATTCTTTCAACATCTACTTTCCCCTCTGTTTCTATTATCTCTGGACAGTTCTCTTTGATAATTTCCTGTAAAATAGAATCTAGGCTCTTTTTTTGGTTATAGTTTTCTGGAAGTCCAATGATCCGCAGATTATCTCTCCTAGATCTATTTTCCAGGTCTATAGATTTTCCCAGTAAGTATTTGACATTGTTCTCCAGCTTCTCATTTTTTTTTTTGTTTTGTTTGACTGATTCTTGGGTTCTCTGTGAATCATTCATTTCTATTTGTTCCATCCTGACTTTTAAGGAGTTATTTTCTTCTTTCACAGTTTTTAGTTCTTTTTGTAAATGCCCAATTTCATTTTTAAATGAATTATTTTGCTCTATTGACTTTTTTTCCATTTCCCTAATTTTTTTTTGAGAATTATTTTCTTTTTCCAATTCAGAAATCTTATTTTCTTGGGACTTTTTTATCTTCTCCAATTCAGAAATCCTATTTTCCTGTGATTTTTTTACCTTTTCTAATTCACTAATTTTGTTTCCCTGCATCTCCTGTGAATTCTTTATTTTTTCCAACTCCAATTTCAGGATGTTGTTATTCTCTATCATAGCTTCCCTTTCCTTTCCCCATTTTTCTTCAAACTCTCTTAACTTTTTAATAGTCTCTTCATGGAGAGAGTTATGTGATGGGGGGCAGGAATCATTCCCCTTTAGGTTGTTATCTGCTGACTCTCTGCTGTTAACTTCCTCGGGGTTGGATACCCGCTCTTTCTCTGTATAGAAGGAATCTATAGTTTTTTGGGGCTTCTTGCTCATACTTAAAAAATCTTTTGGGGTCTGTCCCTGGGGTAGGAAATTATTTATTTATTTCTTTACCAGCTTCCTCCCAGACCAGATGGATGCAGCGGCCCCTGCGCCTGAGCTAAGAGAGAGCTCTGGGAAAGAGTTCCCCACCCCCTCCCTGGAAATGCCTCAGCGGTGACCAGCACTGCTGTGCCCTGAGGGCGCTGTATTTTAGCAGCTTCCCTGAGGTTGAGACTGAACAGCAAAGGCGACTCAAAGCCCAGCCTATGTGTCCCGGTGGGGCGTGGATGTCCGCAGCAGGTGACTTGAAAAGCCCCTGCTCTCAAACTGGGAAGTGTCTGCCAGAAACGCGGTCCCTAGTTCAAAGGTTCTGCTTCTCTGGGACTTCCTTTCCACAGCCTCCAGCTGAGCCAGGCACTATGAGTTACCGCCCCGCCCACTCTTCAATCTCTTTACTACCCCGAGGCGAAAGCCTGGATTGCCTATGTCCTGTGTGGAGATCTGCTGAGTCACCCCTGGGATCCGGGAAGATCCAATCTAGTTTTAAATTTTAAAGTGGCTTATATTTCTCCTCTGATCTGCTGTTTTATAAGCAAAGAAGAGCTAACAGCCTGTGCCAGATTCTTTTATGTCAGTGGATTCTCTGATCCCAGAGCCCTCCCCAGCGCGACTGGCCCAGTGTGCCACTACCCCACCATCTGCGCTGGCCTCTCTTCTTCCTCCCCTGGGAGCTGACATTTCCTGCTGAAACTCCAGATTCTCTTCAGCTGGTAAGTCGTGCTTCCAGTCCTTGTGGATTCTATCAGTCCAACGCTATTTCTGAGGCTGATTAAATCTAGTTGTTTGTGAGGGAAGAAAGGAGCTTACACAGTGGCGTGTATCTTTTCGCCATCTTGGCTCCGCCCCCCTCCAGTCTAATTTTCAATGATGTATTTTCTTCACTCACTTTTTTAATATCTCTTTGTAATTGTCCAATTGAGTTTTTATCTTCTATGGAATTTTTTTTCCATTTTATCCATTTTATTCTTTAGAGAGCTGTTTTCTTTTCCCAGCTCACTAATCCTGTTTGCCTTGGAGTTGTTTACCTTTTCTAGCTCACTAATCTTGTTTCTCAATCATTTGATTTCTTTATCCACTCTGTCTTTTAATGCATGGGATGACTTCTCCAGGCTCTCTTGCCAAGCTTCCCTTTCCTTTTCCCATTTCTCTTCCAGCTCTCTTGTGAGAGCCTTTTTGATTTCCTCTATGAGATTCTTTTGTATTGAGGAGCAGCTCATATCCCTCTTAGGGGATTCATCTGGGGACAGTCTGTTTTTAGTCTCCTCAGTGTTTGAAGTCTGCTCTCTCTCCATACAAAAGCTGTCAATGGTTAGAGCCCTTTTGAATTTTTTGTTCATTTTGTCAGAATAGGAATGGAAGAAAACAAATTGACAAGAGAAACAATTGGTCTGTTTTGCGGGGGATGGGAATGGATGGTATTAATGGGCTTCCTCTACAGACTGGGGGTAGGTCAACAGAGAGCCACTAACAGAACTGCAATGACTGTACTGAGCCTGTGCTCTGAGGCTCTGATAATGCGCTGAGTCAGTCCAGGTGGGGGTTGGGGGTGGGCGGGTTCTGAGAGACGCTAGCTTTCTGGGGTTTTAATCTTCACCTCCGGTGTTTACACCCTCGCTGCTCCTGGCTTGCTGCCAAGACGGAGTATCCACACTGGGGTAAAAGTCTTTTTGCAGAAACGGCAGAGATTGTATCCCTCCCCCTCAGGTCTGAGCTGTGTGAGCTGCCTTTCTGGCTCTGGCTTGCCTGCCTTCAGTCTGTGCCCAGTCTGATTGACCCTCCCCCAAGCAAACAGACCTTTTCTGGTGACTTTCAAGGATGTCTTCTCTAGGTGATTATTTGTGGTTTTCTTTCTGTGTCAAGCATTAAGTCTGAGGCTTGTCATGAAGTAAGTTCTGAGAGAAAACAAGGAGCTCAAGCAGCTGTCTGCCTCCACGCCACCATCTTGGCCCTCTTTGACGGATTCTTGATGTCTCATTGAGACATTTCCACTTGTTCAATTCTAATTTTTAGTGAATTATTTTTTTTCAATTACCTTTTTTAGTTCTTTTTGTATCTGACCAATTAAATTTTTAAATGAGTTTTTTGGTTCATTGCATTTTTTTTTCTATTTCACAAATTCTGTTTTTCAGTGAATCGGTTTCTCTTTTATATCTATTTTATAAGGAATTATATGCTTTTTCCACTTCATCAGATCCATTTTGTAAGGAGTTATGTGTCTTTTCCATTTGCCAAATCTATTTTGTAGAGGGTTATATGCTTTTCCCATTTCATTATTTCTATTTTTAAGGAGTTTTCTTCAGATAACTCCTGTTTTCCCTCTTCCATTTTTCTTGTAACTCTCTTTTAAGATGCTTTTTGAATTATTCTAAGAGATCCTTGTCAAATGGGGTCCAGCTCATATCACCCTTTGGAACTTCATCTGGAGCTGAGTTCCAATTAGGAACCTCAGGATTTGAGGAACCTCTTCTTTATATAAATAACAACTGTCTGTGATCAGAGTTATTTTTGCTTTTTTGCTCATCTTTTAAAGGTTGAGTTCTGCTCTTAAGGCAAAGGGACAACAGCCACTTTAGTGTACTCTCCATCATCTTAACGCTGCTTCCAATGATTCTTTTTTTTTTTTTAATAAAGGTTTTTATTTTCAAAAAACATCAGAAAAATGCTGCATCCTTCCTTAGATCTGCAGTTGATCCCTCTCATTCTGAACACTTAGAAATTATGTTTCTTTGATATGTATTACATTCTTTTCTTAAGGCTTAAGCTAATATGAATATTCTTTTAGAGGACAGGATTCTGTAAATACGGTGGAGCAAGTCAGAAAACTCCAGGCTCCCCAAATGTTTCTGCTAATTTACAGATAATGAGAAATGACTAAAAGTTGGAATGAAGCAATTGGTCTCCCAAGGCAACTTGAGAAGATCCAAGGAAAGAAGTAACCTGTAAAGGCAAAGGTTTCACCAGAATAAAATGCAAGTACCTGAGTCAAGCTCCAAACAACAACATGAAAAAAGGTGAAAATACTATGATTCAATACACATTCAGTCTCCTAAGTTTTCTCTCTGGATGCAGATGGCATATCCATCCCAAGTCTTTTAAAATTGTTTTGAAACACCACATTTTGAGAAGAGACAAATCCATCACAGATGATCATCATATAATCTTACTGTGGCTGTGTACAATGCTGCATAGTTTCAAATAGCACTCCATAATGGAGTGTTGGATCATTTGATAATTTCACAACTCCATCAATAATGAATTAGTGTCCCAGTTGGAACTTTTTTAAAAGACAAAAGAGCTAGATTACAGCCAAAAATAACTTAACCAGCAAAGCTGAGTCTAATCTTGAATGCCAACAAAAATGTACATTGGACAAACTGAAAGATTTTTAGGTATTTGGGAGAAAAAGACTAGAACTTAATGAAAAATTTGATGTCTATAATCCAAGAGTACATAAAGTAAACATTAGAGACCAATTGTGAGAGACTCAATAAAGTCAAATTATTTACTTTTTATATATGAAAATGGTATTAGTAATCTTAAGACTGTCATCATTAGTAAAGTAGTTTGAAAGAAGAGCTTCAGTAGAGTTTAAATATGATGGGATGATTCTAAAAACCAAATTTGGGTTAGGGAGAAGTAAAAAGGAGCAATTATCTTATATAGATGAAGCATAAAAAGAAGAACAGATATAAGAGAAACAAGTAGGGGTCAAAGGCATGATATTCCTAGAGAGTAATTTCATTGGAAATGAGTTAAAGGGGGAATAACATGTATTTATTTACATGTATATATGTACGAAACTCTTCTAAATTTAATAAGAGCATGAGGAGATAGATTAACAAAGAAATTTTTTAAAAGACTGTTGTAAATTAAGAATTAGAAGTGTGGGGGAGAATATATGGGTACAATGTGTGTAGATTAAGGAATAGGGAGACAAGGTAGTGTTTGGAAGAAACATAAACAAGCTGGGTAAACTTGAAAACAAAAAAGTGCACTGCTTACTACATTTTTAATTAACAATCTGAAATGGAAATTTATAATTTTATACTGAATCATCTTTGTCTTACCATGTACATAGAGATGTTCTCTTCTTGTTTTGTACTTGTTTAAAATGAATAAAAAGTTCATATAGGTAAAAAGATAAATAGATATAAATATATTTTAATATGGAACTGAAATCAGGAAGACTTGAATTTAAGTTAGGATTCAGGAACTTAATTGTATGGCCTTGATTAAATTATTTAATCTTTGTTTCTTCATTTGTAAAATGAAAATAATAACATCTTCTAGAATAGTTATGTGGAATATTTATAAATTTATTTCCAAATTTTATATAAATATAAATGACATAATTACATAAATTGTTACAAAGTATATAAATTGTCATATAAATGTCTGCTATTACTATTTCTCCTGAATGTATTATTATTACTACTTTGGTTTTAGCTTATTTTGGGAGGTAAGCTTCTCTCATCTGGATCTGCCATTTAGAAACAGTATAGTGTATTAGAAAATATTAGACTTACACTTTGAATATGTAGGTTCAAATCTTATTTGATTTGATTTAATTAGGTCACTTCCTTTGAGAATATAAACAGCTCACTTAAACTCCTGGGACTTCAGTTTTATTATCTCTAGAGTAGGAGAAGTAGATTAAATTATTTTAAGGACGCTTCCCCTTCTAAAACTCTAATTTTAATCTCAGAGTTTTAGATTTGGGGTTTGGTTCTTTGTTTTTTTTTTTTTTTCTTTTACTACTTAATTAGAAGTAACTTAGTGGCTCTTAGACTTTTTGCCTAGAGTTAAGAAAATCTAACTTCAAATGTACCTTAGATCCTTACCAGCTATATGATCCTGAGCAGTGCTTTATGTTTCTTGGCCTCAGTTTCCTCAACTGCAATATGATGACTATATCTACCTTTGGGGATTGTTATAAAAATAAAAAAAAAAGTTATATTTGAAAAGTGTCAGACAGATAGTAGTCGTCTAATAAATCCTTCTTTCCTCCCTATATTCTCTGGTCTTAATTCTTTTTTTTTTCCTTTTTAATTTTCCCATCGGATTTTCATCATTTTTTTCATTATTCCTCCCACCTCCTCAGCTTAATTTTAGAAGTCTGTCCCCTCGATATCATCTTACCTGAAATTAACCATATACAATAGCTCAGTCTTAATATAAACATGTATAGAGGATTGCAGAGATTTTTTAGTCATAATTATGTATGACAAGGTCCAACAGGCCACTGGGCTTATAAAATTGCATAATCACTTAGAAGAATTTCATATTAAACTTTGTGATAAATGGTCTCCTGTGTGTGACTTCTCTTTGGGGTTTCTACTTTCTTAATTTTCTAGATACGCCTATTGATATAGCTCTCTTTTTTCTTTTTTTAAAATTAATTTTATATTTATAACATTTTTTGACAGTAGATATGCATAGGTAATTTTTTTACAACATTATCCCATGTACTCCCTTCTGTTTCAAATTTTTCCCCTGCTTCCCTCCACACCCTCCCATGCATATTAAATATCTTATAGTATATGCTAGGTACAATATATATGTGGAGAACTGAATTTTGTTGTTGTTGTTGTTGCAAAGAAAGAATTGGATTTGAAAGGTAAAATTAATCTGGGAAGAAAAACAAAAAATGCTAACAGTTTACACTCATTTCCCAGTGTTCCTTTTCTGGATGTAGCTAATTCTATCCATCATTGATCAATTGGAATTGGATTAGCTCTTCTCTATGTTGAAGATGTCCACTTCCATCAGAAGTATCATTGTTAAAGTGTATAATGATCTCCTAGTTCTGCACGTTTCACTCAGCATCAGTTAATGTAAATCTCTCCAAGCCTCTCTATATTCATCCTGCTGGTCATTTCTTACAGAACAATAATATTCCATGGCATTAATATACAATAATTTACCCAACCATTCTCCAATTGATGGGTATCCATTCATCTTCCAGTTTCTAGCCACTATGAAAAGGGCTGCCACAAACATTTTGGCACATACAGGACCCTTTCCCTTCTTTAGTATTTCCTTGGGATATAAGCCCAGTAGTAGCACTGCTGGATCAAAGGGTATGCACAGTTTGATAACTTTTTGGGCATAATTCCAGATTGCTCTCCAGAATGGTTGGATTCTTTCACAACTCCATCAACAATGCATCAGTGTCCCAGTTTTCCCACATCCCCTCCAACATTCATCATTACTTGTTCCTGTCATCAGTCAATCTAACAGGTGTATAGTGGTATCTCAGAGTTGTCTTAATTTGCATTTCTCTGATAAAAAAGTAATTTGGAACACTCTTACATATGAGTGGAAATCGCTTCAATTTCATCATCTGAAAATTGTCTGTTCATATCCTTTGACCATTTGTCAATTGGAGAATGGTTTCATTTCTTATAAATTAAAGTCAATTCTCTGTATATTTTGGAGATGAGGCCTTTATCAGAACCTTTAACTGTAAAAATGTTTTCCCAATTTGGTACTTCCCTTCTAATCTTGTTTGCATTAGTTTTGTTTGTGCAAAAGCTTTTTAATTTGATGTAATCAAAATTTTCTACTTTGTGATCAATAATGATCTCTAGTTCTTCTTTGGTCACAAATTCCTTCCTCCTCCACAAGTCTGAGAGGTAGACTATCCTATGTTCCTCCAATTTATTTATGATTTCATTCTTTATGCCTAAATCTTGGACCCATTTTGATCTTATCTTAGTATATGGTGTTAAATGTGGGTCCATGACTAGTTTCTGCCATACTAATTTCCAGTTTTCCCAGCAGTTTTTGTCAAATAATGAATTCTTATGCCAAAAGTTGGGATACCAAACACGAGATTGCTATTTTTATTCACTATCTTGCCTTGTGAACCTAACTCATTCCACTGATAAATTAATCTATTTCTTAGCCAATAACAAATGGTTTTGGTGACTGCAGCTTTATAATATAGTTTTAGATCAGGTACCCCTTCATTTGATTTTTTTTCCATTACTTCCCTTGAAATTGTCGAACTTTTGTTCTTCCATATGAATTTTGTTGTTATTTTTTTCTAGGTCATTAAAATAGTTTCTTGGGAGTCTAATTAGTATAGCAGTAAATAAATAGATTATTTTAGGTAGTATTGTCATTTTATTTATATTCACTTGGCCTATCTAAGAGCACTTAATAGGTATATATATATATATATATATATATATATATATATATATATATATATATATACATATATATGTATAGTGGATAAAGAAAACAAATCGAGAAAGAAAATTAGTAAGTTGGAAAAAGAAAACAGCTCTCTAAAAAATAAAATGGATGAAATGGAAAAAAATTCCATAGAAGAAAAAAGACTCACTTAAAAATTCAATTGGACTACTACAAAAAGATATAAAAAGTGAGTGAAGAAAATACATCATTAAAAATCAGAATGGAACAAGTAGAATTGAATAACTCAAGGAGGAATAAAGAAGTAGTCAAGCAAAACCAGAAAAATGAAACAATGGAAAAGAATGTCAAGTACCTTATTGGAAAGACAACAAACTTGGAAAACAGATCCAGGAGAGACAATTTGAGAATAATCAGACTCCCTGAAAAATGTGAGGAAAATAAGAGCCTGGACACTTATTTTCCAGGAAATTATCAAAGAGAAGTACCCAAATGTTTTAGAAACAGAGGATAAAATAGACATTGAAAAAAATTCATCAATCACCTACTGAAAGGGACACTAAAATCAAAATTCCAAGAAATATAGTGATCAAGTTCAAAAATCTTGACAAAGGAAAAAAATTTGCAAGCTGCTAGAAGAAATCAATTCAGATATTTAAGAGTCATAATAAGGATAACCCAGGATCTAACAGCATCCACATTAAAAGAACGAAAGGCCTAGAATATGATATTCCAAAAGGCTAAGGAACTTGGTATGCAGCCAAGAATAACTTAGCCAGCAAAAATGAGCATCTTTTACCAGGGAAGAATGTGGGCATTTAACGAAATAAATGAATTCTATCTATTCTTAATGAAAAAACCGGATCTACACAAAAAGTTTGATTTCCAAATACAGAACCCAAGAGATTTCTAAAAAAAGAAATCTTGATAGCTATATTACTGCCATAAAGATATATAAAGAACACATGTATAATTTATTCAAGAAACTATTGATGGAAAGGAAATTATATCACAAAATAGGGTAAAGTGGTGGTACTACATCGTACAAAGAGGCAAAGATAATCTATTATATCTGAGAGAAAGAAAGGAAGGGGATGAACATAGGGTGTATCAAAAAACATATTTGATTTATGGTGAAACTCCTCCACTGCACTGAAAAGTGGGAGGGAAAAAGTGAAAAGGGAAGGAGTAAGCCAAGGGAAAGGGAACACAAAAATTGTTGGGAAAAGCGGTTAAATAGGGGGAGGAACTTTAAGGTGGGGGAGGGATACTAAAAAGGGAAGCCTGTGAAAAGCAAGAGGTACTCACAAGTTTAATAATGGGGAAAGGGAGAAGGAGGAAGGAAAGAAGAAAAGCATAAGCAGGGGCTAATAGAATGGCAAGCTATATAGAATTAGTCATTTTAACCATAAATGTGAAAGGACTAAACTCCCCCCAAAAGAGGAAGCAGTTAGCAGACTGGATTAAAAGCCAGAATCCTAGTATATGTTGTTTACAGGAAACACATCTGAAACAAGGTGATACATACAGAATAAAGGTAAAAGGTTGGAGCAGAATCCACTGTGCTTCAGGCAAAACCAAAAAAAAGCAGGGTAGCCATCCTCATCTCAGATCAAGCAAAAGCAAAAAGTAATCTAAATAAAAGAGATGAGGAAGGGCACTATATCTTGCTAAAGGATAGCATAGAAAATGAAGCAGTACCAACATTAAACATATATGCACTAAGTGGAGCAGCATCTAAATTCTTAAAAGAGAAATTGAGAGAACTGCAAAAAGAAATAGACAGCGAAACTATGATAGTGGTAGATCTCAACTTTGCACTCTCAGAATTAGATAAATCAAACCACAAAATAAATAATAAAGAAGTCAAAGAGGTAAATAGAATACTAGAAAAGTTTGATATGATAGATCTTTTGTGAAAGCTAAATGGAGTCAGAAAGGAGTACACTTTCTTCTCAGCAGGTCATGGAGTCTATACAAAAATTGACCATATATTAGGACATAAAACCTCAAAATCAAATGCAGAAAGGCAGAAATAGTAAATGCATCCTTTTCGGATCATGATGCAATGAAAATTACATTCAATAAAAAGCCAGGAGAAAACAGACCAAAAATAATTGGAAATAAAATAATTTTATACTAAAGAATGATTGGGTAAAACAGCAAATCATAGACATAATTAATAACTTCACCCAAGAATATGACAATAATGAGGCATCATACCAAAATGTGTGGGATACAGCCTAAGCAGTAATAAGAGGAAATTTTATATCTCTAGAGGACTACTTGCATAATATAGAGAAAGAGAAGGTCAATGAATTGGGCTTAAAACTAAAAAGACTAGAAAAGGAACAAATTAAAAACCCGAGACAAACACAAAACTTGAAATTCTGAAAATAAAAGGCGAGATCAATAAAATTGAAAGTAAAAAAACTATTGAATTAATTAATAAAGCTAAGAGTTGGTTCTATGAAAATACCAACAAAATAGACAAACCCTTAGTAAATCTGATTAAAAAAGGAAAGAGGAAAAGCAAATTGTTAGTCTTAAAAATGAAAAGGGAGAACTCACCACTAATGAAGAGGAAATTAGTACAATAATTAGAAGTTACTTAGCCCAAATTTATGCCAATAAATTTGATAAGTTAAATGAAATGGAAGAATACCTTCAAAATATAGCTTGTTCAGATTAATAGAGGAAGAAGTAAATAATATAAATTGTCCCATTTCAGAAAATGAAATGGTACAAGCTATTAACCAGCTCCCTAAGAAAAAATCTCCAGGACCAGATGGATTTACATGTGAATTCTACCAAACATTTAAAGAACAACTAATTCCAATGCTATATAAACTATTTGAAAAAATAGGGATTGAAGGAGTTCTACCAAATTCCTTTTATGACACAGACATAGTACTGATACCTAAACTATGTAGGCTGAAAACTGAGAAAGAAAATTATAGACCAATCTCCCTAATGAATATTGATGCTAAAATCTTAAATAAAATATTAGGAAAAAGACTACAGAAATCATGCCCAGGATAATACACTATGAGCAAGTGGGATTTTACCAGGAATGCAGGGCTGGTTCAATATTAGAAAAAGTATTAGCATAATAGACTATATCAATAACCAAATTTAAAAAAAAAACATATGATCATCTCAATAGATGCAGAAAAAGCATTTGATAAAATTCAACATCCATTCCTACTAACAACACTTGAGAGTATAGGAATAAATGGACTATTCCTTAAAATAATCAGGAGCATATATTTAAAACCATCAGTAAACATTATATGTAATGGAGATAAACTAGAAGCTTTCCCAATAAGATTAAGAGTGAAACAAGGTTGCCCACATTACTATCACCATTACTATTCAATATTGTACTAGAAACGATAACCTCGGCAATAAGAGCTGAGAAAGAGATTAAAGGAATTAGAATAGGTAATGAGGAAACCAAACTATCACTTTCTGCAGATGATATGATGGTATACTTAGAGAACCCCAAAGATTCTGCTAAAAAGCTATTCAAAATAATTCATAACTTTAGCAAAGTTGCAGGATATAAAATAAATCCACATAAATCCTCAGCAATTTTATACATTACCAGCAAAATCCAACAGCAAGAGATAAAAAGAGAAATTTCATTCAAAATAATTGTCGATAGTATAAAATATTTGGGAATATATCTACTAAAGTAAAGTCAGGAATTATATGAGCAAAATTACAAAATACTTGCCAGAAAAATAAAGTCAGATTTAAATAATTGGAAAAATATTAAGTGCTCTTGGATAGGCCAAGCAAATATAATAAAGATGACAATACTCCCTAAACTAACCTATTTATTTAGTGCTATACCAATCAGACTCCCAAGAAACTATTTTAATAAACTAGAAAAAAAAATTCATATGGAAGAACAAAAGGTCGAGAATTTCAAGGGAATTAATGAAAAAAAAAAAATCAAGTGAATGTGGTCTAGCTGTACTGGAACTAAAACTATATTATAAAGCAGCAGTCACCAAAACCATTTGGTATTGGCTAAGAAATAGACTAGTTGTTCAGTGGAATAGGTTAGTTCAAAGGACAAGTTAGTGAATAAAAATAGCAATCTCATATTTGACAAAACTAAAAATCCCAACTTTTGGGATAAGAATTCATTATTTAACAAAAACTTCTGGGAAAACTTGAAATTAGTATGACAGAAACTAGGCATGGACCCACACTTAACACCACATACAAAGATAAAATCAAAATGGGTCCAAGATTTAGGCATAAAGAACGAGATCATAAATAAATTAGAGGAACATAGGATAGTTTAACTCTCAGACTTGTGGAGGAGGAAGGAATTTGTGATCAAAGGAGAACTAGAGATCATTATTGGTCTCAAAATAGAAAATTTTGATTACATCAAATTAAAAAGCTTTTGCACAAACAAAACTAATGCAAACAAGATTAGAAGGGAAGTACCAAATTGGGAAAACATTTTTACAGTTAAAGGTTCTGATAAAGGCCTCATCTCCAAAATATACAGAGAATTGACTCTAATTTATAAGAAATGAAGCCATTCTCCAATTGACAAATGGTCAAAGGATATGAACAGACAATTTTAGATGAGGAAATTGAAGCTATTTCCACTCATATGAAAGAGTGTTCCAAATCACTACTGATCAGAGAAATGCAAATTAAGACAACTCTGAGATATCACACCTGTCAGATTGGCTAAGATGACAGGAACAAATAATGATGAATGTTGGAGGGGATGTGGGAAAACTGGGACACTGATGCATTGTTAGTGGAGTTGTGAAAGAATCCAACCATTCTGGAGAGCAATATGGAATTATACTCAAAAAGTTATCAAACTGTGCATACCCTTTGATCCAGCAGTGCTACTACTAGGCTTATATCCCAAGGAAATACAAAAGGAGCGAAAAGGACCTGTATGTGCCAAAATGTTTGTGGCAGCCCTTTTTGTAGTAGGAAAATTAATGGATGCCCATGAATTGGAGAATGGCTGGATAAATTATGGTATATGAATTATATGAAATAGTATTGTTCTGTAAGAAATGACCAGCAGGATGAATACAGAGAGGCTTGGAGAGACTTACATCAACTGATGCTGAGTGAAATGAAAAGAACTAGGAAATCATTATATACTTCCACAAAATACTGAATGAGGATGTATTCTGATGGAAGTGGATATCTTCAACACAGAGAAGATCTAATTCAGTTCCAATTGATCAATAATGGACAGAATCAGCTACACCCACAGAAGGAACACTGGGAAATGTATGTAAACTATTTGCATTTTTTGTTTTTCTTCCTAGGATATGTTTACCTTCTGAATCCAATTCTTCCTTTGCAACAAAGACAACAACAACAACAACAACAACAACAAAATTTGGTTCTGCACACATATATTGTATCTAGGATATACTAGAACATATTAAATATGTATGGGAATGCCTGCCATCTAGGGGAGGGAGTGGAGGGAAGGAGGGGAAAATTTGGAACAGAAGGAATTACAAGGGATAATGTTGTTAAAAATTACTTATGCATATCTACTGTCAAAAACTGTTATAATTATAAAATTAATTTAAGAATTTTAAAAAAGAAAATAAAGAAAAGTATATCATTTCTATAGGTTGGTGGGTAGAAATGGACATCAATGTGGGTATCTTTTTGTAGTTGCAATTTTCAGGCTTAAAGAGTTTTCTAGGGCAAAGAAAATGAATTAGACAGAGTCATAAAAGTAATATGTGACTAGAACAAAGACTTGAACTCCAATCTCTATGATTCTAAAGCTGACCCTCTCCTCATTCTGCTACTCACTCAAAATATTTCAATTAAATGCAATAAAGAATAGTAATTTGATTTCTTTTTGCACAAGATATGCATATGATACTTGTTAGTTACAAGTGCGTTACAGTAGCGTATTAACCAGTTCTGAGAACAGATCTATAATGTTATTTATCTTTAGACAACAATCAGCTGGTAACACTAGCAAAAACGCTTACAAGACCTAATTTATTATTAATGCCCTACAATGTGAAAACATACTTAATTGTGATCCTTTATACTGGGCTTCATTTCTTCTTTTCTGATCTTGACTAGAAGTAGGAGAATTGAAGCTTTCTCTGGCTTGGAGCATAGGAAGTAAAAAAGTAAAGATAAAATTTTTTTCTTAAAAAAATATAAGTATTTTTATTTTGCATTTGGATCATTTTAAATGACTAAAGCAATTTCATTCCAACACACCAAAGCTAGGAAAAGCAAATGGAAACAAATGACATAAAGTGAATTCTTTTCTCAAAGGGCATGAAGGGGAACTTAAATAAGGGAGAGATATAATACAACCATAAATAAGTAAAAATGCTTCAATCTTTTCAGCCACCACAGAAATGCAGATGACTAGATGCAAAAGCAGAAAACTTTTTTATAATGTTCTTTGATTCGGTTTTCTTGGGGTCTCTGGGAGCAGCTTTCTGTTTAGTTCAGTAAACACCACAAGGGTCACCAGGGGTTAAAGTCCAAATCCTTTATTGTCTCTTTCAAAATCTTTGTCTCCTTTTGTGGGGCCCAGTTAGTTAGCTTTCTTGCAGGCCTTTTGGAATCCTGGTTTCAGTGGAGAAAATAAGGAGGAGAGCCTGCCACCAGGTGGTGTGAGATGGGATGAATGAATCTGAATCCAAGGGCTTGTGCTTCAGCAGCCATTCCCCTTGTCTTATCTAGATCTCTGTCTGAGCCTCTCAGTCCCCTGGGAGACTGAATGAAGATTGAATGAATTTTCCTTGGTTCTGAGAGATTAAGCTCCTGCTTTCAGTTTTCTTGTCTTCCCTAGCTCTCTGTATTTGAACTGAATCTAGCCGAGGCTCCCAGATTATATACTCTACACTGAATATAAAGCAATCATTATATCACTAGAAAACCATTATTTGTTGTAAGAATAAATCAATCACACTTATTGATTGAAGTGATTCCTGCAAGTATTTTTTGTTTGTTTTTTTATATTTAAGAGTCCTGTCTTTTTAAATTTATATTTAATAGTTTTTATTTACCAAATATATGCATGGGTAATTTTACAACATTGACAATTGCCAAACCTTTTGTTCTAATTTTTCTTCTCCCCCCCCCCAGATGGCAGGTTGACCAATACATGTTAAATATGTCAGAGTATAAATTAATACATTGTTGGTGGAGTTGTGAAAGAATCCAGCCATTCTGGAGAGCAATTTGGAACTATTCCCAAAAAGTTATCAAACTGTGCATACCCTTTGACCCAGCCGTACTACTACTGGGCTTATATCCCAAAGAAATACTAAAGAAGGGAAAGGGACCTGTATGTGCCAAAATGTTTGTGGCAGCTCTTTTTGTTGTAACTAGAAACTGGAAGTTGAATGGATGCCCATCAGTTGGAGAATGGTTGGGTAAATTATGGTATATGAAGGTTATGGAATACCATTGTTCTGTAAGAAATGACCAGCAGGAGGAATACAGAGAGGCTTGGAGAAACTTACATCAACTGATGCTGAGTGAAATGAATAGAACCAGAAGATCGCTGTACACTTCAATGCTGTATGAAGATATATTATGATGGAAGTGGATATCTTCAACATAAAGAAGATCCAACTCACTTCCAGTTGATCAATGGTGGACAGAAATAACTACACCTAGAGAAGGAACACTGGGAAGTGAATGTAAATTGTTAGCACTACTGTCTATCTACCCAGGTTACTTATACCTTCGGAATCTAATCCTTAATGTGCAACAAGAAAATGGTATTTACACACATATATCGTATCTAGGTTTTACTGTAACACATGTAAAATGTATGGGATTGCCTGTCATCGGGGGGAGGGAATGGAGGGAAGGGAGATAATTTGGAAAAATGAATACAAGGGATAATATTATAAAAAAAATTACTCATGCATATATACTGTGAAAAAAATTCCAAATAAAAAAAGAGTATAAATTAAATACAATATATGAATACATGACCAAACAGCTGTTTTGCTATACAAAAAGTATTGGACTTTGAAATAGTGGACAATTAGCCTGTGAAGGAAATCCAAATTGCAGGTGGACAAAATTAGAGGGATTGGAAATTCTATGTAGTGGTTAATAATCATCTCCTAGAGTTCTTTCGCTGGGTGTAGCTGGTTCAGTTCATTACTGCTCTATTGGAACTGATTTGGTTCATCTCATTGTTGAAAATGGCCACATCCATTAGAATTGATCATCATATAGTATTGTTGTAGAAGTATACAACAATTTCTTGGTCCTGCTCATTTCATTCAGCATCAGTTCATGTAAGTCTCTCCAGGCCTCTTTGAAACCATCCTGTTGGTCATTTCTTATACAACAATAATACTCCATAATATTCATATACCACAATTTATTCAGCCAATCTCCAATTGATGGGCATCTACTCAGTTTCCAGTTTCTGGCCACCACAAAGAGGGCTGCCACAAACATTCTTGCACATACAGGCCCCCTTCCCTTCTTTAACATCTCTTTGGGATGCAAACCCAGTAGCAACACTGCTGGATCAAAGGGTATGCACAGTTTGATAACTTTTTGAGTATAGTTCCAAATTACTCTCCAGATTGGCTGGATGTATTCACAATTCCACCAACAATGTATCAGTGTCCCTGTTTTCCCACATCCCCTCCAATATTATGCATTACCTTTCCCTGTCATTCTAGCCAATCTTACAGCTGTGTAATGGTATCTCAGAGTTGTCTTAATTTGCATTTCTCTGATTAATAATAATTTGGAGCATCTTTTCATATGACTAGAAATAGTTTCAATTTCTTTATCTGAGAATTGTGTCTTCATATCCTTTGACCATTTATCAATTAGAGTTTGGCTTGATTTCTTGTATATTAAAGTCAATTCTCTGTATATTTTCAAATGAGGCCTGACGGTAAAAATGTTTTCCCAGTTTATTGTTTCCCTTCTAATCTTATCTGCATTAGTTTTGTTTGTACAGAAATTTATCAATTTTATATAATGAAAGTTTTCTACTTTGTGATCAATAATGATCTCTAGTTCTTCTGTGGACATAAATTCATTCCTCTTCCACAGGTCTGAGAGGTAAACTATCCTATGTTCCTCTAATTTATTTATAATCTCATTCTTTATTCCTAGGTCATGAACCCATTTTGACCTGACATTGGTGTATGGTGTTAGGTGTGGGTCAATGCTTAGTTTCTGCCATATTAATTTCCAATTTTGCCAGCAATTTTTGTCAATTATTGAGTCCTTGGGACCTAGTGTCAAACACTAGGTTATTAGAGTTATGGATTATTTTGTCCTTTGGACCTAACCTATTCCACTGATCAACTAGTCTATTTCTTAGCCAATACCAAATGGTTTTGATAACTGCTGCTTTAAAATCTAATTTTAGATCTGGTACAGCTAGGCCACCTTCATTTGATTTTTTTTTCATTAATTCCCTTGAAATTCTTGACCTTTTGTTTTGCCATATCAACTTTGTTGTTATTTTTTCTAGGTCATTAAAATAGTTTTGTGGGAATCTGATTGGTATAGTGCTAAATAAATAGATTAGTTTAGGTAGTATTGTCATCTTTATTATATTTGCTCTCCCTATCCAAGAGCATTTAATATTTTTCCAATTGGTTTGATCAGACTTAATTTGTGTGGAAAGTGTTTTGTGGTTTTCCCTTTGCTGATAGATAACTAAATATTTTATACTATTGGTAGTTACTTTAAATGGAATTTCTCTCTGTAACTCTAACAGTTGGATTTTGTTAGTGACATATAAGAATGCTTATGATTTATGTGGATTTATTTTGTATCCTGCAACTTTGCTAAAGGTGTGAATTATTTCTAATAGTGTTTTAGTTGAATCTTTGGGGTTCTCTACATATACCATCAGCAAAGAGTTATATTTTGGTTTCTTAATTACCTACTCTAATTTCTTTAATCTCTTTCTTCACTCTTATTGCCAAAGCTAGCATTTCTAATATAATATTGAATAGTAATGGTGATAGTGGACAATCTTGTTTCACCCTTGATCTTAATGGGAATGGTTGCAATCTTTCCCCATTACATATAATGCTTATTGATGGTTTTAAATAGATGCTACTGATTATTTTAAGGAAAAGTCCATTTATTCCTATACTTTAAAGTGTTTTTTAATAGAAATGGATGTTGGATTTTATCAAATGCTTTTTCTGCATCTATTGAGATGATCATGTGATTTTTGTTAATTTGATTATTAATATGGCCAATTATACTGATAGTTTTTTTAATATTGAACCAGTCCTGAATTCCTGGTATAAATCCTACTTGATCATGATGTATTATCCTGGGGATGATTTTCTGTAGTCTTTTTGATAATATCTTATTTAAGATTTTAGCATCAATATTCATTAGGGAGATTTGGTCTATAGTTTTTTTCTCCGTTTTCAATCTCCCTGCTTTGAGTAGCAGTACCATGTCTGTGTCATAAAAGGAATTTGGTAGGACTCCTTCATTCCCTATTTTTTCAAATAATTCATATAACATTGGAACTAATTGTTCTTTGAATGTTTGGTAGATTTCACCTGTGAATCCATCTGGTCCTGGAGATTTTTTCTTAAGGAGTTGATTAATAGCTTGCTCTATTTCTTTTTCTGAAATGGGACTATTTAAGCAATTTACTTCCTCCTCTGTTAATCTGAAAAGTCTGTATTTTTGGAGGTAGTCCTCCATTTCACTTATGTTATCAAAGTTATTGACATGAAGTTGGGCAAAGTAATTCCTTATTATTTCTCTATTTTCCTCCTCATTGGTGGACAGTTCCCCATTTTCATTTTTAAGACTAACAATTCGATTTTCCTCTCTTTTTCTAATCAGATTTATCTATTTATCTATTTTATTATTTTTTTTCATAAAACCAACTCTTAGTTTTATTTATTAGTTCAATAGTATTTTTACTTTCAATATTATTAATTTCTCCTTTTAATTTTAGAATTTGGGGGTTAGCTAGGTGGCACAGTGGATAGAGCACCAGCCCTGAATTCAGGAGGATCCGAGCTCAAATCTGATCTCAGACACTTAACACTTCCTAGCTGTGTGACCCTGGGCAAGTCACTTAATCCCTGCCTCAAAAAAATGTTTTTAGAATTTCAAATTTAGCATTTGATTGGGGGTTTTTAATTTGGTCTTTTTCTAACTTTTTAAGTTGCAGGCCCAATTCATTGATCTTCTCTTTCTCTATTTTCTTCAAGTAAACCTCCAAAGATATAAAATTTCCCCTTATTACCACTTTAGCTGCATCCCATAAATTTTGGTATGATGTCTCATCATTGTCATCATCTTGAGTGAAATTATTAATTGTGTCTATAATTTGCTGTTTCACACAATCATTTTTTAAGATGAGATTATTTAGTTTCCAATTACTTTTTGATCTATTTACCCCAAACTTTTTGGTGAATGTAGTTTTTATTGCATAGTGATCTGAAAAAAAAAGCCTTTACTATTTCTGCCTTCCTGCATTTAAATTTTGAGATGTTCATGTTCTAATATATGGTCAATTTTTTTATAAATTCCATGAACTGCTGAGAAGAAAGTATACTCCTTTCTGTCACCATTCAGTTTTCTACAAAGATATATTTTCCTAATATTCCTAATTTTCCTAATATTCAATTTACCTCTTTAATTTCTTTCTTATTTGTTTTGTGATTATTTGTTTGGTTTGATTTATCTAATTCTGAAGGTGCAAGGTTGAGATCTCCCACTATTATAGTTTTGCTGTCTATTTCTTCTTCCAGCTCTCTTAAGTTCTCCTTTAGGAAGTTAGATGCTTTACCATTTGGAGCATATATATTTAGTATTTAAATTGCTTCATTGTCTATGCTATCCTTTAGCAATATATAGTTTCCTTCCTTATCTCTTTTCATTAGATCAATTTTTGCTTTTGGTTGATCTGAATTAAGGATGGCTACCCCTGCTTTTTTTATTTCACTTGAAGCATAATAGACTTTGCTCCAGCCTTTTATCTTTACTCTGTATGTAACTCCCTGCTTTAAATGTGTTTCCTGTAAACAACATTGTAGGGTTCTGACTTTTGATCCACTCTGCTATCCATCTCTGCTTAATGGAAGAATACATACCATTCATATTTACAGTTAAAATTGCTAATTCTGTATTTCCTGCCATTATATTATCCCCTGATTATGCTTTTTTCCCTCACCCCCTGAACCCCTTCCCCAGTATTAAACTTATGAGCCACTTGAGTCATGCAGCCCTCCCTCTTTAGTATCCCTCCCTTTAAATTCCTTTCCCTTTCTTGTTCCCTTTCCTTATTGCTCTTTTCCTTTTCCCTTGTCCTCTCCCCCTTTTTAATGAGGATAAATAAATAAAGAATTTTTTTGTAAAACTAATATGTCAATTATTTTCTCTTTGAACCAATTCTGATGGGAATAAGGTTCACACAATGTTCCTCCCCCTCTCTAACTTCCTTCAGCTATGATAGGTTTTCTTTGCCTCTTTGTGGGATGTAGTTTCTCTCTTTTTATCTTCCCTTTCCTCTTTTCCTGACACTATTCCCTTTCCATTTCTACTTCCCCTTTTTTCTTTGCTATATCCTTAAAATCAAATTATACATGTAGTCTTAATGTATATCCACAACAGAAATACAGTTCTCAAGAGTTCCTTTTACCTTTTTCCTGCTTCTCTTGAGTCCTATGATTGGAGATCAAATTTTTTGTTTAGATCTGTTTTGTTGTCTGTTGTTGTTGTTGTTGTTGTTGTTGTTGTTGTTGTTGTTGTTGTTTTTCCTTAGAAACATATGGAATTCGTCTTTTTCATATAAATGTCCATCTTCTTCCATGGAAGAAAATGCTAAACTTAGCTGGGTAGTTTATTCTTGGCCGCATTTCAAGTTCTTTTGCCTTTCAGAGTATCAGATTCCAGGCCCTTCAATCCTTTAATGTAGAGGCAGCCAGATCTTGAGTGACCTTTATTGTAGCACCTTGGTATTTGAATTGTTTTTTCCTGGTTGCTTGTAATATTTTTTCCTTAGTTTATTAGTTCTGAAATTTGGCCACAATGTTCCATGGAGGTTTTTTTTTTTTTTTTTTTTTTTTTAGGGTCTTTTTCAGAAGGTGTTTCAAGAATTCTTTCAAAGCCTACTTTACCTTCTGGTTCTATTACCTCTGGGAAGTTCTCTTTGATGATTTTCTATAAAATAGTATCTAGGCTCTTTTTTTCATCAGAATTTCCGGGAAGTCCAATAATCATCAGATTGTCTCTCCTAGATCTATTTTCCAGGTCTGTCCTTTTGGCAAGTAGATAGCTGATGTTTTTCTCCAGATTTTCTTTTTTTTTTTTTTTTTTTTTTTGGTTTTGCTTGACTGATTCTTGGTGTTTCAGTGAATCATTCATTTCTATTTGTTTAGTTCTGATTTTTAATGAGCTTTTTTTTACTTCTTTTTGTATGTGTCCAATTGAGTTTTTAAAAGAGTTGTTTTGCTCTATGGAATTTTTTTCCAGTTATTTTCTCTTTCCAATTCACAAATTTTACTTTCTTGGAAATTCTTTATCTTTTCCAATTCACAGATCCTACTTTCCTGTGATTTCTTTACCTTTTTCAATTTCCTAATTCTGTTTCCCTGCACTTCCTGTGAATTCTTTACCTTTTCCAATTCACATTTCAGGACATTGTTATCCTCTAGCATAGCTTCTCTTGCCTTTCCTCATTGTTCTTCTAATTCTCTCTTCATATTTTTAATAGGTTCTTCTAGGAGAGTGTTATTTGGTGTATTGTCTGGGGACTGTCTGCTATTAGTCTCCTCAGGGTTGGAAACCTACTCTTTTTCTGCATAGAAGCTGTCAATCATTTTCTTCATTTTTTGCTCGCTTTTTTTTAAAGCCTTCAGGGTCTGCCTTCAGGGCAAGGAGCTTACCAGCTTCCTCAGCAGAGCAAAGATAAGTTTACGGACAGTATCTGTCCTCTCCATGGGCTGCAAGGAATGGCTGAGTTGCTGGAGTGCTCTGGGAAGAGCTCCACAGGGAAGTGAGTATACTTGGGTATCATGGGTGGGTTGTGTAAGTGCCCTGTGAGGAGCCCTGCTTTGAGGATTAGTGACCACCTTGGGACTAGAGGTTAAGGAGCAAAGGTATTACTACCCCCCCACAAATGCCAGCTTTGAGTATTCACAGTTGTCCTATCCTTCACCGCACCCGGAAGTGTCTCTGCCTGGGGGAGCGCAGTCGAGTTGGGGAAATTCCACTACCCCTGGCTGAGCCCCTCACTGTACAGATGAGAGGCTTCCCTGGGCTGTGACCCTGCTGTGTGTAACTGCCCCCCCCACCATGAGTCCCTCACTGCAAAATATCACAAAGAGCTGTGTTATGGTCTGCACTGAGTCACTTATAGTCCTGGATGACTGCAGCCACATCCTCTTGGGCTTTGACATCCCTCAGAGTACCCTCTACCCAAGCTCCAACTTTTTTTCTGGTCCGCTATTCCACCACCAAAGCAAAGCAGCCAAGCTATATCAGAGAGCTCTATGTAAACCTTCCAACCACAGAGGCTGCCCTGCTCCCATTTCTATTCCTGCTCTGTGCTGGTCTACTTCCACCACTTCAGGTCAAACCTTTTCTGGTGATATTCCTGATTCTCTTCATCTGGTAAGTTGTTGTACTTCCAATCTTTGTGGGTTTTACCAATCAAGTGTTGTTTTTAAGGCTGAATTAAATAGTTGGTAGAAACGGAATTAGAGAGCTTAGAAAGTTCCGTCTAGCTTCTCCACCATTTTGGTTCTGTGCCACCCCACCCCCACCTCCCTGCCGATTCCTGCAAGTTTTGAAGTCCTGCAATAGTCTCATCATGTGTTAGAGAATCCAATGATTCGTGCTGGTTTTAAAGTTGTGTAACAGTCTCATTACAGCCATGCTTTTTTCAGTGTCACATGTTTCTTAGGTCTTCTCCTTATTTTCGAGACTTTTTTCTTGTTCTGTCTCTCTCAGATGGGCAAGGCAAATGGCTCATTGGCACCCATCTGGTTCCTTATCCATCTGTAAAAATACAAGCAAACCCTTTCTCCCAAACAGTTAACCTATCTAGTCCCTTCTATTCATCACTTTCTATCCACACTACCTAGCACTTACATTGGAGTTGCTTGCACTGGACACTGTCCTTCTCTTGAGTTAGAAAGCCTGTATTCTCCCCAATTGTAATCCTTTTATGCCATTTGTTTGTTTTTGGCTGATTGATCATGTAATTCCTTTCTTCTATCAGATTGTTTCTGATTGATCTTATCAGAATCCTGAACTTCTAAAGATTCTCTGGGTATAAACTAGACTGCCATCATGGCCCACCTGTTTTTTCTTTTCTTTTTTTTTTTTTTTTGGTTTGAGATGTTAGAGCTGGGCCCTGCCTCTCATTTTCCTGGGTCAATCTACATTCTGAGGCCCAGTGGAAACCTTGGTTATATTTTAGACATAGGGTTTTGGGTCTTCTCTCACCCTGTCTTCTCCTATGCCTACATTGGGCTTTCAGATGGCTTATTTTTCCCCACTAAAAGCATTGATGAATTTCTCTGGAAGTCTCTTGCCAAAAGGGACCCTGTATTCCCATATTTTGAATCATATCCTGGTATGATAAGCATTTGTGCCCACTATGGCACAGCATCTTATGATCTCCTCTAAAGGAACATTTTGGTGTATTCCCCAAATAATTCTTCTACAAACCTCATTAGCATTTTCCTTAACCAGTTTTCTTATCATAATTTTTGTAGCTGCATTTTCTCCAATGGTTCTTATTTCAGCTGTCTGCAGATGTCCCACAAAATCAGCAAAAGTTTCATTGGGACCTTGCTCTATTTTTTGTGAAGGCTGCCCCTTGATCTTTTTGTCCTGGGAGGTAGCCCCAAGCTTTTATAGAAGAAGCAGCAATTTGCTTATATGTTATCATAGGGTAATTAATCCATGCTAAAGTGTCTACATACTGATCTTTACCTGCTCGTTGGCTAAAGGTGATTTGTATATTAACTCCAGTTTGCCTATTTCATTGGGCTTGTATCTTGCATAGTTCACTATACCTCAAAAGCCACAACAAGTTTTGTTCAGGTGCTAAACATGCCCGTGCTATAGATTTCCAATCACTAGGGGGTTAAAATTTCATAAGCCAAATTCTCTAGTAACATCTTAACATAAGACAATGTAGCCCCATAAAGAGTGCAACCCTATTTCAAATCTTTGATTTTTTATAGATCAAAAGGAGTGTATCTTCTCCTTTGCTGACCTGAAGAGTCAAACTCTTCAATAACAGGATATGTACTTATCAAATCAGATATATCCTGTCCTTTTTTGCTTTAACTAGTGCTTTTTTTAATCTTTTCATAGGTGGTGCTGATTGTGTTCCTCTCCCTCCTCTTTGTCCCTCCATCCATGAATGGTTAATTGAGTCAGGTAGGTCAGAGGATGGGGAATACCTTAATGGCTCCTGCTGTGATGCACCACACTCCTTAATTTCATCAGAATTGTACTTAACTCCATTCTTATCTGATTCTTTATCCTTTTCACCTAGTGTGTCTGGATCCTCCTCCTCCTGCACATTCTTATTTTTCCTTATTCTATAACTTATATAATTTTCTAAGGCCATTTGTATTGTTATATGTATAAAGTGTTTCTTTAGAAATTTAATCAGGTCCATTATCATTGTAGTATTCACATAGTTGCTCTCCTACTAATTTCCACTTGTCTGGATCTAATTCTTTTTCCTTAGAGAACCAAGGGGATGTATACTATACTGTTTGTAAAAGTTCAATGATCTGCCCCCAAATTACAATCAAACTTTGTTTTTTTATAAGTTTAACCAAGCTTTCAACACTTTTTCCTTGAATTTGAAAAGAAGGCTGTTTTCTAAACATCTGTCCCATTTTAGCTGAAACACTAGTTTAGCCCTTTACAAAGTTTCCTTCTTGTATTCACCCTAATTTCTGGGTCATGGAGACTTTACCATTGAAATCAGGATCAGAGACTTTTTCACTGAACTCAGGATCCAGTCAGCCCCACATTCGGACACCAAAATGTAATGCTCTCTGGTTCAGTTTTCCTAGGGAATCTGGGAGCAGATTTTTTTTCAGTTCAGTAATCACCACAAGATTTGCCAGGGGTTAAAGTCTAAATATTTTATTGTCTCTTTCAAAGTCTTATCCCCTTTTCTAGGGCGCAGTTAACTTTCTTAAAGGCTTTCTGGAGTCTTGGTTTCAGTGAAGAAAACAAGGAAGAGAGCCTACAACCAAAATGGTGTGAGATGTGATCAATGAATCTGAGTCCAAGGGCTGGTGCTTCAGCCTCCAATTCACTTGTCTTCTCTAGTTCTCTCTCTGAGCCTCTCAGTCCCCCAAGAGCCTAACTGATGATCAAAATAATCTCTCTCCTTAGTTCTAAGAGCTTAAGCTCCTGCCTTCAGTTCTCTTGTCTTCTCTAGCTCTCTGTATCTGAATTGAACCTGGCTGAGGCTCCCAGCTTATATGCTCTACACTGAGTATAAACCAATCATGATATCACTAGGAAACCATTATTTGTTGTAAGATTAAATCAATCATACTGAACTTAGAAAACTATTAAGAATCATACTAAACTAGATAACCATTGTATCATTAATTCCACTTAGTACCTTTTAAGAATCTTTGTTTCAGAGCAGTCGGGGGGCGGAGCCAAGATGGCGGAGAAGAAACACACGACTCTGTGAACGTCCTCACTCCCTCACAACCAATTAGATAAATTAAGTCTCAAAATAAGCCCAGGACTGATAGATACCACAAGGACTGGAAGCACGACTTACCAGCTGAAGAGAATCTGGAGTTTCGACAGAGAAGGTCGGTCCCCAGGGGAGGAAGAGGGGAGGCCAGCACAGACGGCTGGGTGCTCGCATGCTGCACCCATTGCGCTGGGAGGGGCTCTGGGATCAGAGAGGCCACTGAGGTGGGGGAATCTGGCACAGGCTGTTAGCTCTTCTCTGCTAGTTGTTTGGCAGTTCAGAAGAGAAAGCTCAGATTGGATTTTCCCCGGACCCTGGAGGTGACTCAGCAGATCTTGGCACCAGGGGGTGTGGCCTCAACTACCACCTGAGAATAGTTAAGAGATTGACAAGTGGGTGGATACGGCCCAAGGCAACACACACTGCCTAGCTTAGCTGGAGGGAGTGGAACTCAGCTCCAGGAAGTCCCAGAGAAGCGGAACCTTTGAACTAGGGACCACAGTTTCTGGCAGACACTTCCAGTTTGAGCACAGGGGCTTTTCACATCACCTGCTGCAGACATCCACGCCCCACCCAGACACATAGGCTGGGCTTTGTGCTGTCTTTACTATTCAACGACCTCGAGCACAGCAGTGCTAATCACCTCTGAGGCACTTCCAGGGAGGGGGTGGGGAACTCTCTCCCAGAGCTCTCTCTAAGCTCAGGCACAGGAGCCGCTGCATCCATCCAGTCTGGGAGGAAGCTGGTAAAGAAGTAAATAAATAATTTCCTAACCCAGGGACAGACCCCAAAAGATTTTTTAAATATGAGCAAAAAAGCCAGAAAAACTATAGATTCCTTCTATACAGAGAAAGAGCGGGTATCCAACCCCAAGGAAGTTAACAGCAGAGAGACAGCAGATAACAACCTAAAGGGGACCGATTCCTGCCCCCCATCACATAACTCTCTCCTAGAAGAAACTCTTAAAAAATTAAGGGAGTTTGAAGAAAAATGGGGAAAGGAAAGGGAAGCTATGATAGAGAATAACAACGTCCTGAAATTGGAGTTGGAAAAAATAAAGAATTCACAGGAGATGCAGGGAAACAAAATTTATGAATGAGAAAAGGTTAAAAAAGCACAGGAAAGTAGGATTTCTGAAGTGGAAAAGATAAAAAAGTCTCAAGAAAATAGAATTTCTGAATTGGAAAAAGAAAATAATTCTCAAAAAAACATTAGGGAAATGGAAAAAAATTCAATAGAGCAAAATAATTCATTTAAAAACGAAATTGGGCATTTACAAAAAGAACTAAAAACTGTGAAAGAAGAAAATAACTCCTTAAAAGTCAGGATGGAACAAATAGAAATGAATGATTCACAGAGAACCCAAGAATCAGTCAAACAAAACAAAAAAAAATGAGAAGCTGGAGAACAACGTCAAATACTTACTGGGAAAATCTATAGACCTGGAAAATAGATCTAGGAGAGATAATCTGCGGATTATTGGACTTCCAGAAAACTATGACCAAAAAAAGAGCCTAGATTCTATTTTACAGGAAATTATCAAAGAGAACTGTCCAGAGATAATAGAAACAGAAGGGAAAGTAGATGTGGAAAGAATTCATCGAACTCCTTCTGAAATAGACCCTAAAAAAAGAACACCACGGAATATAGTGGCTAAGCTGCAGAATTACCACACAAAGGAGAAAATCCTGCAAGCAGCTAGAAAAAAACAATTTAAATACCAAGGTGCCACAATAAGGGTCACCCAAGATCTGGCTGCCTCCACATTAAAAGATAGAAGGGCCTGGAACCTGATATTCCGTAAGGCAAAAGATCAAGGACTGCAACCAAGAATGAACTACCCAGCTAAGTTTAGCATCTTTTTTCATGGAAGAAGATGGTCATTCAATGAAACAGAGGAATTCTATATGTTTCTAAGAAAAAAACCAGACTTAAACAAAAAATTTGATCTACATTCACAAGACTGAAGAGAAACTGAAAAAGGTACACAGAACCCTTGAGAACTGTAACTCTGTTGTGAGTATATAAAAAGTACTCAAGGATAATTTGATTTTACTGATATAAAAGAAAAAAAGGGGGGTGTAGTAAAGGGAGGGAGGTCGGTTCAGAAAAAGGGGAAGGAATGATAAAAAGAGGGAAACTACATCCCAGGAAGAGGCATAGAAAATACACCATATCTGAGGGAACTTAGTGAGGGGGAGAATCATTGTGTGAATCTTACTCTCATCAGGAGAGGCTCAAAGAGTAAATAATTAACATATTTGTTTTTCAGAGAATTTTCTCTCACCTCATTAAAAGGGGGGAGAGGAAAAGGGAAAAGGAAAAGGAGAATAAGTGAAGGGACTTGGAGGGAGGGGGGAGGGATCCTTAAAAAAAAAAAAAAAGAGGGAGGGTTGCGCGTCACAAGGGGGGTCTGTAAATTAAATATTGGGGAGGGGGGTCAAGGGAAAAAAGCATAATCTGGGGATAATACGATGGCAGGAAATACAGAATTAGTAATTTTAATATAAATGTAAATGGGATGAACGATCCCATCAAACGGAGACGGATAGCAGATTGGATCAAAAAGCAGAACCCTACTATATGTTGTCTACAGGAAACACACTTAAAGCAGGGAGATACATACAGATTAAAGATAAAAGGTTGGAACAGAGCCTATTATGCTTCAGGTAAAGCCAAAAAAGCAGGGGTAGCTATCCTTATCTCAGATCAAGCAAAAGCAGAAGTAGATCTCGTTAAAAAAGATAAGGAAGGAAACTATATCCTGCTGAAAGGTAGCATAAATAATGAAGCCATATCGATACTAAACATATATGCACCAAGTGGTATAGCATCTAACTTTCTAAAAGAAAAGTTAAGAGAACTGCAAGGAGAAATAGACAGTAAAACTATAATAGTGGGAGATCTCAACCTTGCACTCTCAGATTTAGACAAATCAAACCACAAAACAAACAAGAAAGAAATTAAAAAGGTAAATAGAACATTAGAAAAACTAGGTATGATAGACCTTTGGAGAAAACTGAATGGCAATAGAAAGGAATATACTTTCTTCTCAGCAGTTCATGGATCCTATACAAAAATAGACCATATATTAGGACATAAAGATCTCAAAATTAAATGTAGGAAGGCAGAAATAATAAATGCCTTCTTCTCAGATCACAATGCAATAAAAGCTACATTCAGTAAAAAGTTAGGGGTAAATAGACCAAAAAGTAATTGGAAACTGAATAATCTCATCTTAAAGAATGACTGGGTGAAAGAGCAAATTATAGAAACAATTAACAATTTCACCCAAGATAATGACAATGATGAGACATCATACCAAAATCTTTGGGATGCAGCTAAAGCAGTAATAAGGGGAAATTTTATATCTTTAGAGGCTTATTTGAAGAAAATAGAGAACGAGAAGATTAACGAATTGGGCTTACAACTTAAAAGGCTAGAAAAAGACCAAATTATAAACCCCCAACCAAAAATTAAACTTGAAATACAAAAATTAAAAGGAGAAATCAATAATATTGAAAGTAAAAAAACTATTGAATTAATAAATAAAACCAAGAGTTGGTTTTATGAAAAAGCCAATAAAATAGATAAACCTTTGGTAAATTTGATCAAAAAAAAGAAAGAGGAAAATCAAATTGATAGTCTTACAAATGAAAAGGGGGATCTTTCCACCAATGAAGAGGAAATTAGAGAAATAATAAGGAGTTACTTTGCCCAACTTTATGCCAATAAATTTGATAACTTAAGTGAAATGGATGACTTCCTCCAAAAATATAGGCTCCCTAGATTAACAGAGGAGGAGATAAATTGCTTAAATAGTCCCATTTCAGAAAAAGAAATAGAACAAGCTATTAATCAACTCCCCAGGAAAAAATCCCCAGGGCCAGATGGATTCACATGTGAATTCTACCAAACATTTAAAGAACAATTAGCCCCAATGTTATATAAATTATTTGAAAAAATAGGGGATGAAGGAGTCCTACCAAACTCCTTTTATGACACAGACATGGTACTGATACCTAAACCAGGTCGATCGAAAACTGAGAAAGAAAATTATAGACCAATCTCCTTAATGAATATTGATGCTAAAATCTTAAATAAGATATTAGCAAAAAGACTTCAGAAAATCATCTCCAGGATAATACACTATGATCAAGTAGGATTTATTCCAGGAATGCAGGGCTGGTTTAATATTAGGAAAACTATTAATATAATTGACCATATTAATAATCAAATTAATAAGAACCATATGATCATCTCAATAGATGCAGAAAAAGCATTTGACAAAATCCAACATCCATTCCTACTAAAAACTCTTGAGAGTATAGGAATAAATGGACTATTCCTCAGAATAATCAGGAGCATATATTTAAGACCTTCAGTAAGCATAATATGCAATAGAAATAAACTGCAACCTTTCCCAGTAAGATCAGGAGTGAAACAAGGTTGCCCACTATCACCATTACTATTCAATATAGTAGTGGAAAAGCTAGCCTCGGCAATAAGAGCCGAGGAAGAGATTCAAGGAATTAGAGTAGGAAATGAGGAAATTAAACTATCACTTTTTGCAGATGACATGATGGTATACTTAGAGAACCCCAAAGACTCTGCTAAAAAGCTACTAGAAATAATTCAAAATTTCAGCAAAGTGGCAGGATACAAAATAAATCCACATAAATCCTCGGCATTCTTATATATCACTAACAAAATGCAACAGCAAGAGATACAAAGAGAAATTCCATTCCAAACAAATGTTGAGAGTATAAAGTATTTGTGAATCCATCTACCAAAGAAAAGTCAGGAATTATATGAGAAAAATTACAAAACACTTGCCACAAAAATAAAATCAGATTTAAATAATTGGAAAGACATTCAGTGCTCTTGGATAGGCCGAGCGAATATAATAAAGATGACAATACTCCCCAAACTAATCTATTTACTTAGTGCTATACCAATCAGACTCCCAAGAAACTATTTCCATGACCTAGAAAAAATAACAACAAAATTCATATGGAAGAATAAAAGGTCGAGAATTGCAAGGGAACTAATGAAAAAAAACTCAGAGGAAGGTGGTCTAATTGTACCTGATCTAAAGCTATATTATATAGCAGCAGTCACCAAAACCATTTGGTATTGGCTAAGAAATAGACCGGTAGATCAGTGGAACAGATTAGATACAAAGGACAAAAAAGGATACATATATAGCAACCTAATCTGTGACAAACCCAAAGATACCAACATTAGGGATAAAAATTCATTATTTGGAAAAAACTGTTGGGAAAACTGGAAATTAGTATGGCAGAAATTAGATATGGATCTACACTTAACACCATATACCAAGATAAGATCAAAATGGGTCCATGATTTAGGCATAAAGAGGGAGATAATAAATAGATTAGAGAAACAGAGGATAATCTACCTCTCAGACTTGTGGAGGAGGAAGGAATTTATGACCAGAGGAGAACTAGAGATCATTATTGATCACAAAATAGAAGATTTTGATTACACCAAACTAAAAAGTTTCTGTACAAATAATACTAATGCAAACAAGATTAGAAGGGAAGTAACAAATTGGGAAAATATTTTTAAAAACAAAGGTTCTGACAAAGGTCTCATTTCCAAAATATATAGAGAACTGACCCTAATTTATAAGAAACCGAACCATTCTCCAATTGATAAATGGTCAAAGGATATGAACAGACAATTCTCAGAGGAAGAAATTGAAACTATATCCACTCACATGAAAGAGTGTTCCAAATCATTACTGATCAGAGAAATGCAAATTAAGACCACTCTGAGATACCACTACACACCTGTCAGATTGGCTAAGATGACAGGAACAAATAACGATGAATGTTGGAGGGGATGTGGGGAAACTGGGACACTAATACATTGCTGGTGGAGTTGCGAAAGAATCCAGCCATTCTGGAGAGCAATCTGGAATTATGCCCAAAAAGTTATCAAACTGTGCATACCCTTTGACCCAGCAGAGCTACTACTGGGCTTATATCCCAAAGAAATACTAAAGAGCGGAAAGAGACATATACGTGCCAAAATGTTTGTGGCAGCTCTTTTTGTAGTAGCAAGAAACTGGAAGATGAATGGATGTCCATCAGTTGGAGAATGGTTGGGTAAATTATGGTATATGAAGGTTATGGAATATTATTGCTCTGTAAGAAATGACCAGCAGGAGGAATACAGAGAGGCCTGGAGAGACTTAAATCAACTGATGCTGAGTGAAATGAGCAGAACCAGAAGATCACTGTACACTTCAACAACAATACTGTATGAGGATGTATTCTGATGGAAGTGGAAATCTTCAACATAAAGAAGATCCAACTCACTTCCAGTTGATCAATGATGGACAGAGGTAGCTACACCCAGAGAAGAAACACTGGGAAGTGAATGTAAATTGTTAGCACTAATATCTGTCTGCCCAGGTTGCATGTACCTTCGGATTCTAATGTTTATTGTGCAACAAGAAAATGATATTCACACACATGTGTTGTACCTAGACTATATTGTAACACATGTAAAATATATGGGATTGCCTGTCATCGGGGGGAGGGAATAAAGGGAGGGGGGGATAATTTGGAAAAATGAATACAAGGGATAATATTATAAAATATATATATATAATAAAAAATTTAAAAAAAAAAGAATCTTTGTTTCAGAGTTCTGGACCATAGCACTTTTTAATAGAATAGAATAAAAATATATATCATTAGGGCAGAAAGAAAAATGGAATTCCACAAATAGATATGTCAGAAAATGGCTTATTCAGAGGTATATGCAGATTATAGGAAGTATATGAAAAGTACACATTAAGTTCAATTGTCTTTTAGGGGAAATTTACAAATATGGGCCCTTATGATGAGCTTATGGCAGGGGTTCTCAAGCTATGACCCATGGGCCAGATGCGTCGGGCTGAGGATGTTTATGTGGCCTGCCAGGTTATGGAAAATGGGCTGAGCGGTGGAGACAGAGTGTGAGTTTTTGTTTTTACTATAATCCAGCCCTCCCACAATCTGAGGGACAATGAATTGGCCCCCTATTTAAAAAGTTTGAGGACCACTGGTTTATGGCATAATTATCCAAACTAATAATCTTCCCAGGATGTTGCTCTCATTTCTTGGTAGATAGCTATATCTGGTCTCAAAGATGATAGAATGTGTTAGGTTTTTACTAAGTGCTAAGTCAGTACTTAACAATTCTCTAGTTCACACCTTTGGTTCTGGCCTTTAAGGAGAGTTTACCCCTTTGAACTTCTGAGGAGGAGTTTACATATGAAAAGGAGTTTACACAACCTTTAAAAGGAGCAAGTTCATTGGTTGAAGTAATTTTCCCACAAGCCCTTGAGTTCTCACACGCCCATTCTCTGGGAGGATAAAAAAATACAACATTGAGCAAGGAGTAGTCTACTCTGGGCCAGAGTTGGGACTGCGGCCTGGAGGAGGAGTCTGGATTGGGGAAGGACAAGACTTCCTGAGAGAACTTCAGGGAAGCTTGAGGAGATTCAGAGCCAGGATTCAGGAAGAAGAGGATTCGAGATTCTACCTTCTCTCTGCTGGAGGCTCCAGAAGCCTCCCAAGAAACCTGCACACAGAGGAAAAGATTATACAGAAAAGAAATCTCCTCCCAGAGAAGGATTATAATTGAGAGAAGACATAACTTTACAAGAATGGTTTTCTGTTTCCTTCTCTAGATCATTTATATAAATGAGGAAACTGAGGCAAATAGAGTTAAATAACTTGTCTAGAGCCATACATCTAGTAAGTGGCTGAGACCCAATTTGAACTCAGGTTTTCCCAATTGCTCTATGGATACTTTATCTATTATGCCACCTCACACTTCATGGCCCATGAATCAGTAAAGGAGGCTTCCTTTCTATTCTTTGCTTATGATATGTCTCTTCCCAGCATTATATCTTGACTCATATTATTCCAACAAGCATATAATATGTTCTCTTCTCACTTCCACTTTTTGAAACACTCAGGTTTCTTCAATTTTCAATTTAAGCATTCTTCTTTTTTTCTTTATCCATGCAGCCTTTCTAGATTCTGATCTGTAAGTATCTTTCCCTAAAATTGCCCTGTATTTGTTTTATGTTCATTCTATATATACTTACCAACATGCATGCCATCTCTCCTGATTGAACATAAATTTCTCAAGCCAGTCTGATATAGTGAACATATAATGATCAGAGATCTCAACTGAGATACTTACTAGCAAGGTAAATTTGGGCAAGACATTCAACATTTCTGACCCTCAGTTTACAAATTTGTAAAATGAGAGGATTGGAATCCATAACGTCTAATGATTCTCCCAACTCTTAAATCCATAATATCATGAGATTAGTGACTATTGGAATTGGACTTTTTCCTAGGAGCTTAATAATCATTAATTGATGTATGAATTCTAGTTATGTAAATAGTTATATAAATACCACATTAAATAAAAACATTAAAAACAAAAACATGGAATACAAATATGATAGTTACGTGTTTATAGATTCAAACAAATAAAAAAGATCTAGGAAGCAACTGAGACCAATCTTTTCATTTTATAAATGAAGAAACTGAGAACAAGAGAAGTGAAATATTTTAACCAAAGTCACACTCTCTGAAGCAGGATTCAAATCCATGTGCTGTACTCTATTCACTGACCCACATATTCCATTCCTATCACAGTGCCTGGAACTTAGAAAATACTTATTAAATGCTAGTTGACTGATTAACTACCACCATACTTACACCAATGGGAAGTTTGAGCCTTTCTACTCCTTTGTGGGTTTTATTAGAGGAGACAAGAGTGCCAGAGATCCATGGGACCCCAGCTAAAAACAAAACTGTCTCATCCACTGATGATTTTAATATTTAACAGCCTGCTTTTGGGAAAGAGGGGGTGAAAGGGGGGGAGGTATACACTTGAAATACTTTTACATTAGTAAAATTAATCATATTTGCTCCATCACTATATTAAATCCAGACATCAAAAAACCAATTAATTAAACCCTAATGTGTAGCTTTTGCTGATTCCTGAGGTACAAATGCTTACACTGAAAATTTAAAAATTGGCTCTGGCTGGTCACTTTGAGCTGGCTCCATTCCAGATCTATGCCATTTGAATTCTGAGGTACAATGTTCAAGTTGCTTAAATGAAATGCCACCTTGAAAATTGAATCCCCAGGGATTCTAGGTACTCAATCTAATACTCCAGCAGGACCCAAAATTCTTAACCAAGGGCCTACTAGGATCATTTTCTCAGTAATAGAGCTGAGAAAAGAGCTTTCTATAGAACTTTTCAAGAATATATAAATCTCCACTTTGTGTGACATTTCATGATGTATGTTTTCAGTACTTTGTCTTCTAATTCAACAAATAGTCTTCTTCCCCACCCCCATCCTCACATCTGCACAAAAATGTAAACATACATTATAGTTTTGGAGAAACTTCCTAGGCATTTCCTTTGGGCTTTTCTCCCTGCAACCCTGACTTTATGGGCCAAATACCGACCAGTTCAAACAAAGCATCCTTGCAAATGCTGAGGCAAAACTATCAACAATGCTATTGTGTTTTTGATAAAGTGCTCCCCCAAAGAGCTGACTTTTGACATACAAGGTAAGCCCAACAAAGAATCCAGGAGATCATTCTTTCCTGCTATTATAATCCACTAACTTCTTGTTATTAGTTCTTAATCCAATATCATGTCTAGACGGTTTCTTCTATACCTCCAACAAAGCTTTGGGAAAAGAAATAATCATATCTTCACAGACTTCTATATTTTTCTAGCCAAAATGTATTAATAGCACCTTGTGTTTTCCATTTGGAATAGGAACATTTTTGTCTTTATAGATCATTTATTATTTGCTGCTACAATGGTAACAATTATTTTTAAATCTGGTGCTATTTTATACAGTTTATTCAGTTATTAATTTTATAAAATTAATTTTATTTTCCTTTGAAATAATTACTAAGTAAACATTAAGAAAGCATTGCCTTCAGTTCTAGTGTGGGCACTGAATCATCACTCCTATAAATATAAGGAATAAATGTTTTTTAAAAAACATTTTAATTAAAATTGATACCAAATAAGGCTGAAAAAGTTGTATTTGTCAAAAGCAATAACTTATTATTTTTCAAAATTATTGATGATTTTTGCTTTCCATCACAGATATCTAATGGTCCCCCACCATCCCAGTATTGAAATGTTTCTGATTACAATGAAATAGAGGTTTAAAATGACCATATTTGACCATGTGTGCAATAGTTTAAAGCTATGTTCCTCCATCACTCTTCCAAAAGGAGGGAATAATATTTTATTTTCTATTTTATGTGAATGAGAATGGTCATTACAATTAATTATAATTTGGCCCTCTTTTGGGGTTCTTTTTGTTGTACAATTCTAGTTGTTGCATGTGTTGGTTTCCTGCCTCCATTTAAATCATTCTGTGGCCATTCAGACAGATCTTCTACGCTGTCTCTGAGTTTCTAATGTTTATTATTATGGTATCAAAATATTCTACTATGTTCATATACCACAGTCTGTCCATTCACTCCCCAGATAATGTGCTCCTTTTCCCAGTTCTTTGCTATTATAAAAATAAATATTTTTGCATAATGGGCCTTTTTCTGTCCTTAACCACTTTAAATCAGAGATCCACTACTGGGGTGCTCTTCATACTATGGACAAGCCATGATTTCTATAACAAGACTATCTCTGCCACCATGAATAAAAAAAAGTTTAATGAGGAAATCTGATTTTTTAAATCATTGCTCCTTTCAAAGTGTGAGATAAGAATCAAAAGCTTTATAAACATTTTACTTTTTATATTTTGTGATATTCTTAAAATTATTTTGAACAATAATATATATTAAGGGCTGAATGTTTCTTTTTGCTGAAAATATTTGCAACATTTTTAAAGTCCCTAAATTTATTATGTGCCTTGGCCATTAGTGAGATTGTAGAGTAATCGCTGATATTGTTGATCAAAGGTCTCAATTGTGACTAGTGACTTTTTAGCCTTACCAACTATTATATGCCTAAGGAAGAGGTTGTGAAGGAGGTGAGGAGAATGAGGGGTCAAGGAATATTTACTTTACTGGGAGTTTGCCAAGAAGCTGACTCTATGCAGCTGTCATGGAACACCTGCCTTCTATTCAAGAACAGGGGGTGGCATTCTTAGACAGAAACTAGAGAAATATGGATTAGACAACTACTAAAAGATGGATGGTCTATTTTCTTTGATATTTTGGGCATGAGAATAATTATTAATGGTAAAATTGGGAGAAAGTACTGATTGTAGTTTGAATGTCATATATTGTTCCATTTTTTAAAAGATATAAGAAAAATATTTTTTTTGTTTTCTTTTAATAATTTAAAATATACCACTTATCATGTGCATGGTAAAGTAAAAGCTGAAAGTAGCATTAAACCATATTGAAGATACATTAAAATATAGAATAATCAATATGTTAGAGAAATTGCATAGAAACAACAAGATGCTTGAAGAAAAATACAAAAGAATTCACATGAGAAGGAATGATAACATAAAAAATTTCCAGAGTTATGAATAATGAATACTAAACAAGAGGATTTCATTCATGTATGCATACGTGTGCATGTTTGTATGGATTCCTATTAAAATCCTAAAAATTATAAATACACATATATAATCAACAAAGGCAATAGAGACTTTAATAGGATTCAATAGTGTATTTACCCTGCTTTGAGCTCCTTGAATTTAGGCCTATTTGAATTTTGCTCTCTGCTGTGGTTTGGTAAGAAGGACAAACTGGAAACATTTCAAATGAGAGAGAGAACAGACTGATAAAAGATTTGGAAGCTAGAGAGGCCTATGAGCATTGGGCATGTTCAGGCTAGGACAGGCGATTGAAAGGGAGACATGGTAATTGCCTAAAAACATTTAAAGTGATGTCAGGGGAAGAAAAATGCATCACTTTACTTTGTTAATCATGAAGAATAGAAAAAGAGCAAAGAGTTGTGGGCCTATAATGATGCAGTGGGACAATAGAGGGATAATTTATTTATTTTATTCTCAAGATAATTTATTTGGTTTTGTAAGTTTGCAAGGTTCAAATTCAAGTACATAATTGGTGTGTACTTTGAGACTTAAGGACATAAAAGAGCTACAAATCAACACAGATGGTTTGATTTTAAAATGATTTCCTTTATTGTAGAAAGGATGGACTAAATAGAGAATAGAGAAATTTGTGGAGGACTCCTATTATTTAAGAGAGTTCAGAAAGTAAGCAGAGGTTTCAATCCATTAAATACATTAGAGAAAGAAGGAAATGTCTCTGGCCATTTAATTCTGGAGCTGCTTGAAATGTATTTCAGGCTTATGCAAGGAGAAAAGGTTCTTTTGATGGCATGTAGATATTATTGGACCCTATTGTGAGCTTTATATTATAAATGAAGCACCAACTCTCCTTTCTCAATTCCTACCCATCTTTTGTGTGAATTGTCTGTCTTTTACCCAAATAAGTGTTTTATGTATCCCTCAAAGAAGTTGAGGATTGGGGGCAATGTTTGCACTAAGCAAAGTTTTTGACTTTTAAAAGAAGTATGTAATGTTGCATTAAGCAACAAGTAATAAAGAATTCTCTCCAACTAGACTTGGATGTTAGACATTGAGGGGGCCCCATATTTCTTGCTGGTTGTCTCACTGCATTTTCGATACAGTGTAGAGTTTCTGAACCAAGAAAAACTTACATTGGATCTCCCTAATGTTTTTTCATGAATTCTTTATAATATAATGCTATTTTTTCCTGTTTTAATATTTTCTAGTGAATTTGATTGATCAGTATAATCTACTTTTTTGTCTCCCCTCCCCTTTTTTTTAATAAAGGGAAAGAAATTTGTCCACCAGGTGGATATTTCCCAATTCTCACAACTTGACTCAAATAATCTTTTATCAGAGTGCCTCTGAACAATGAGAACTCATAATTCACTTGAATGGGAAACAGTTGGGGGGTTGCTATACTGCATCCAACTTGATTGTTGACACTAACAGCTGTTACTATCCATCTCTCTTTAACAACTGTGAATATATGAAAAGCCACATGAGGATCTAGTATGAGGATCTAGTCTCCTTCCATTAAGCTATTGGAATTTTGGCACAAATAACTATTGATAGATTTTTTTTTACTTTTATTTTCTCCATCAAGTTTTAGTAAAAATTTCAGTTTTATTTTAAGCTTATAAACATTGATAGAATTATTTGTATTCAAAGAGGATTTTTCCCCCCTGCCCTTACAACATTTCAATTATATTTAGCTGGATTACCAAAAAAACAGGTCAACAACAGACAAAAACAATCAAATTGTATCAAGATCTTTCCTTCCATTTGGCCATCTCCCTTAATATAGATGAGTACATTGGAAGCTGTCATAGATACTATTTGCTATTATAACTTACAATTTGAGGACATAGACAAGTCCAAGTCAAATTATAGCTTTAGATTTTAATTTAACTCAGTATTGGAAATGTTGTAGCCTAGGCAGAAAGAAAGTTAAATATATTTTAACTGGATTAAAATGCGAAAATTTAAATGTATCTATAGAAGAAAATGAACAGTAAATAAAAACACTATAGTCACTTTTAAGAAAACAACAAAACTTTATAATTACAAAAACTGATTTGGAATGGAATACAGAAAAGTAAATATATATATATATATATATATATATATATATATATATATATATATATATATATATATATATATAATTATATATATATACACATATATGTAGATATATATGTGTATATATATATCTACATTTATGTATGTATAATATTGTTTTGTTTAAAGATATACTAAAATTTAATTGTTTTTCCAAAAAAAGTGAATGGCAGTATTTTAGAATGAGAAGGCCCTTTCAAGGCAATCACATTTGTACCTGAATCTGAATGCCTTCTATAACATCCCTGACAATTGAGGATCCAATTTCATTTTTAAGAATTCCAGGGAAAAGGTCTCTTTCCCATATAACACATTCTACTTTTGTTTAATTCTAATTATTCAGCTTTTCCCCTTTTTCATTGGATCTAAACTTTTCTGCTTCTAATTCTGTCCCTTGCCGCCCCCCAAAAAATGTCTAATTCCTTTGCCAAATGGTGACTAATCAAATACTTAAAGACCATGTGCTGATTCCATGCGAATTTATTGAGTTCCTACTAGGTGCCTGACTTTGTACTAGGCACTAAAGAAACAAAGACAAAAATTGAAACTGTTTCCAGTTGAAAGGAATATACATTTTATACAGAGAAAGCAGTATGTACACACACACACACACACACACACACACACACACACACACACACACATATACGTCTGAGACAATTATCAACCAGTGGGGATAAGAATATAAGGCAGGGCTTAAGCTTAGTCTTGAAACCAACAAAGGATTGCTAAAGGTTGAAGAATGGAAAAAAAAAATGTATTCCAGGAATTAATGCCCTGTGCCCAGTGCACAGGGACAAGCAGTGAACATATCCCGGACCTTTTCATTTCTCTTCTTATGTCAAAGTCTCTATTTCCTTCACCATGTTAATTGTCCCACATTGCAGAGTCTCAGCTATGCTCTCACAAGGACAGGAAACATCAGGATTACCACCTCTTCATTATTCTGAATATATGTCTCTTTTAAGCAGTTACAGATAGTCTTAACTTTTTTTTTTTTCAGCTGTCATGTAGCATTGATCAGTCATACCTGTCTTACAGTATACACATTTATATTTTCTTCCTTAGGAACTGCATAATTTCTTTTTAAAATTAAATTTATTTAGCATTTTATTTTTCCTAATTACATATAAAATAATTTTAATTATTCATTTTTCAATTCTTTCCTAACTTCTGCTGCCCACCCACATTGAGAAAGCAAGAAATTTGATACAAATTATACATGTGTAAATGTAAAACATTCCATTACTAGTCATGTTGTGAAAGAAAACATAAGACTCCCCCCCCAAAAAAAAAAACCTCATGAAAAATGAAGTAAAAAAGTATGCTTTAATCTGTACTCAAAGACCATGAGTTTGGTTTTTTTCCCCCCCTCTGGAGATGGATAGCATTTTTCATCAGAAATTTTTCAGTTGTTTTGAATTATTGTATTCCTGAAAATAACTGAATTATTTGGAGCTGACAATCTTGCTATTGCTATCACATTCTAATAGTGAGTTTCACTTTGGATCAGTTCATGAAAACGTTTCTAACTTTTTCTGAGAACATCTTCATTATTTCTTGCAACAAAATAGTATTCTATCATAATTTTATACGACAATTTGTTCTGTCATTTCTCAATTGATAGGCATGGCCTTAATTTACAATTTTTGACCCCAGAAAAGAACTGCTATGAATATTGTTGTACATGTAGTCCTTATTCCTTTTTGTTTCTTATGTCTTTTGGGATACAGGCCTAGTAGTGGTTTTGCTAGGTCAAAGGGTATAAATGGTTTTATAATTCTTTAAACATAGATTCCAATTGCTTTAATGGAATGATTGGATCAATTCACAACTCCACCAACAGTATACTTTTTCCACATGTCCTCAACATTTTTTATTTTCCTTTTCTGTACTATTAGCTAAACTTATTAGTATGAGGTAGTATCATGGTATTTTTTTAAAATTTCCATTTATCCAATCAATAGTGACAACATTTGTTATGGCTATTTGAAAACTTTCATATATTTTGATAATGTATCAGTTGGGGAATAGGTTTTATTTTTGTAAATTTGACTATTTTGTAAATTTGTTATTTATATGCTAGAGAAGTTAGGCCTTTATCAGAAAAACTACAAATTTTTTTTTCCATATTTACTATAGATTAAATATATTTCTCTCCTTCCTCCTCTACTTTACTGTTCAGTAAGGGAGATTTTCTATAATCGATTGAGAGTATGTGTGTGCTATTCTGTCTTGGAGACAATTCTGATGAGAGTAAGGTTTATTCGCTCTCTCTTACCTTCTCCTTCTTCCCTTCAACTGCCAAAATTTGTTCCTGCCTCTTTTATATGACATGTTGCCCCATTCTATCTTTTTCTTTCCCTTTCTTCCTGTACATTCCTCTATCACCTCTTAATTTAATTTTATTATTTTAGGTACCATTCCTTCACATTTAACTGACATTTGTGCTTTCTGTCTATATAAACTCCTTTGAACTAATAAGGAGAAAGGTCTTATGAGTTACAAGTATCATCTTCTCATGTAAGAAAGTAAATAATTTAACTTTATTAAGTCCCTTAAAATTTCCCTTTGTTGTTTACCTTTTAATGCTTGAGTCTTGCATTTGAAAGGCAAATTTTCTGTGCAGTTATGGTTGTTTTCATCAGGAATGCTTGAAAATCTTCTATTTCATTGAATATCACTTTTCTTCCCTGAAGGATTATTCTCATTTTTGCTGGATAAGTAATTCTTGATTATAATGTTAACTCCATTACTCTCCAGAGTATACTAAGCTCTCCAGTCCTCTAAAGTCCTCTAATCTTGTGCTATACTGATTGAAGATTCACAATACTTAAATTGTTTCTTTCTGGCTGCTTGCAATATTTTTTTCATCTGTAGCTCTAGAATTTGGTTATAATATTCCCTGAAGATCTTGGTATCTCTTTTAGGGAAATCTGATTCTTTTCATTTATATTTTATCTTCTAGTTCTAGAAGATCATAGTAGTTTTCCTTGAAAATTTTTTAATCATGATATATAGGTTCTTTTGATCATGGCTTTCAAGTTATACAATAATTTTTAAACTATCTTTCCTGGATTTAATGTTCAGATCAATTGTTTTAAAAATGAAATATGCATATTTTCTTCTATTTTTTCATTCTTTTGGTTTTGTTTTATTATTTCTTGATTCTCATGAACACATTAGATTCCATTTGCTCAATTCTATTTTTTAATTTGTTTTTACTATAGCTTTTTATTTAAAAGATATAAGCATGGGTAATTTTTCAGCACTGAAAATTACAAAATCTTTTGTTCTAATTTCTCCCCTCCTTCCCTCCACCCCTCCTCCAGATGGCAGGTAGACAAATACATGTTAAATATGTTAAAGTATATATTAAATACAATGTATGTATACATATACATACAGTTATTTTGCTGCACAAGAAGAATCAGACTTTGAAAAAATGTACAATTTACCTGTGTAGGAAATCAAAAATGCAGGCAGATAAAAATAGAGTGATTGGGAATGCTATGTAGTGGTTCACACTCATTTCCCAGAGTTCTTTCACTGGGTGTAGCTAGTTCTATACATAATGGAACAAATGGAGCTGATTTGATTCATTTCATTGTTGAAGAGAGCCACATCCATCAGAATTGATCATTAAAGTATATCTTTTGATCCTGCTCATTTTACTCAGCATCAGTTTCTGTAAGTCTCTCCAGGCTTTTCTGAAATCATCCTGCTGGTCATTTCTTAGAGAACAATAATATTCCATAACATTCACATACCACAATTTATTCAGCCATTCTGCAATTGATGGACATCCACTCAGTTTCCTGTTTCTAGCCACTACAAAGAGGGCTAGCACAAATATTCTCACACATACAGGTCCATTTCCCTTCTTTAATATCTCTTTGGGATATGAACACAGCAATATGACTGCTGAATCAAAGGGTATGCACAGTTCGATAACTTTTTGAACATAGCTCCAAATTTCTCTCCAGAATGACTGGATGAATTGACAATTCCACCAACAATGTATCAGTGTCCCAGTTTTCCCACATCCCCTCCAACATTCACCATTATCTTTTCCTGTCATCCTAGCCAATCTGACAGGTGTGTAGTGGTATCTGAGTTGTCTTAATTTGCATTTCTCTGATTAATAGTGACTTGAAGCATCTTTTCATATGGCTAGAAATAGTTTCAGTTTCTTCATCTGAAAATTATCTGTTCACATCCTTTAACCATTATCAATTGAAGAATGGCTTGATTTCTTATAAATTAGAGTCAATTCCCTATTTTTTTTGGAAAAGAGGCCTTTATCATAACCTTTGATTATAAAAATGTTTTCCCAGTTTATTTCTTCTATTCTAAACTTGTCTGTATTAGTTTTGTTTGTACAAAAGTTTTTCAAATCAAAATTTTCTATTTTGTGATCAATAATGATCTCTAGTTCTTTGGTCACAAATTCCTTCCTCCTCCACAGGACTGAGAGGTAAACTATCGTATGTTCTTCTAATTTATTTATAATATCAATCTTAATACCTAGATCATTAAACCATTTTGACCTTATCTTATACAATGTTAAATGTGGGTCAATGCCTAGTTTCTGCTGTACTAATTTCCAATTTTCCCAGCAGTTTTTGTCAAACAGTGAATTCTTATCCCAAAAATTGGGGTCTTTGGGTTTGTCAAACACTAGGTTATTAAAGTTATTGACTATTTTGTCCTTTGAACCTAACCTATTCCATTGATCAACTAGTCTATTTCTTAGCCAATACCAAATGGTTTTGGTAACTGCTGCTTTATAGTGTAATTTTAGATCTGGTACAGCTAGGCCACCTTCATTTGATTTTTTTTTTTTTTTGATTAGTTCCCTTGAAATTCTTGACATTTTGTTTTGCTATATCAACTTTGTTGTTATTTTTTCTAAGTATTTAAAATAGTTTTTTGGGAGTCTGATTGGTATATCATTAAATAAATAGATTAATTTAGGTAGTATAGTCATCTTTATTATATTTGCTCTCCCTATCCAAGAATATTTAGTATTTTTTCCATTTGTTTAGGTTTCACTTTATTTGTGTGGAAAGTGTTCTGTAGTTTTGCTCATAGAGTTCCTGATTTTCCCTTGGCAGATAGATTCCCAAATATTTTATACTATCTGTAGTTACTTTAAATGGAATTTCTTTTTGTAACTCTAACTGTTGGATTTTGTCAGTGATATCTAAGAATGCTAATGACTTATGTGGGTTTATTTTGTATCAAATTTGCTAAAGGTGTGGATTATTTCTAATAGCTTTATAGTAGAATCTCTGGGATTCTCTAAGTATACAATCATATCATCAGCAAAGAGTGATAATTTGGTTTCCTCATTACCTACTCTAATTCATTTAATTTCTTTCTCAATTCTTATTGCCGTAGCTAGCATTTCTAATACAACATTGAATAGTAATGGTGATAGTGGGCAACCTTGATTCACTCCTGATCTTATTGGGTTTGGTTCAAGTTTATTGCCATTACATATGATGCTTACTGATTTTTTTATTAATTTTATACTTATAATTTTTGACAGTACATATGCATGGGTAATTTTTCTTTTACAACATTATCCCTTATATTCAATTCGTTTCCCAATTTCCCCCTCCCTCCCTCCCTCTATTCCCTCCCCTAAATGATAGGCAATCCCATACATGTTAAATGTGTTACCATATATCCTAGATACAATATATGTGTGTAAAACCAAATTTCTTGTTGCACCTAAGAATTGGATTCCAATAGTAAAAGTAACCTGGGTAGAATGACAATAGCACAAAGAGTTTACACTCAATTCCCAGTGTTCTTTCTCTGGGTGTAGCTGTTTTTGTCCATCATTGATCAACTGGAACTGAATTAGATCTTCTCTATGTTGAAGATATCCACGTCTTACTGATGGTTTTTAATAGATGCTACTGATTATTTAAAGGAAAAGTCCATTTATTCCTATACTCTCAAGTGTTTTTATTAGGAATGAATGTTGGATTTTATCAAATGCTTTTTCTGCATCTATTGAGATGATCATATGGTTCTTGTTGATTTGGCTATTGATATGGTCAATTATACTAATAATTTTCCTAATATTGAACTAGCCCTGCATTCCTGGTATAAATCCTACTTGATCATGTTGTATTATTCTGAAGATGATTTTCTGAAGTCTTTTTGCTAATATCTTATTTAAGATTTTAGCATCAATATTCATTAGGGAGATTGGTCTATAATTTTCTTTCTCTGTTTTCAAACTACCTGGTTTAGGTATGAGTACCATATCTGTGTAATAAAATTAATTTGGTAGGACCCTTTATTCCCTATTTTTAAAAATAGTTTATATAGCATTTGGGTTAATTGTTCTTTAAATGTTTGGTAGAAATCACGTAAATCCATCTGGTCCTGTATATTTTTTCTTAGGGAGATGATTAATAGCTTGTTCTATTTATTTTTCTGAAATGGAACTATTTAGGCAATTTACTTCCTCCTCTGTTAATCTGGGAATCCTATATTTTTGGAGGTAGTCATCCATTTCACTTACTTATCAAATTTATTGGTGTAAACATGGGCAAAGTAACTCCTAAGTATTGCTCTAATTTTCTCTCCATTGATGGAAAGTTCTCTCTTTTCATTTTTAAGACTAACAATTTGAGGGGGGCGGAGCCAAGATGGCGGAGAAGAAACACACGACTCTGTGAACGTCCTCACTCCCTCACAACCAATTAGATAAATTAAGCCTTAGAATAAGCCCAGTACTGATAGATACCACAAGGACTGGAAGCACGACTTACCAGCTGAAGAGAATCTGGAGTTTCAACAGAAAAGGTCAGTTCCCAGGGGAGGAAGAAGAGAGGCCAGCACAGATGGCTGGGTGCTAGCATACTCTGCCATTCACGCTGGGAAGGGCTCTGGGATAAGAGAAGCCACTGAGATAAAGGAATCTGGCACAGGCTATTAGCTCTTCTCTGCTAATTATTTAGCAGTTCAAAAGGGAAATCTAAACACTTTAAAAATTCAGATAGATTAGATTTTCCCTGGATCCTGGGGGTGACTCAGCAGATCTTGGCACCAGGGGGTGTGGCCTCAGCTCCCACCTGAGAATAGTTAAGAGATTGACAAGTGGGTGGATACGGCCCAAGGAAACACACACTGCCTAGCTTAGCTGGAGGGAGTGGAACTCAGCTCCAGGAAGTCCCAGAGAAGCAGACCGCGGTTTCTGGCACACACTTCCAGTTTGAGCACAGGGGCTTTTCACATCACCTGCTGCAGACATCCACGCCCCACCCGGACACATAGGCTGGGCTTTGTGCTGCCTTTACTGTTCAGCGCCCTCGGGGCACAGCAGCACTAATCACCTCTGAGGCACCTCCAGGGAGGGGGTGGAGAACTCTCTCCCAGAGCTCTATCTTAGCTCAGGCACAGGAGCAGCTGCATCCATCCAGTCTGGGAGGAAGCTGGTAAAGAAGTAAATAAATAATTTCCTACCCCAAGGACAGACCCCAAAAGATTTTTTAAATATGAGCAAAAAAGCCAAAAAAACCATAGATTCCTTCTACACAGAGAAAGAGGGGGTATCCAACCCCAAGGAAGTTAACAGCAGAGAGACAGCAGATAACAACCTAAAGGGGACCGATTCCTGCCCCCCATCACATAACTCTCTCCTAGAAGAAACTCTTAAAAAATTAAGGGAGTTTGAAGAAAAATGGGGAAAGGAAAGGGAAGCTATGATAGAGAATAACAACGTCCTGAAATTGGAGTTGGAAAAAATAAAGAATTCACAGGAGATGCAGGGAAACAAAATTTATGAATTAGAAAAGGTTAAAAAAACACAGGAAAGTAGGATTTCTGAAGTGGAAAAGATAAAAAAGTCTCAAGAAAATAGAATTTCTGAATTGGAAAAAGAAAATAATTCTCAAAAAAAATTAGGGAAATGGAAAAAAATTCAATAGAGCAAAATAATTCATTTAAAAACGAAATTGGGCATTTACAAAAAGAACTAAAAACTGTGAAAGAAGAAAATAACTCCTTAAAAGTCAGGATGGAACAAATAGAAATGAATGATTCACAGAGAACCCAAGAATCAGTCAAACAAAACAAAAAAAATGAGAAGCTGGAGAACAACGTCAAATACTTACTGGGAAAATCTATAGACCTGGAAAATAGATCTAGGAGAGATAATCTGCGGATTATTGGACTTCCAGAAAACTATGACCAAAAAAAGAGCCTAGATTCTATTTTACAGGAAATTATCAAAGAGAACTGTCCAGAGATAATAGAAACAGAAGGGAAAGTAGATGTGGAAAGAATTCATCGAACTCCTTCTGAAATAGACCCTAAAAAAAGAACACCACGGAATATAGTGGCTAAGCTGCAGAATTACCACACAAAGGAGAAAATCCTGCAAGCAGCTAGAAAAAAACAATTTAAATACCAAAGTGCCACAATAAGGGTCACCCAAGATCTGTCTGCCTCCACATTAAAAGATAGAAGGGCCTGGAACCTGATATTCCGTAAGGCAAAAGATCAAGGACTGCAACCAAGAATGAACTACCCAGCTAAGTTTAGCATCTTTTTCCATGGAAGAAGATGGTCATTCAATGAAACAGAGGAATTCTATATGTTTCTAAGAAAAAAACCAGACTTCAACAAAAAATTTGATCTACATCCACAAGACTGAAGAGAAACTGAAAAAGGTACACAGAACCCTTGAGAACTGTAACTCTGTTGTGGGTATATAAAAAGTACTCAAGGATAATTTGATTTTACTGATATAAAAGAAAAAAAGGGGGGTGTAGTAAAGGGAAGGAGGTCGGTTCAGAAAAAGGGGAAGGAATGATAAAAAGAGGGAAACTACATCCCAGGAAGAGGCATAGAAAATACACCATATCTGAGGGAACTTAGTGAGGGGGAGAATCATTGTGTGAATCTTACTCTCATCAGGAGAGGCTCAAAGAGTAAATAATTAACATATTTGTTTTTCAGAGAATTTTCTCTCACCTCATTAAAAGGGGGGAGAGGAAAAGGGAAAAGGAAAAGGAGAATAAGTGAAGGGACTTGGAGGGAGGGGGGAGGGATCCTTAAAAAAAAAAAAAGAGGGAGGGTTGCGCGTCACAAGGGGGGTCTGTAAATTAAATATCGGGGATGGGGGTCAAGGGAAAAAAGCATAATCTGGGGATAATACGATGGCAGGAAATACAGAATTAGTAATTTTAACTGTAAATGTAAATGGGATGAACGATCCCATCAAACGGAGACGGATAGCAGATTGGATCAAAAAGCAGAACCCTACTATATGTTGTCTACAGGAAACACACTTAAAGCAGGGAGATACATACAGATTAAAGGTAAAAGGTTGGAACAGAGCCTATTATGCTTCAGGTAAAGCCAAAAAAGCAGGGGTAGCTATCCTTATCTCAGATCAAGCAAAAGCAGAAGTAGATCTCATTAAAAAAGATAAGGAAGGAAACTATATCCTGCTGAAAGGTAGCATAAATAATGAAGCCATATCGATACTAAACATATATGCACCAAGTGGTATAGCATCTAACTTTCTAAAGGAAAAGTTAAGAGAATTGCAAGGAGAAATAGACAGTAAAACTATAATAGTGGGAGATCTCAACCTTGCACTCTCAGATTTAGACAAATCAAACCACAAAACAAACAAGAAAGAAATTAAAAAGGTAAATAGAACATTAGAAAAACTAGGTATGATAGACCTTTGGAGAAAACTGAATGGCAATAGAAAGGAATATACTTTCTTCTCAGCAGTTCATGGATCCTATACAAAAATAGACCATATATTAGGACATAAAGATCTCAAAATTAAATGTAGGAAGGAAGAAATAATAAATGCCTTCTTCTCAGATCACAATGCAATAAAAGCTACATTCAGTAAAAAGTTAGGGGTAAATAGACCAAAAAGTAATTGGAAACTGAATAATCTCATCTTAAAGAATGACTGGGTGAAAGAGCAAATTATAGAAACAATTAACAATTTCACCCAAGATAATGACAATGATGAGACATCATACCAAAATCTTTGGGATGCAGCTAAAGCAGTAATAAGGGGAAATTTTATATCTTTAGAGGCTTATTTGAAGAAAATAGAGAACGAGAAGTTTAACGAATTGGGCTTACAACTTAAAAGGCTAGAAAAAGACCAAATTATAAACCCCCAACCAAAAATTAAACTTGAAATACAAAAATTAAAAGGAGAAATCAATAATATTGAAAGTAAAAAAACTATTGAATTAATAAATAAAACCAAGAGTTGGTTTTATGAAAAAGCCAATAAAATAGATAAACCTTTGGTAAATTTGATCAAAAAAAAGAAAGAGGAAAATCAAATTGATAGTCTTACAAATGAAAAGGGGGATCTTTCCACCAATGAAGAGGAAATTAGAGAAATAATAAGGAGTTACTTTGCCCAACTTTATGCCAATAAATTTGATAACTTAAGTGAAATGGATGACTTCCTCCAAAAATATAGGCTCCCTAGATTAACAGAGGAGGAGATAAATTGCTTAAATAGTCCCATTTCAGAAAAAGAAATAGAACAAGCTATTAATCAACTCCCCGGGAAAAAATCCCCAGGGCCAGATGGATTCACATGTGAATTCTACCAAACATTTAAAGAACAATTAGCCCCAATGTTATATAAATTATTTGAAAAAATAGGGGATGAAGGAGTCCTACCAAACTCCTTTTATGACACAGACACGGTACTGATACCTAAACCAGGTCGATCGAAAACTGAGAAAGAAAATTATAGACCAATCTCCTTAATGAATATTGATGCTAAAATCTTAAATAAGATATTAGCAAAAAGACTTCAGAAAATCATCTCCAGGATAATACACTATGATCAAGTAGGATTTATTCCAGGAATGCAGGGCTGGTTTAATATTAGGAAAACTATTAATATAATTGACCATATTAATAATCAAATTAATAAGAACCATATGATCATCTCAATAGATGCAGAAAAAGCATTTGACAAAATCCAACATCCATTCCTACTAAAAACTCTTGAGAGTATAGGAATAAATGGACTATTCCTCAGAATAATCAGGAGCATATATTTAAGACCTTCAGTAAGCATAATATGCAATAGAAATAAACTGCAACCTTTCCCAGTAAGATCAGGAGTGAAACAAGGTTGCCCACTATCACCATTACTATTCAATATAGTAGTGGAAAAGCTAGCCTCGGCAATAAGAGCCGAGGAAGAGATTCAAGGAATTAGAGTAGGAAATGAGGAAATTAAACTATCACTTTTTGCAGATGACATGATGGTATACTTAGAGAACCCCAAAGACTCTGCTAAAAAGCTACTAGAAATAATTCAAAATTTCAGCAAAGTGGCAGGATACAAAATAAATCCACATAAATCCTCGGCATTCTTATATATCACTAACAAAATGCAACAGCAAGAGATACAAAGAGAAATTCCATTCCAAACAAATGTTGAGAGTATAAAGTATTTGTGAATCCATCTACCAAAGAAAAGTCAGGAATTATATGAGAAAAATTACAAAACACTTGCCACAAAAATAAAATCAGATTTAAATAATTGGAAAGACATTCAGTGCTCTTGGATAGGCCGAGCGAATATAATAAAGATGACAATACTCCCCAAACTAATCTATTTACTTAGTGCTATACCAATCAGACTCCCAAGAAACTATTTCCATGACCTAGAAAAAATAACAACAAAATTCATATGGAAGAATAAAAGGTCGAGAATTGCAAGGGAACTAATGAAAAAAAACTCAGAGGAAGGTGGTCTAAGTGAACCTGATCTAAAGCTATATTATATAGCAGCAGTCACCAAAACCATTTGGTATTGGCTAAGAAATAGACCGGTAGATCAGTGGAACAGATTAGATACAAAGGACAAAAAAGGATACATATATAGCAACCTAATCTGTGACAAACCCAAAGATACCAACATTAGGGATAAAAATTCATTATTTGGAAAAAACTGTTGGGAAAACTGGAAATTAGTATGGCAGAAATTAGATATGGATCCACACTTAATACCATATACCAAGATAAGATCAAAATGGGTCCATGATTTAGGCATAAAGAGGGAGATAATAAATAGATTAGAGAAACAGAGGATAATCTACCTCTCAGACTTGTGGAGGAGGAAGGAATTTATGACCAGAGGAGAACTAGAGATCATTATTGATCACAAAATAGAAGATTTTGATTACATCAAACTAAAAAGTTTCTGTACAAATAATACTAATGCAAACAAGATTAGAAGGGAAGTAACAAATTGGGAAAATATTTTTAAAAACAAAGGTTCTGACAAAGGTCTCATTTCCAAAATATATAGAGAACTGACCCTAATTTATAAGAAACTGAACCATTCTCCAATTGATAAATGGTCAAAGGATATGAACAGACAATTCTCAGAGGAAGAAATTGAAACTATATCCACTCACATGAAAGAGTGTTCCAAATCACTACTGATCAGAGAAATGCAAATTAAGACCACTCTGAGATACCACTACACACCTGTCAGATTGGCTAAGATGACAGGAACAAATAACGATGAATGTTGGAGGGGATGTGGGGAAACTGGGACACTAATACATTGCTGGTGGAGTTGCGAAAGAATCCAGCCATTCTGGAGAGCAATCTGGAATTATGCCCAAAAAGTTATCAAACCCTTTGACCCAGCAGAGCTACTACTGGGCTTATATCCCAAAGAAATACTAAAGAGCGGAAAGAGACATATACGTGCCAAAATGTTTGTGGCAGCTCTTTTTGTAGTAGCAAGAAACTGGAAGATGAATGGATGTCCATCAGTTGGAGAATGGTTGGGTAAATTATGGTATATGAAGGTTATGGAATATTATTGCTCTGTAAGAAATGACCAGCAGGAGGAATACAGAGAGGCCTGGAGAGACTTAAATCAACTGATGCTGAGTGAAATGAGCAGAACCAGAAGATCACTGTACACTTCAACAACAATACTGTATGAGGATGTATTCTGATGGAAGTGGAAATCTTCAACATAAAGAAAAACCAACTCACTTCCAGTTGATCAATGATGGACAGAGGTAGCTACACCCAGAGAAGAAACACTGGGAAGTGAATGTAAATTGTTAGCACTAATATCTGTCTGCCCAGGTTACATGTACCTTCGGAATCTAAAGTTTATTGTGCAACAAGAAAATGATATTCACACACATGTATTGTATCTAGAGTATATTGTAACACATGTAAAATGTATGGGATTGCCTGTCATCAGGGGGGAAGGAATAGAGGGAGGGGGGATAATTTTGAAAAATGAATACAAGGGATAATATTATAAAAAAAATATATATATATAATAAAAAATTATTAATTAAAAAAAAGACTAACAATTTGATTTTCCTCTTTTCTCTTTCTAATCAGATTTACCAAAGATTTTTCTATTTAATTATTTTTTTTCATAAAACCAAATCGTATTTTTGTTTATTAATTCAATAGTTTTTTTTTTACTTTCAATATCATTAATTTCTCCTTTTAATTTTAGAATTTTAAGTTTAATATTTGATGAGGGGGTTTTAATTGGCCTATTTCTAGCTTTTTAAGTTGAAAGTCCAATTCATTGATTTTCTCTTTCTCTATTTTATTCAAGTAAGCTTCTAAAGATATAAAATTTCCTCTTATTACCACTTTGGCTGCATCCCACAAATTTTGGTATGATGTCTCATTGTTATCATTTTCTTGGATGAAATTATTTATTGCGTCTATGATTTGCCGTTTCACCCAATCATTCTTTAGGATAGATTATTTAGTTACCAATTACTTTTAGGTCACTTTACCCCTAGCTTTTTGTTGAATTTAGTTTTTATTATATCATGATTTGAAAATAATGCATTTAATATTTCTGCCTTACTTCATTTAATTTTAAGGTTTTTATGTCCTAATATATGGTTCTTTTTTTCATCATAATTTTCAAGAAGTCCAATAATCCTTAGATTATGTCTTTTAGGTATGGTCTACAGAGAGATGTGTTTACTATTCTCCTGATTTGTGTTAAGGTCTGTGAATGACCAGACACACTCTTTTTTGCTCCAGAACTGTGATGAGGGTCCTTGCTCTACTGTAGTAGAGCATGCATGGATTGATACTATTTTTCCTTCTCCTGGGACCATCACCCAAGATTGTAATCTGGAACCAAGTGAAGAGGTGCGAGAATTGAGGGTAAGAGATCCCCTCTGGTTGATGCCACAGATCCCTTGTGAAAGAATTAACAAACTTGAAGTCTGTGTAGCAAAAGAGAATTTATTTGCACTAAGAAGATAGCTTTCTTATCTAGTAAGTAAAGAATCCTGCAAGGATAGTTTTGCAGAGATGGATTTGCACTTAGAAGAAAATATCTTCATCAGTTGGCCTTCTGGATTAGGAATTAGCAAAGATTTGGGGCTTAGAGTCACCCTTTATTTAGCCTTCTGAGGCATTTTCAGGGTTTTCCCAGGTACCCCCAAGCTGGGAGCAGTTTGAGAGACATTAAATCCCCAGTTCAATAGAGGGTGGTGATTATACCCCTGGTCAAGATCTCCAATTGAATGAGACCACTTAACTTGGGAAGGATGATGTCTGGGAAAGGTATTTGAGGCTCAGGAACATCCCCCCAAAAGGGTGACACAGTTTCATGGCCCCCCAAAGGTTTTTAAAGGGCACATTCTCCAATTTACAAATGAGTACCTTTTCAAATGACTAGAAATAGTTTCAATTTCTTCATCTGAAAATGTTCTCTTCATATCCTTTAACCATTTGTAAATTGGAGAATTGCTTAATTTTTTATAAATTTGAATTAATTCTCTATATATTTTAGAAATAAGGCATTTATCAGAACCCTTGAATGTAAAGCCATTTTCCCAATTTATTGTTTTCTGCCTTGTCTGCATTAGTTAGTACAAAAACTTTTAAACTTAATCTAATCAAAATTATCTGTTTTGTGTTCAGAACTCATCTCTAGTTATCCTTTGGTCACAAATTTCTACTTTTTCCAGAGATTTGATAAGTAAATTATCCTTTGTTCTTCTAATTTGCTTTTAATATCATTCTTTATGTTCAAATCATGAACCCATTTGACCTTATCCTATTATATGGTACTAGGTGTAGGTCAATGCCTAATTTCTGCTATAATAGTTTGCAATTTTCCCAGGAGTTTTTGTCAAATTGTGAGTTCTTCCCCAAAAAGATGGGTCTTTGGGTTTGTCAAACACTAGGTTACTATAGCCATTGATTATTTTTTCCTGTGAACTTAAATTATTCCATTGATCAACTCTTCTATGTCTTAGTATCAAATGGTTTTGATGACCACTGCTTTATAATATAGTTTTAGGTCTGGCACAACTAAGCTGCCTTCCTTTGCATTTTTTCCATTAATTTCTTTGATATCTTGACCTTTTGTACTTTCAGATGAACTTTGTTATTATTTTTTCTAGATCTGCAAAATAATTTCTCAGGTGTTTGGTATGGCATTGAATGAGCAGATAAATTTATGTAGTATTGTCATTTTTATTATATTCATGTGACCTACCCATGAGCACTTGATATTTTTCAAATCAATTAGATCTGGCTTTATTTGTGTAGAAAGTGTTTTGTAGTTGTATTCATATAGTTCCTGATTTTGTCTTAGCATAAATATTCCCAAATTATTTTTTTTATTATTTACAGTTATTTTAAGTGTAATTTCTCTTTGTATTTCTTGCTGTTGGACTTTGTCAATAATATATAAAAATACTGATGATTTATGTGGATTTATTTTTATTGTACAACTTTGCTAAGATTGTGAATTGTTTCTAGGAGTTTTTAAGTTGATTCTCTAGGGATCTCTATCATCTGCAAAGATAATTTGGTTTTCTTATTACCTACTCTAATTATTTAATCTCTTTTTCTTTCTTATTCATATTATTATTTCTTTCTTAACCAAAGCTAACATTTCTAATACAAAGCTTAATAGTAATAGTAATGCTGCTACTACTAGTACTACTAGGCAACCTAATACAAAGCTAATAGTAATAGTAATGCTGCTGCTACTAGTACTACTAGGCAACCTCATTTCACTCCTGATATTATTGGGAATTGTTCTAATTTTCCCTAATTATATATGATGCTTGCTGATTCTTTTAAATAGAAGCTATCGTTCATTTTAAGGAAAATTTGATTTATTCTTATACTAGTCAGTATTCTTAATAGAAATAGTTATTGGATTTTACCAAATGCTTTTTCTGAGTCTATTGAGATAGTCATATCATTTTTGTTAGCTTGGTTATTACTATGGTCAATTATGCTAATAGATTTCTTAATATTGAACCAGCCCTGCATTCCTGGTATAAATCCTATTTAGTCATTGTGTATTATGCTGCGAATGACTTTCTGTAATTTCTTTGCTAATATTTTATTTAAGATTTTTGCATCAATATTCATTAGAAAAAGTGGTCTATAATTTTATTTCTCTGTTTTCACCCTATCTGGTTTTGGTATCAGCACCTTGCGTCATTAAAGGAATTTGGTAGGAGTTCTTCTTTCCCCATTTTTTCAAACAGTTATTATTCTTTAAATGTTTGGCTATATTCAGATGTAAATCCATCTGGTCCTGGATTTTTTTTTTCCTTAGGGAGTTGATTAATAGCTTGTTCTATTTCTTTTTCTAAAATGGGACTATTTAAGTAACTCATTTCCTCTTCTGTTAATGTGCGCAATCTATATTTTTGTAAATATTCCTATTAGTTGGGCAAAATAACTCCTAATTATTGTTCTAATTTGTCATCATTGGTGTAAAGTTATCCCTTTTCATTTTTGATATTAAAATTTTGATTTTCTTCTTTCCCGTTTCTAATCAAATTACCTAATGATTTATCTATTTTGTTGTTTTTTAATAAAACCAACTCAGTTTTATTTATTAATTCAATAGTTTTCTTATTTTCAATTTTATTAATCTCCCCTTTATTTTCAGAATTTCAAATTTGGTATTTAATTGGGGGGTTTTAATTTTTTTTCTTTTTCTAGCTTTTTTAGCTGCAAGCCTACTTAATTGATCTTCTCTTTCTCCATTTTATGAAAGTAATCATCTAGAGATATAAAACTTCCCTTGTTCTTAAACAGCTTTGGCTGCCTCCCATAAATTTTGGTATGTTATCTCATTATTGTAATCCTCTTGAATTGAACCTTTCCTCCTCTTTTTTAATTCGTCACAATAATATCAAATTATACCTGAACCCTCTAAGTATACCTATAACAGAGATATAGATCTCAAGAGTTAAAGATATCCTCTTCCAATATAGGATTACAAGCTTTTTAACTTTTATTTATTTTTTATTATACCTTTTTATTGACAGAACATATGCATGGGTAATTTTTACAACATTGTCCCTTGTGCCCACTTCTGTTCTAACTTTTCCCTTCCCTGCCTCCACCCCCTCCTTTAGATGGCAAGGAGTCTCATACATGTTAAACATGTTAAAGTATATCTTAGATACACTATATGTGTGCAGATCCATATAGTTCTCTTATTGCACAAGAAAAATTGGATTCAGAAGGTAAAAATAACCTGAGAAGAAAAACAAAAATGCAAGTAGTCTGCATTCATTTCCCAGTGTTCCTTCTCTGGGTGTAGCTGATTCTGTCTATCATCAATCAATTGGAACTGAATCGGATCTTTTCTTTGTCAAAGTTATCCATCAGAATACATCCTCATATAGTATTGTTGTTGAAGTGTATAATTATCTCCTGGTAATGCTTATTTCACTTAGCATCAGGTCATGTAAGTCTCTCCAAGCCTCTCTGTATTCATCCTGTTGATCATTTCATCATTTCTTACAGAACAATAATATTCCATAACATTCATATATCACAATTTACTCAACCATTCTTCAATTGTTGGGAATCCATTCAATTTCCAGTTTCTAGCCACTACAAAAAGGGCTGCCACAAACATTTTGGAACATACAGGTCCCATTCCCTTCTTTAAGATCTCTTTGGGAGATAAACCCAGTAGTAACACTGCTGGATCAAAGAGTATGCACTCTTCAACAACTTTTTGAGCATAGTTCCAAATTGCTCTCCAGAATAGCTGGATGTATTCACAATTCCAGCAACAACCAGTTTTCCTACACCCTCTCCAAAATTTGTCATTATCTTTTCCTGTCATATTAGGCAATCTGAAAGGTCTGTAGTGGTATCTTAGAGTTATCTTAATTTGAATTTATCTGATCAATAGTGATTTGGAACACCTTTTTATGTGAGTAGAAATAGTTTCAATTTCTTCATCTGAAAATTGTTTGTTCATATCCTTTGACCATTTATAAATTGGACAATGGCTTGATTTCTTATAAATTAGAATCAATTTTCTATATATTTTGGAAATGAGACCTTTGTCAGAACCTTTAACTGTAAAAATGTTCTCCCGGTTTATTGCTTCTCTTTTAATCTTATCTGAATTAGTTTTGTTCGTACAAAAGTTTTTTGGTTTTTTTAAAATTTGATATAATTAAAATTTTCTATTTTGTGATCAATAATGATCTCTAGTTTTTCTTTGGTCACAAATTCCTTCCTCCTTCATAAGTCTGAAAGGTAAACTATCCTACCTTCCTCTAATTTATTTATAATTTCATTCTTTATGCTCAAATCATGAAACCATTTTGATCTTATCTTGGTGTTTGGTGCTAAGTGTAGATCCATGCCTAGTTTCTGCCATAATAAATTGAGTTTTCCCAGAGGTTTTTGTCAAATAGTGAATTCTTATTTCCAAAGTTGGGATCTTTGGGTTTTTCAAACACTAGATTGGTATCGTTATTGACTATTTTATCCTGTGAAGCTAACCTATTCCACTAATCAACTGGTCTATTTCTTAGCCAAAAGAAAAATGGTGTTCTAAATCACTATTGACCAGATAAATGCAAATTAAGACAACTCTGAGATACCACTACACACCTGACAGATTGGTGAAGATGACAGGAAAATATAATGATGAAAGTTGGAGGGGATGTGGGAAGACTAGGATAGAGATACATTGTGCAAATATATCCAACCATTCTGAAAAGCAATTTGGAATTATGCTCAAAAAGTTATCAAACTGTGCATACCTTTTGACCTAACAGTGTTTCTACTGGGCTTATATCCCAAAGAGATCTTAAAGGAGGAAAAGGGAACCACTTGAGGAAAAATTTTTGTGGCAGCATTTTTGTAGTGGCTAGAAACTGGAATCTGAAATGGATGCCCATCAATTGGAGAATGGCTGGATAAATTATGGTATATGAATTATATGAAATATTATTGTTCTGTAAGAAATGACCAACAGGATGATTTCAGAGAGGCCTAAAGAGATTATATGAACTGATACTAAATGAAATAAGCAGAACCAATTAGATCATTATACACAACAAGAAGACTATACAATGATCACTTCTGATGGACATGGCTCTCTCTAACAAAGAGATAATTCAAACCAGTTCCAGTTGTTCAGTAATGAAGAAAACCATGGAACCCTAGAGAGGACCACAAGATAGCATTTTCATGATTTCTGTTGATGTTTGTGTGAATTTTGTTTTCCTTCTCAGGTTTTTTTTTTGTTTCTAGATCCAATTTTTATTGGACAGCAAGATAACTGTATAAATATGTATACATTATATTGGATTTAACATACATTTTAAGATATTTTACATCCATTAGACTATCTGCCATGTAGGGAAGGGTATGAGGGGAAGGAAGGGAAAATTTGGGACAAAAAATTTTGCAAAGGTCAATGTTGAAAAATTACCCATTCATATGTTTTGTAAATAAAAAACTTTAATAAAAAATGGAAGCAAAAAATTAATAAATGAATGAATAAATAAATAGAAAAGAAGTAGAGTTTTATCCAGTCAAAGAGGGAAAAGTACATCCAAAAATCAAAAACATATAAATAAACAAAGTAATATTAGATTTAGATAATAAATAAAGTAAGATTAGATCTGAACCACTGTCATGAGGATGCTGGTGGTATTCACATTCCTGGATTATGGAATGCTGAAAAAATTGATTATACAGCCTGCACTTAGTATAGACAGTGAGTTAGTAAAGGAAATGATAAATTGGATACTCTACATATTTAAAGTTTCCAATATTATAGGATAAATTTTTATCAAATATTATTTCTAACTTAATATCTCACACCTTTAGGTTCAGTAACTCTACATAGCTGCTATATATTATCTTTTTTATATGGAAAAACCCTTCCTTGGTATTGAAAAATTGCAAATTAAAAAAAAAAACATTCTACCACCTTGCCAATTATGTGATCTGAATTTATTTTTTATGAACTTTAGAATTACAGGAATTATTTTTATTTCTTCTTGAGTCTTAAGAGGTAGTAAATATTATAGATATAATGTTGCATCTGAAGTCAGGAAGACCATAATTCAAATTTGATCTTTAATAAGTGCTAATAATGTGACTATAGACAAACCACTTAATTTCTCTGGTCCTCATTTTTATTATATGCAAAATGATTTTCATAACATCTGTAGTATCTAACTAATAGGGTTTTTAATAAAAAAAAAAAACAGAAAAGGAAAATAGAACAAGACACAACAAAATGTTGTCATGTGCCCAGCAGAACATCAGAGAGGATTCAAAATACATATCAATAAATTTAGAGCAACATGGATACATATTTACATATACTCAAACACACACACACACACACATATATATATATACATATATATGTATATATATATACACACACACACATTTACTCATATGTAAATATGAATTAATACCATATCAACATGCCTCACAAATAATGTTTATTTCTTACTTGACAGAATATTTAAGTTTGAATTTGTCAGAGGTCAATGATTACTAGCCATATTATTTTCTAATAAATTGTACACTTGATCCTTATTGCAGTCTTTATGTTCATCTCCTCTTTTCAATTCTTACTAAGTCATCTACTTTAATTCTGTCCTTAATTTTCCTTGTTATTACTTAACCTACTTCCATCCATTGATTCCTCCCTTGTCTTCTTTCCCCAAACTTTGCCTCTCTCTCTGTCCATTTTTCTATTTGTATTTCTTTATAGATTTTCAAGGATGTTATAGCCTTTAAGGTATACATATAGTGTGCTCTATTTAGCCCATTCCTAATATGAATCCTGATATGAGATAGATTTTCAGAACTATGAACCCTCCTCCCCTTGTTAATGCTTCATTGTCTATTCCTTCTCTGCACCTCATTTGTATAATTTAATGACTATTTTGATCTTTTCCTAGGAGGTTTTGCTGTTTAGATTCATATAATACTCAATTCTATCCCAATCATTCTTCTGAGCTACCCAATTACTGTAATTAATATTAAATACATAGTATACATTTTCATGTTAAAAAAACAAATGATTTGTCCATGTTAAATTCCTTGAAAGTGATCTTTGATATTGGCTTTTATATGTAAAATTTTCTATGAAGTTCAGGTTTGGTTGAAAGAAAGTCCTGAAAAACTGCAAGTTCATTGAATGTCCTTTTTGTCTATTTAATATTATATGTAATTTTATTGAATATAATATTTTATGTTTGTGGCAGCTCTTTTTGTTGTAGCTAGAAACTGGAAGATGAATGGATGTCCATCAGTTGGAGAATGGTTGGGTAAATTGTGGTATATGAAGGTTATGGAATATTATTGCTCTGTAAGAAATGACCAGCAGGAGGAATACAGAGAGGCCTGGAGAGACTTAAATCAACTGATGCTGAGTGAAATGAGCAGAACCAGAAGATCACTGTACACCTCAACAACAATACTGTATGAGGATGTATTCTGATGGAAGTGGAAATCTTCAACATAAAGAAGATCCAACTCACTTCCAGTTGATCAATGATGGACAGAGGTAGCTACACCCAGAGAAGAAACACTGGGAAGTGAATGTAAATTGTTAGCACTAATATCTGTCTGCCCAGGTTGCATGTACCTTCGGATTCTAATGTTTATTGTGCAACAAGAAAATGATATTCACACACATGTATTGTACCTAGACTATATTGTAACACATGTAAAATGTATGGGATTGCCTGTCATCGGGGGAAGGGAATAGAGGGAGGGGGGGTAATTTGGAAAAATGAATACAAGGGATAATATTATAAAAATATATATATATAATAAAAAAAATTTAAAAAAAGAATATAATATTTTAGCCACAGTTCTAGTGTGTATACACACACACACACACATATATATATATATACATATATATATATATATATATATGTATATATATATACATCATTCCAGTATCTGAATTATTTTATTTTAGCTACTGATAAAACCTGTATAGTTCTACTAGTAGCTCTATTATATTTGAAATTTTTTGTTTATTTTTTGCAAAATTTGTTTTTTCGATCGGGGGGTTTCAAAATTTGGCAAAAATATACCTATGTGTTTTCCACAAAGGATCTCTTTGAGATGGTGATTAGTGAATCTTTTCTATTTCTCCTTTCCATGCATGTTCTTTAACTCAAAGACAATTTTCTTGGATTATTTCCTGCATTATTGTGTGAAGGTTCTTTCTTTGGTCATAGTTTTCAGTTAGCTCATTTATTTTTATATTTTCTCTTCTTGATCTGCTCTTCAAATCTGTTGGGGTTTTTTTTTATAAGATGTTTCACATTATTTTGTTGAAGTTTTTTCATTTTTATATTATATTTTGTGATTTTTTTGCTACATATAAAATATCAAACTATTATTTTCACTGGCTTTCTCTTGCCCAATTTGAATATTCAAAGAGTTATTTTGATCTTTACAAATGTATCTATTTTTCTAGTTGGTTGACTTTTTTTATAATATTATTTTTTCTTGGGTGGTTTTTTTGTTTTTGTTTTTGTTTTTGTTTTCCTTTTTTGGTTTACCAATCCCTAGTAGCGTCTAACATCTGGTAACAGCAAAACATAAAATCTGAGATAGAATTTTTATGTGGATTAAGAAAATCTAAACTAAAAATAACATTTTCGATACAATAAAAATTTTGACAAGTCTATTTTAAAAATAGATCACCAAAATTAAAAATTAAAATGAGTAATACAACTTGGGATTTAAAATAAAATTTCAATTTAACTTAAAAGCTACTCCAACAATTTTGCTTTTGTAGCTATTCTTTTTTAAATTTAATTTAGTTTTATTTTTTAGTAAAACTTATTTATTTTCAAAACATATGCCTGGATAATTTTCAACATTCACCTTTGTAAAACCTTTTTTTTTTTTTTCCCCAATTTTTTCCCCTTTCTTCCCCTAACTCTCATCCCTGAAGGGCAAGTAATCCAAAAATTCTTCTAATCATATTTCCACAATTATCATGCTATACAAGAAAAAGCAGTTCAAAAAGGAAAAAAAAAAGAGAGAGAGAGAGAAAAAATGCAAGTAAACATCAACAACAACAACAACCAAAAAAAGTGAAAATGCTATGCTATGATCCACAAAGTCCCAACAATCCTCCCTCAGGGTCCAGATGGCTCTCTTCATTACAAGACCATTGGAACTGGCCTGAATCATCTAACTGTTGAAAAGAGCCATGTCCATCAGAATTGATCTTCCTAGAATCTTGTTGCTATGGACGATGATCTCCTGGTTCTGCTGATTTCACTGTTAACATCAATTCATGTTCAATCCTCTATATGTTTTCAAAAAGAGGCCTTTATCAGAATGCTTATATGTAAATTTCCCCCCAGTTTAGTGGTTCCCTTCCAATTTTGTCTGCATTGGTATTGTTTATACAAAAACTTTTTAACTTAATATAATTAATTATCTATTTTGCACTATAACAATAAGAACAATAATTTCAGTTTATGCTAGAATTTTTTTTCCTTTTTCTGAGACTGGGGTTAAGTGACTTGCCCAGGGTCATACAGCTAGGAAGTGTTAAGTGTCTGAGACCAGATTTGAACTCGGGTCCTCCTGAATTCAGGCCTGGTGCTCTATCCACTACGTCACCTAGTTGCCCCCCCAGTTTATGCTAGAATTTAAAATTAATTCATCAGCATTAATTAAATTCCAGGTCCCATGTTAGGAAATGAGTAGACAAAAACAAAAAATAAACAGTTCTTATCTTCCAGAGCATAATTTATTCATTCCCATAACATTTGTTTTTTTAAAACAAACCACAATTATAGAAAGTAAGCATCATTACTAACTACAGAGAGATGAAATGAACATATGTTAGCTAGTGACCACTAGTTCCAAAACTTAGAAGTAGTTTCCCAAGGTAATATCTTATTACCTTAGGACTCATACCAAAAATGAAAAAGCAAAAGAAGCAAGAAAACAAACATTTTTAAATATTTTTTATAATGTCTTTGGGATACAAATCCAGTGGAAACACTGCTCTCTCTCTCCCTCCCTCCCTAATCCTATCCTTTCCTTTCCATCCTTTTCCTTCCCTCTCCCTCCCCCCTCTCCTTCCTTCCGTTTCCTTTCCTTTGTCCGTTCTTTCCTCCTTCTCTCTCCCTCTCTCTCTCTCTCTTTCTCTCTCTCTCTCTCTCTCTCTCTCTCTCTCTCTCTCTCTCTCTCTCTCTCTCTTTTCTCTCTCTCTCTTTTCTCTCTCTCTCTCTCTCTCTCTCTCTCTCTCTCTCTCTCTCTCTCTCTCTCTCTCTCTCACACACACACACACACACACACACATTGTCTATATCACTTATGTATCAAATGAGCAAATGAAGTAACAAAATGTCCTACCTCAAAGAGTTATTGGAGATATCAAATGAGATAGTAGATCTAAATGACTTTTCAGACCTTAAAGAATTTTAGAAATGTAAGCTGTCCTTCCAAGATTTCTTACTATCCATTGGATTTTGGGCAAACCAATCTCTTAGAACTTTAAAATGTTTAAAATAAGATAGTTGGATTAGATTATTTCTAATATAACTCCTTATAGACAGAGATTGTTTTATGTTTTGTTATTTATTATCAGAGCCTAAGGCAATGCTTTTTACATAATACATTCTTTTTTAAAAAGTCATTAAATTAAACTAGCAGTTTCAGAGTGTTGACATTACTGTCCCACAACCTAGAAGATAATTAAATCCATGCTTATTTAATTTTTGGTTTAAAAAAAAAGATACTATAGGATTCTGAAATTACAGATTTAGAACTAGAAAGGACCTTATACTTAATAAAGCAGAACTAGAGCCCAGGAATGTTGACCCAATAGGTTCAACATTCTCTCCACGGGAAATAAATAATATCGCACAATAGCTTTTATTTATCTAGAACAGCCACCCCTGGGTAATGTGGTCATGGCTTTTACACTAACACTGTCATTTTCTCCTTTCCAGCTCTTCTTTTTCATCTTTCTCATTCTCATTTATTAATGTAGGAAATAGTTCAGAAGTGGCATCCCTCCCAAGTCAAAATATAGAGACATATATATGAAGTTTTCTAGCTGAAAGAGAAAAAAAAAGCAAATTTATTGGGATGGATTTATGGTTATTATCATTCCACCACCAGCATTGTATCCATTCTAAGAAGAAAACATCCTTCTTCAACTTCTAATTATACCCTAGATTATTTAAGACCATATGAAAGTCATGGTAGCATGATACAGTGCCTAGGCCATATTCCATAAATATTCTCATTCATTCATTCATAGGATAATACTAATTTAGACTCAAGGGCTTTAACTTAATTCCTTCATTTTATGAATTAAGAAACTGAAGCACAGAGAGATTAAGTGACATGCCTAGGATCACCTTTACCATTTGTCCTGATTGCTAATTAGGTTGGCTTCAGCTCCAGTTTATCCTCTTCTACCATGCTCACCTTCTCTCCTTTTATTTCTATGTTTCCTTGGATCCGCATGCTCATTCAAGTAAGTCTAAATCTTTGTTCTTCACTTCCATTTGATGTTTTAAAACTTGGAAGACAGGTCTTCGACATGACTGAAAATCCCAAACAGCATGGTCTCCTTCAACTCTAAAACTAGAATCATTTGAATCTATTACTTCTCCTGAAACATTAAGAAGTCTTGCTCAAAGACTGCCTTGATAAGGTTCCCCCAAGGTCTTATGATTATAGGAAAGACTTCCCAAATTTTCTGAATCTTAAAAACACAGGGTAAAGTGCCATGCCATCAATTGAGAATAATTTATTAAATATTTGCTAAGTATAAGTCATTATGCTAGGGATACATTGAAAAAAACAAGAACAAAAATTTCTCCCCTTAAAAGGAGAGTACATAAATATCAGTTTCAGTATGTTTTTTTTTCCTTCCAATGATTTCAAATTTATGTTGTATTATTGCCTACCTTGTATCCATTGATTTTTTTTTTTCTTTTTTTAGGCTGGGGTTAGTCACACAGCTAGGAAGTGCTAAGTGTCTGAGACCAGATTTGAACTCAGGTCCTCCTGAATTCAAGGCTGGTGCTCTATCCACTGCGCCACCTATTGATTGATTGATACAAATTATTTTGTAACTGGATGGTAAACTTAAAGGGAAGGCAGTAGCTGTTGGAGGGACTGAGCAAGGCTCCCCTGAAGAAAGTTGTGCTTTATTAAAATTATTTTTATTAAAAATTACACTTCATTAGAATTATCGTGGATTATACTTTAGATGGAAAATGATGGCAATGAATAGTCATCACTGTAATGCATTATATAGCCATAATAATCTTTTTTTAATTCCTTATGTTATTCATTTTGCTTTTCCATTCAAGAAGCTTCCATAGTACTCTACTTTCCAATTCTTCCATAACCTAGAACATTTCTAAATAAATAAATGTAATTTTCCATTGTACTACAATAGAAACCATTAAAATCAGTATCTTTGTTTATCTCAGAATATAACCTATAATCGTGATGATAATAATAATAATAATAATAAAGTTAAGGACAATAATAGAATTTCTAGAATTATTTTATATTTTCAAAATATTTTCTATATATTCTTTCATTTTAGTCTCACAATAACCATGTTAGGTAAGCACTACAGATATTATCACCTATTATTTATAGATAAGGAAAGTGATGATAGAGAAGTAACAGCATCATAGAATCAGATGTCATGTTAGAAACTATTTCAGAAAACTTCTAGTCTAGCCTTCTTATTTTATTGATAGAAAAACTAGTTTCACATGCATTGTCTTTCCAAATAGATTAGAAGCTCTTGAGAACAGGGTATGTGTTTTATATTTTTCCTGCATCCCTGATAGCATTGTAGTACTTTACCTGTCAATAGATTGATAGATAAATAGTTGGTTAAACCCTGACCTTCTAGTTACTTACAAATTTTGCTTTGATACCCCAATTTGATTTGTACCCATTTCAACAATTTTAAGCAACAGCTTCAAAATACAGATTTTATGTGAATAATTTTCTCTGAGAGATCTATGCTTCATCAAGAAACTCTCTGAGATCAGGAATTGGAAACAGATTTGGTATTTTATTTGATTCTCATCCTACGTATATGCCAATATCTTCTTGGGTACTCATTTTTATTTTTAAAAAACCCATTTTGGAATAGACATAACACAGCAAACCTCAATATGATCTTAATGATGAAAGATAAAAATATAATAAAATAATAAAGAGTATGAAGCTATTTTATTCAAATCACATTAAGCTTTAAAGACATACACTGAAGTGCTGAAATGCTATAAAATCAGTATAAGTTTTCAAATTTGACATGTAAAATAAAATACAGCTCTTTGGAAAGATTGAACTTAATGAATGGAAAAGCAAGGTTTAATTTCTTTGGTGAGGGATGAGAAGGATGCTGATAGAGGTTGGTAAGATGAGATACAATTCTGGTAAGAAAAAATATTAGCTAAATATTAACACTTACTCTGGATGTACATGTCAAGTGTCAAGTCATTGGTTTTGTGTGATGATTCTGAAATGGAAATTCCATAACCAGTGGTGATCAGATCTCAAAAGGTTAAAACTATGTTTTAGTTAAGCATTCATAAATCAAGATTCTTATCCAAAATATTTTATAATCAATTATGGTTTAGACATGGGATTATATGTTTAGATGAAAGTTGATAAGCCTGAGTTCTAGCCCCAAGGTCTGCCATTAGTAAGTTGTTTGATCTTGCACAATGGAGTGTTGTCTAGACTTCAATTTCCTTAGTCTAAAATGTCATTGTTGGCTTAAATAATCTCAGGTATTCCCACCTCTATAATATTTTTATATTAAATGTCATAAAAATATACATAAGAATGACAATGATAGAGGACCTGGATTCTAGTTTAGTCCCTAGCAAAATAAGTCACAAATATCACTTCTAGAATAAAATGGAAAAGTCTCTATTATTTAATGTCTTTTTCACAATCTGTGACCTACTTTTCTAGCCTTATTATATATTATTCCTCTTTCTGTACTCTATTGTCCTGCCAATCTCACTTTCTAGATGTTCCTCACATATGACAATTCATATCTTATTTCTACATCTTTCCTTTCTGGCATCTCCTTTTTATTAACATACCATGTTGTTGTTGAGTTGTTTTGAGTAATTGGCAAAGATGATTGAATGGTTTGCCATTTCCTTCTCCAATTCATTTTACTTACTTTATTTCAAAGTTCATATCTGCATGAATTCTTCTTCTTCTTCTTCTTCTTCTTCTTCTTCTTCTTCTTCTTCTTCTTCTTCTTCTTCTTCTTCTTCTTCTTTCTTCTTCTTTTTTCTCCACTGCTATAATTATTACTAATACTATTATAATTACAATGATAATGATAATAACAATAGATAGCATTTATATAGTACTTTAATCAAGTACTTTCTGTAAGACAGAAAGGTTTAAATTCAATTTTAGCCTCATATACTTACTAGCTGTGTGACCTTGGGGAAATCACAGAAACCTTTGTCCACTTAAATTTTCTCAACTATAAAATGGGAATAATCATAACACCTAAATTATAGAGCTATTGTAAGAGTTAAATGAGATATTTGTAGAGTGCTATGTAATATTCTATAAAAATGCTGATTACTATGCAAAGTCTGATACATGTGCTATAAGTCTGAGCGACCCCATGTTTAAAATCTTGCTTAAACTTTAAGAAGGTAAGCAGCCAGCCAGATTGCATGAGATTTTGGATCACAAATATCTTCGTGCACAGGAACACTGACATCTGATATTGGGAGGACTTGAAGCTACACAAATCCCTTCTAATTAAATGAGCACCACTCCACTTACTTTTGCCTTTAAATGGAAGTCCTTTTCTCCAGTCTGGGAAAGTGATGTGCAATTTGAAATCTGAACTTGCTATACCCAACTGCTTACTGCTTTGGTGTTCTAATGAAATTCTTTTACCTTTCCTTTCTTGAGTTTGCCCTTCTGACCTGAATGAGATCAAACCAAAATTTCTTTTACTATGATTGTTTTTATTTTATCCTCATGGCAGCTCTAGGATATAGGTGCTGCTACTATTACAATATCCTTATTTTATAGATGGGGAAACTGAGGCAGATGAGTCAACCCAGATAGTCAACCCTTTGAGTCAAAATTTGAATTTTGTTCTTTCTTACTCCAGATCCAATACTCCATCCACTTCACCAACTCAAAAAGTGTCTGTCCCTACTCTCTGTCTCTTTCTCTGTTTCTCTCCATTTCTGTGTCTCTGTCTCTATCTCTCACACATAAAATTATATACACAAAACTTTGTGTTTATTTTGGATATACTTATGTATAGAGATTTTTCTTCCTTGTTAAAAAAGAAAACTATAAGATCCTTGAGAGTAGGAATGATTTCATTTAATTTTCTTTTTATCTCCAGACCCTAGCTTGGTACATAATAGCTGCTTGTTAAATGGTTCAAACATGTTTCTTGAATGACTAGATGAAATTTCATGGAGCAAAAGTGTCTTTAGACTGGGAGAATTCAAGGGAAATAATTATCTACACAGCATTTTTTATATTTTTCATTAACATTCCTTTAAACTCAAGGGACACATGAAACAAAGAAAACAAAATGATTGCTAAAAAGTGGATTTACTCTGATGTTTCTCTCCAGTAATCTCACATTAGAGCAAATGTTAATGTTTCAAATTTCCATATGTCAAATATGACTTAGCTTATATTAAAATACTGCCCACTCCATAACTATGTTGGCTAAATGCCTGAAGGCGTTTATAATGAATTTTAAGGAACATTATAAATAGCTTATTTAGTCTTTCCAAAAGTTAGAAACTTCAATAAAGAAACAGGGAACTTAGGGGGATTTGCCTAGCTATCTTTGTAAGAATCTTAGAAGACCTTAAAAGAATTCTAAATAAACAAAGTCTTTCCTTCAACCCAGACACAAAAACTCAGGAGTTCCTCTCTTACCTTTAAATGGCTCTAGCAGCCTACCAGCAGACCACACTCATCAGTATAGAGGAGGCCCAGATTTCAGACCCCAGATCCTACTGTGATACACAAACACCAATCAACTATCCCATTAGCTTCCAGTTTGTTTACAGTAAACACTCAGACCAAGCTAATCCAGAGCAGCTCAGTACATCCTGAAAAATTTTTTTTAGATGCTATAAAACTGCTCATTGTTAACTCTCATTCTTTACATATATATGTATATACATATATATGTGTATGTGTATACATATACATATATGCATATTCATATTTATATGCATACACAGATGTATTTATAAATTTATGTATTTTATGTATTTATGTATAAATATACATACACACATATATTTATATACATATATAGACAGACAGAGAGAGAAAGAGATAGAGAACTTCTTTTAGAGAACTGAAAAAAAGTAATAAATTGTTTTTTTTTTTTACAAAGGGTTATTTTCCTGATCATAATTTCCTAGTTTCAGGTAGCTACTATAATAAAAAAGACAAAATAAGATACATGTATATTCATGTCTACATATGCACACACACACACACACACACACACATATATATATATACACATATGTATTGTGATAATCTACATGTGTGTATATGTGTACACCAAACTCTGTTAACACCCATGCACTCATGGTCATAGGATCTTTTTTTTTTCAATTTGAGGAGACAATACAATTTATAATTCATCCAGAATTGTATTTGAAATATAGATTTTTTTTCCATCCTAGACTTTTCTAGTGCATGCAGCTGGTGTCATTCTTTATTGGTATTGGAGGGAGATTGACTTCAGAGGGCTGTTTTCCAACTTCTAGATGATTCTCTATAACACAGGGAGTGCAAATATGAGTTGTAGTAACATGGTTGGCAGGAATAGGGGCTGTCCCATGGGTAGCATCCCCAAAGCCAGATTCAGAGAGAGCTGAGTTTCTCATCTGGTGGCAAGTTAAAAGGTTTAGTTACAGCACTATCCCTAGAGGAGAAAAGTATAGGAGATATTATTTCCCGGTGAAGGATATAGTCAGTAAAGTAGCTCACATTGGCAAGAAGGCTATCTGCTTAAAATTAAAGAAGAGAAAAGATTTCTTTTAAGATATCCAAGCAGAGTTTATCTTGTGAAAATCATTCTCATGAAGCCTTAGTTCTGTCATTCTCTTAAATCAAATCTTACATCTTCTGTGAAAAGGTGCTTATTACATGCTATTTATAAACACCTTTTTTAATGTTTGCAAAAGTCTTATTTTCTTTTCACAAAAAATTAAGAGCTACCTAAGAGATTTAAATCAACTTCTAAGATATGTTTGTGGCATATATAAAGAAATACTGTCATCAAAGGAAGAATATATCTGACTTTCAAAAAAAAAGTATATTATTATAGTCTAACTAAATAACCAATTACATGTCAGTAATAACTAACCACTGTATTTAAATATCAGAAAACAGCCAGGCATGGGTATCCCAATCTCACTTTGAAGCTTGAACATTGTGGTATATATTTCTTACTGAAATTCAAGAGAGCAGAATCATTTCCCCAAATGTTTGAACTCTAAATAGATATTTAATAAATCAGCATAATAGAGAATAATTATTCTCTACTGAGCATTCTCTCCTCTTCCCTCCCAGTTGTAATTAAAATTGCTCATAGGGTTAAGAATCTGATGAATTCTAAGTAGTTCATGTAAAAAAGAAAAAATGAGAACTGCTTAGCTCACCATTTAATAATATTCACCATTTCTGAAATATTGTTTATACTGTCTACACTTATATAAACCCAAAGTTCTGCAAACTTGGCAGAAAGTCATAGATCAATACAATAGTAAAGGTAAGGATTAAAGTAAATTATTATCCTATAAGATGATGGAGACTGTAATTTTAACTTGTATTAAAAAAAACTACAGAGTACAGTAATATTGCCCCATAGAATAAATTCATCAGTTATTCCTGTTGACTGATGTATATTCTAGTTTAATTGCCCATGAAAGAGTTCTTTTTTCTGATGCTTTCCTTTTTATCTATTTCATTTTTTGTAGTTGACTGGTACAAGCTACAGCTGTCAGGTTAAGCAAATTTCTCATAAATGTATTTATATAAAACCAGAAGTTACAAAGATTACATATATATATATATATATATATATATAATATATATATATATGTATATATATATATATACACACACATATACACATGCACACATACACATACACGTGTATATGTGTGTGTATATGTGCAACTAAAATATCATTTCTGGAAGTCTCTTTAAAACTTGGTGTGCAAATCATTAGCCACTGATAAAGTTATGATAGTAGCCTCTAGAAAAGTAGACTGTGATGCTGAATGAGCCTATAATCTTATTATTACTCAACTTTTAGAAAATGACAACATAAAATGAATGAATATTTGATGAATAACTAAGAAAAGAATGAAAACAAGAGATATGATAAGCATCAGATATGATTACTACCAAAACAGGCTCACAAAAATAGTTGGAAATTCACCCAGAGTACCCAGTTTATTTTCATTAGCTACTACAAAAGCTGAGAACAATAGCAAGATCCAGCTGTGGCTTGTCTTAAGCTAAAGTCCCAGCTCTACTTGAAGGGGACCTCAACTTGAGATGAACTGGCCGAGACAAATGTTCAGACTACACTTTAAATGGCAGCTGGTTATTAAATGACTCCCAATAGGGTGAACACTTGCTATTGACAATAAGGTAATATATAAGGGCAATCAGGATGGGAATGTGAATGAAAAATCTTTAATCTGAAATTACAGCTGTCAGAGTTATATTATAAAACATGAAAGTTGCATCTGCAGTTAGAATTAATGTGTCCCCAAAGCCAAGTTTCTCATAAACTGCATCTTGCAGATACGTATTTTATAAATAGACTCACTATCTTCTATAAATCAAAGAGAACTGTGGTCTATATTAAGGAATTAAACAGGGTCATCTCTCCTAGTGGTGAAATGTGTTGAGCAATATTTTGGGGGAAAATGAACATTGATTTACAAAGTTGAAAAGATAGGGCCAACATATCCTTTAACAGCAATATTCATTGATGTCTAGAGTCACAACAAATGATTCCAATTGTTTTTTTTTTCTTTTACAAACTATGAAAGTATTAAATAGTCATTATGATTATTCTTAAAAAGAGAGAAAATTATTTATAATATGAATTATTTCTAAGTGGCTCCTTTACCAATAAAAAGCTAAATATTGGTAGGGTAGTTTATTTCAAAAGCTGGTTGATTATAAATTCCCTGGGAGCAATTATATACCCTTTATAGAACTCATAAGTCTGAACTAATTCACATCTATGTCATATATCGAAATTTGTTATTTACTTCCTTTCCTTCCTTAGTAATGGTACATAAACAAACAGGTTTATTATTTTTTTATGAAGGCAATAGTTAACTAAATGCAACCTTGTTAAATTTAATCACATCATTGATCAAATTATAACTCTCCTATACCAGTGATCTTGAGTTAAATTATTTTTATGTTTACTCAGAAGGGCTAGAATGTGGTATCATCATTATTCATTTTCTCCAATATTTCATTATTCCCATAATATTGTTTTATTGTGTTTTGGGGAACAATATGTGCATTTTAAATCAATATTTTAATGTCATGATTTATCCTTTAAATATACATATATATGGGCACAAATATAAACAAACACATGTGTGTCCAAATGGTTAAGATTGGCATCATCCTTATTGTATTTTATTCCATTAGTAATAATTCCATAGTTTTTAATTTCTTCTAGAAAGACTCAGAAATTATTCCTACTGCTAAGGTACAAGAAACTAAAAGATGACCACTGGTAATGAATAAGATTTCTAGGGAAATATATTTGCTTGAAAATATTTAACTTTCTTGGGTATAAAATAAGCCATGCCAGAAAAAAAAATACTGATTCTATTTATTTTCTGCTGGTATTTAACAGAAAGATTAAACTTATAAAAACAAACATAAAAAATTGGTGTGACTTGATCAATGTTGGGAACTACTTTAATCTTTCCACTATAGATTTTTCTCAGTTGCAAAAAAAGTTACACCTGAAGATAGTTGGTCTGGTCAACCCATGAGGTCAGAAGACTTCAGCTGCCTAATTGACTGGCTGATTTTCTCTTCAACATCTGGGTTTATAAATGGATATCATCTGCTATTGGATTTTCACAAGTGACATCAGTGGCTAAAATAGCTTTTTTTGTCTGTGTCTCAACTATATAGATCTTGGACTCAATTTTCTATGCCTTTATGACCTCTAGCCTGGATTATTATTGGAAGATTTTCCTAGGGACACTCTAGCAGACCACCCAGAAGCTTCAGCTAGTGTGTAAAAACAACTCCTAATGAGTAGGCAGACTAATGAGAAAGCAGGCCACACAATCCTAGCCCAAATTCTAGCATGCAAAAATCTTGAAACAGATCTATTAGTTCAAGGTTTCCTGAGCCAGATAGATTTAGATTTTTTTGTCACAGATCAAAGTCTGGAATAATAACGTCACAATGGCATTAATATGTTGTTAATGAAACATAATTTGATGTCACTTTGAGTGAGCTATTGCACTATTATCTTTTGAGTTTACTAAATTAGAACTTTGTATTTTTCCTATGAAATGTGATTTTAAAAATCTACTATTTCATGCTTAGTTATAAAAGACTAAAATAAATGAAAAAACTTGAATTGGAGATCTGAAATTTAAACTCTAACTATGTACCTCTGAGAACTTCAGAAGTCACATCGCCTTCTTTGACATCAAATACTCCTGTGTAGAATGAGGGAAATGGGCGTTCTAAAAGTCCTTCTAGCTCTAAAGCTGTCATCGACATCATTATCACCATCATAACTTGTATTTACCATCTTATGACTTGTGAAACTCTTTAAAAATATTACCTTATTTAATCCTTACAACAACCCTAGAAAGCATTTAGAGAAAAGAAAATGGAAGCAGACAAAAGTTTAATGACTCATCCAGTGTATGTGAGAAGAGATTTGAAACTTAGGTCTACTTGACTCCAGTTCCAATATTCTATCCATTGCACTATTTGCCATTGTATCATCTTTGCATCTAGATGCCTGAGGAAGTGTTGGTATAAGTTTTAAGGAAAGAGAAAGAAAACAGAGAAACACAAAAGGAAGAAGAGGGAAAGGGAAGAGGAGAGAGGAGGGAAGTGAAGGAGAGAGAGAGAGAGAGGGAGGGCGAAAGAAGAATTGTCATGAGATAGAGAAAAGAGACACATAAAAATAAATGGATAGAGAAGAAAAGAAAGTTTTCTAATTACTAAATCATTACTGTCTCAAATATAGAGCCAAAGTTACTCTCATTTTCACTTAGAAACCTAGACATGTTAAGAATTTGGGGCTACAGAAGTAATTTTCTCTCAATAATGAAAGACTTTTTGATCTGGAGTTGAAATCAGATGAGGGATGCAGGAAGAAAGCACATGCTCACATCTTCTAGATGAAGAAATAAGGAGTTAGTGCCTGGCATCCTGAGGCCTGGGAAAGAAAAAGGAGAAGGAGCAAAGAGAGAAGATACTGGAAAAGAAAAGCAGCTGGATGAAGATACTAGGGTTTCAAGTCAGATACCTCAAGCTGACCTATGTATTTCTTCCATCCAAAAATTAATGGGCCTTAAACGGCCCATCAGCCACTTCCTATAACATAATTCAAAGGGCTTCTCAGACTTTGCTTCAAATAGCAAGTAGAGCCCAGAGAGCCACATTTCAGAAGAAAACAACCTCTGTTACAGCCTTACTCTTACCAAGATCTCATTTGCAATCACTTCAAATAGTAGCTTCGAATGGATGATCCCATTTCACAGATTTGAATTGGGGGAACCATAGAAATCAAAATATCCATTCACTACAATGCTTATTCTTCTTTGCTAATTTTACTATCCTAGTCTTCTTTTTGCAGTACAATACCACAAATGCTAGGAACCAACAGAAAATTGTGTATGTGGTTATTTTTTTCTTCCTTTTTCTGATGATTACTGAAACTCTTCTATGAATTTCAAGTTTTATTTGCCTAGATTTTATAAATACTTAAATTATTTTTTTCTTCTCTCTACTCCTCACCCTTATGTTTCTTAAAGCTGATTAAAATAGATTGATCTTATTGAATATTGATATTATTGATATCGATATTATGCCATTGGAAAAGACTGAATTCTAAAATTTTCAAGCTGATATTTATACTAACTAGTCTTACTGCATGTGTGCGAATTAAAGTTTGTTTTTTTTTAATCAGATTACAGTCTCACCAGATTTTTACATACAAGAATAAAAAAGCAAATGGAAAATCATTAAGTCTTAAGATGCTTGATACAGATCTGACATTAATTGGTATAGTGCCACTGAAGAGGGCAATTTATTGATTTGAATCTGTTTCCTCATCTGTAAAATAAGAAGTAATGTAATGGATTGTCTTAAGATATCTTTTTTAAAATTCTATTATTCTTTAGTATATTTAGATATATTTAAGATTATAACTAAATTTTCCTTTATTCTAAATATACAGGATATTAAATCAAAGAGAACAGAAAATTGTGAAATTGAGCTTAATCACAAATCCCAAATGATTCCAAATTCCACTGTTATGGCCACATGTAGACCACTGGGTTAGTGGTCAAAGGAAATCTATATTGGCATCCCAACTTTGCAATTTTATTACCAATGAAAAAGTTCAGGCAAGTAATTTTACCTATCTAGATGAGAGAGGAAGTTGAACTTAATGATAAGTAAGGCTTCTTCCAGTTCAAGTTGTCAGACTCCCAAGTGTATTCTTGAAAACTATCCCAGGAAAACTGAGTGGATGCCCACCAATTGGAGAATGGCTGAATAAATTGTGGTATATGAATGTTATGGAATATTATTGTTCTGTAAGAAATGATCAGCAGGATGATTTCAGAAAGGCCTGGAGAGACTTATATGAACTGCTGCTGAGTGAAATGAGCAGGACCAGGAGATCATCATATACTTCAACAATACTATATGATGATCAATTCTTATGAACGTGATTCTCTTCAACAATGAGATGAACCAAATCAGTTCCATTTGTTCAATAATGTATATAACCAGCTTCACCCAGGAAAAGAATGTGAACCACTACATAGAATTCCCAATCCCTCTATTTTTGTCTGCCTGTATTTTTTATTTCCTTCACAGGTTAATTGTACACTATTTCAAAGTTCAATTCTTCTTGTGCAGCAAAATAACTATATGGACATGTATACATATATTGTATTTAACATCTATTTTAACATACTTAACATGTATTGGTCTACCTGCCATGTGGGGGAGGGGATACGGGGAAGGAGGGGAAAAATTGGAACAAAAGGTTTTGCAATTTTCAATGCTGAAAAATTAACCATGCCTATATCTTGTAAATGAAAAGCTAAAATAAAAAAAGAAAACTATCCCAGGGTTATCAGTGAGGAATTCTTTTTTTTTTTTTTATTTTTTTTTTATTGTAGCTTTTTATATACAAAACATATGCATGGGTAATTTTTCAACACTGACCCTTCCAAAAACTTCTGTTCCAACTTTTCCCCTCATTCTCTTCACCCCCTCCCCTAGATGGCAGGTAGTCCCAAACATGTGAAATAAGTTAAAGTATATGTTAAATACAATATATGTATACATATTTATAGTTATCTTGTTGCATAGGAAAGATTGGATTTAGAAAGAAGGTAAAAATAACCTGAGAAGACAAAAAAAAAAAAAAAAAAGAAAGAAAGAAAGAAAGAAAATGCAAACAAACAGTAACAAAAAGAATGGAAATGTTATATTGTGGTCCATACTGATTTTCCAGTGTTCTTTCTCTGGGTGTAGCTGGTTCTATACATTACCGATCAATTGGAACTGATTTGTATCCTCTCATTGTTGAAGAGAGCCATCCATGTCCATCAGAATTGATCCTCATATAGTATTGTTTTTGAAGAGTATAATAATCTCCTGGTTCTGCTCATTTCAATTAACATTAAGTTCATATATGTCTTTCCAAATCTCTCTGTATTCATCCTGCTGGTCATTTCTTATAAAACAATAATATTCCATAACATTCATATAGCACAATTTATTCAGTCATTCTCTAACTGATGGGCATCCATTCATTTTCCAGTTTCTAGCCACTATGAAAAGGGCTGCCACAAAAAATTTTGCACATATGGGTTCCTTTCCCTTCTTTAATATCTCTTTGTGATATAAGCCCATTAGTAACACTCCTGGATCAAAGGGTATGCACACTTTGATAACTTTTTGAGTATAGTTCCAAATTGCTCTCCAGAATGGTTGGATTCATTCACAACTCCACCAACAATGCATCCATGTCCCATTTTTCCCACTTCCCCTCCAACAGTCATTATTATCTTTTCCTGTCATCTTAATCAATCTGACAGGTGTGTAGTGGTATCACAGAGTTGTCTTAATTTACATTTATCTGATTTACAATGAATTGGAGCACTTTTTCTTATGACTAGAAGTAGTTTAAATTTCTTCATCTGAAAATTGTCTGTTCATATCCTTTAACCATTTATCAATTGAATAATGGTTTGATTTCTTATAAATTAGAGTCAATACTCTATATATTTTGGAAATGAGGCCTTTATCAGAACACTTAGCTGTAAAAATGTTTGCCAGTTTATTGCTTCCCTTCTAATCCTGTACACATTAGTTTTGTTTGTACAAAGGCTTTTTAATTTGATATAATCAAAATTTTCTATTTTGTGATCAATAATGATCTCTAGCTCTTCTTTGGTCACAAATTCCTTCCTCCTCCACAAGTCTGAGAGGTAAACTATCCTATGTTCCTCTAATTTATTTATAATCTCATTGTTTATGCCTAGATCATGAACCTATTTTTACCTTATCTTGGTGTACGGTGTTAAGTATGGTCAATGCTTAGTTTCTGCCATACTAATTTCCAATTTTCCGAGGAATTTTTTTGTAAAATAATGAATTATTATCCCAAAGGCTGAGGTGTTTGAGTTTGCCAAATACTAGATTGCTATAGTTATTGACTATTTTGTCTTGTGAACCTAACCTATTCCACTGATCAACTAGTCTATTTCTTAGCCAATACCAAATGGTTTTGGTGACTGCTACTTTATAATATAGTTTTAGATCAGGTAAAGGTAGGCCACCTTCATTTGCTTTTTATTTTCATTAGTTCCCTTGAAATTTTTGTCTTTTGTGTTCTTCCAGATGAATTTTGTTGTTATTTTTTCTAGGTCATTAAAATAGTTTCTTGGAAGTCCTATTAGTATAGCACTAAATAAATAGATTAGGTAGTATTGTCATCTTCATTATATTTGTTCAACCTAATCAGGATCATCCAGTTGATCACATCTTCCCTGACTGCTGAAAAAAAGAGTGAAAATACCATAAAAGGAGGTGATCACACCCTCCCTGACATCTCAGAAGGGAGATGAAAAGCAAAAGAAAATGGGGAATCAAATCAAATTAGCAGGGGCTCAGTCTTAAAATAGGTACACATAAGTCCATGAATATGGGAGGTATTACAAATAATTACATAAGTTACATAAGCACATAGTAATATAACACAGGCTAGTGGTGATGTAAAAAATAACATGAACCAACATGAGGAATTGTACATGTCTGTAAATCCTAGAAATAGTCCAAAACCAATCTATTGTCCATTAGTTCATGTGCCAGGAATCCAATAATTCCTGCAAGTTTTGAAGTCCTGCAATAGTCTCATCTTGTGTTAGGGAATCCAGTGATTACTGCAGATTTTGTTTTAGGTCTTGTTTTGAGTGGTTTTTTTGTCTCTCTCTGATGGACAAGGCTAATATGGCTCTTTGGCACCCATCTGGTTCCTTCCCCATCTGTAGAAATACAATCAAATCCTTTCTCCCAAGTAGTTTACCTATCTAGTCCCTTCTATTTACCACTTTTGGGATTTCTCCTCATCACCTGACAATTATATTGGAACTGCCTGTACTGAACACTGACCTTCTGTGGGGTTAAAAAGTCTGCAGTCTCTCCAATTGTAATCCCTTTCTGCCATCTGATTTCTTTTCTGCTGGTTGATCATGTAATCCCTTTCTGCCATCTTATTGCTTTTTTTGCTGATTGATCATGTAATCCCTTTCTGCCATCTGGTTGTCTTTTGGCTAATTGATCATATCAGAATCTTAAACCTCTAAAAACTCTATGGGTGTAAACTCAACTGCCATCATGCCCCACCTGTCTTTTGATCGAGGTCTTGGAGCTGGGCCCCACTTCTCATTTCCCTGGGTCAATCTACATTCTGAGTCCTAGTGGAAGGCCTTGTGGAATTTTGGACATAGGGTTTTAGGTCTTCTCTCACCCTGTCTTCTCACTCTTATCTCTTTGTTTACATTGGGTTCTCAGATTCCTATTTTTCCACACTAAAAACATCAATGAGTTTCTCTATAAGTCCCTTGCCAAGAGGGACTCTGTCTTACCATGTTCATCATAGTCTGAGTATAATAAGCACTTGTGCCCACTATGGCACAGAGTCTTATGATCTCCTTTAAAGGAGCATCTTTGTGTAGTCCCCATATAATTCTTCTGCAAGCCTCATTGGTATTTTCCATTTCATATCATTATTTCTGTAGCTGCATTTTCTCCAATGGTTCTTATGATAGGTGTTTGCAGATGTCCCACAAAATCCTCAAAAGGGTTCATTGGGACCTTGCTCTATTTTTGTGAAGGCTTTACTTCCATCTTTCTCTGGGAGGAAACCCCAAGCTTTTATTGCTTCATTAGCAATTTGTTCATACACTCCTATGGGGTAATTAATCTGTGCTGAATTCTCTGTATACTAACCTTCAACCAGCTAGTTGGTAAAAGGCGACTTGTACATTAACTGCAGTTTGCTTATTGCATTGGGCTTCAATCCTACATAATTCATAATATTCTGAAAGCCACAATAAGTTTTGTTCAGGTTCTAAACATGTCCTTGCTATGGATTTCCAATCACAAGGTGATAATTTCATAAGCCAAATTATCTAGTAACATCTTAACATAAGATGATGTAGCCCCATAAAGAGTGCAACCCTTTTTCAAATCCTTAATTTTTTCCAGATAAAAAGGAGTGTGTCTTCTCATTTTTGACCTGAAAAGTCAAGCTCTTCAATCACAGGGTATGCATTTATTAAATCAGATACATCCTGTCTTTCATTTTTTGCCTTAACCAGTGCTTTTGTAATCTTGCCATAGGCTTCTTCATAAGTGGTGATATTTGTGTCACTGACATTCCCCCTCCTCCTTCTCCCTCCACCCACGAAGGGTTAATCGAGGGAAGTAGGTCAGGGAACATGGAATGACCAAATTTCTCCTGCTGTGAAGTACTACCCTTAAAATTGTATTTAACTCCTTTCTTATCTGATTCTTCATCCTTTCCACCTAGTTTATTTGGCTTGCCCTCCTCTTGCTCTTTCTTCTTATAACTTATATAATCACCTAAATTGTATGTATAAAGTATATCTTTGGAAATTGAGTCAGGTCCATTTTCATTGTAGAATTGACATAGTTGCTCTCCTACTAATTTCCGCTCCTCTAGATCCAATTATTTTTCCATAGAGAAACAAGGAGATGTGTACTGTACAGTTTCTAAAAGTTCAGTGATCTGCTCCCAAATTATAATCAAATCTTGGCTTTTCATAAGTCTGACAACATATATTTTATCTATATATTTTCCTTGAAGAGGAAAAGAAGGCTGTTTTCTAAACATCTGTCCCATTTTAGCTGAAATACTATTTACCCCTTTAACAAAGCCTCCTTGTTGTACTCACCCTAATTTCTGGGTCACAGATGAAGTTTCTTGGTCCTACCTTCTGGCATCAAAATGCAATATTCTTCTCTAAAATATAATGTTCTCTGAGAGCAGGTTTCTTGGGGAGCTTCTGGAACCAGCCTTCATTTCAGTTCAGTATAATCATCTCCAAATGCAGCTAGGTATTAAAGTCCAAGTCCTTTATTGTCTCCTTCAAAGTCTTGTCTCTTTTCCTGGGGCCCAGTTAGCTTTAATAGAGGCCTATCTCTCTCCTTGGTTCCAAGAGCTTTGCCTCTGCTAGCTTCTTTCTCTAGCTTCCTCCAAATGTCTCCAAATCCAAAGGTTTGTACTTCAGCTTCCAGCCAGCACAAAGGTGGAATGGAATGAACTTGTCTCAGTCTCCGAGAGCTTCTAGTGCGCTTGTCCTTTCTGGCTCTGACAGTTCTTCCTTATATCTTCCACACTGAGTATAAGCCAATCATATCACTAGAAAACTATTATTTGTGATAGGATTAAATCAATGCTAAACTAGATTTAACCACTGTCTCCTCAATTCCACTTACTTAGCACCCTGTAAGAATCCTAATATTTTGCTAATATTTTATTTAAAATTTTTGCTTCGATGTTCATTAGGGAGATTGGTCTATAATTTTCTTTCTCTGTTTTTGTCCTACCTGGTTTAGGTATCAGTATCATGTCTGTGTCATATAAAGAATTTGGTAGGACTCCTTCATTCCCTAATTTTTGAAATAGTTTATATAGCATTGGAGTTAATTGTTCTTCAAATGTTTGGTAGAATTCACATGAAAATCCATCTGGTCCTGGGGATTTTTTTTAGGGAGTTCATTAATAGCTTATTCTATTTGTTTTTCTAAAATGGGACTATTTAACCAATTTACTTCTTCCTCTGTTAATCAGGGTAACCTATATTTTTGAAGATATTCATCCATTTCATTTATCAAACTTATTAAGGAATAAAGTTGAGCAAAGTAATTCCTAATTATTGTGCTAATTTCATATTCATGAGTGGAAATTTCTCCCTTTTTATTCTTAAGACTAACAATTCGATTTTCCTCTTTCCTTTTCCTAATCAAATTTACCAAGAGTTTATCTGTTTTGTTGGTTTTTTCACAAAACAAACTCTTAGTTTTATTTATTAATTCAATAGTTTTTTTTGTTTTGTTTTGCTTTGTTTTGTTTTTTACTTTCAATTTTATTGATCTCTCCTTTTATTTTTAGAATTTCAAATTTAGTGTTTGATTTGGGGGGTTAATTTGCTCTTTTTTTAAGCTTTTTTAGTTGGAAGCCTAATTCATTGATTTTCTCTTTCTCTATTTTATGCAAGTAAGCCTCTAGAGATATAAAATTTCTCCTCCTCAATACTGCTTTGGCTGCAACCCATAAATTTTGGTATGATGTCTCATTATTGTCAATATCTAGAGGTAATGACAACCCACAAATTTTGGTATGATGTCTCATTATTGTCATTACCTAAAAGGTAAAATTATTAATTGTGTGTATGATTTGCTGTTTTACCCAATCATTCTTTAAGATGAGATTATTTAGTTTCCAATTACTTTTTGGTCTATTTTCCCCTGGCTTTTTATTGAAAGTAATTTTTATTGCATTATGATCTGAGAAAAATGCATTTACTCTTTTGGCCTTTCTGCATTTGAATTTGAAATCTTTATGTCCTAATATATGGTCAATTTTTGTATAGGTTCCATGACCTGCCAAGAAGAAAGTGTATTCCTTTCTGTCTCCATTTAGTTTTCTCTAAAGATCTATCATACCTAACTTTTCTAGTGTTCTATTTACCTCTTTAACTTTCTTATTTATTTTGTGGTTTGATTTATCTAGTTTGAAAAGTGCAAGGGTGAGAGTTCCTACTATTATAGTTTTGCTGTCTAGTTCTTCTTTCAGATCTCTTAACTTTTCCTTTAGGAATTTAAATGTTATACCACTTGGTGCATATATGTTTAATATTGATATTGCTTCTTTATGTATCCTATCTTTTAGCAAGATAGAGTTTCCTTCCTTAATTCTTTTAATTAAATCAATTTTTGCTTTTGCTTGATCTGAGATTAGGATGGCTACTCCTGCTTTTTTGACTTCATCTAAAGCATAGTAAATTCTACTCTAGCCTTTTACCTTTATTCTGTATATATCACCCTGCTTCAAGTGTGTTTCCTGCAAACAACATATTGTAGGATTCTGGCTTTTAATTCAGTCTGCTATCTGCCTCTGTTTTATGGCGGAGTTTACCTCATTCACATTTATAGTTAAAACTACTAATTCTGTATGTCCTGCCATCTTATTATCCCCAAATTAAGTTTTTCTCTTTCCTTTCCCCTTACTCCCCTCCTCAGTATTAGACTTATGAGCACTACTTGCTTCAAGCAGCCTTCCCTCTTAGAATCCCTCCCTCCCCCTTGAAGTCCCTTCCCTTTTCTTAAATCTTTTCCTTACTATTTCTGTATTCCCTTCTATTTACCTTAATCCTTTTCTTTTCATTTTCCCCCTCCCACTTTTCAATATTCAATTACATGGAAACTTCTCCCACCTCACTGAAAAGTGGGAGAAAAAGAGAAAAAAATAAGATAGGTGTCTCCACCATCTTGGCTCCACCACTTCCCCAGGAATTCTTAATACAGGGTTACATCTGAAGTGTACAATCTTAGAGAATTGCCTAGAGTATGTTTTCTTAAACTTTTTCCACTCAGGATCCCTTTTTCCCAATATTTTTTTCTTTTTTATTGTAGAAAATTTATATGTATTTTAATACATATTAATTTATGAATCATGTTGGGAGAGAAAAATCAAAGTAAAAAGGAAAACTATGGCAGAGATTAAAAAACAGAAAAAAATGAACATAGCATTTGTTGATTTACATTTCATCTCCTTAGATCTTCTTCTGCAGGTAGATGGCATCTTCTGTTCAAAATATATTGGGATTGCTTCAGACCAGAAGAACCATGCCATGCCTTTCCTAGTTGATCATTGCATATATGATTGCCATTAATATATGCAATGCATTCCTGCTTCTGCTTGTTTCACTTAGCATCAGTTCATGAAAATTTTTTCAGGCCTTTCTATAATCAGCTTGTTCATCATTTTCGTAGCGGGTAATATTCCATTACCTTACCACAACTTGTTCAGCCATTTTCCAATTGATAGATATCCATACCTTTTCCAATTCTTTGCTACCACAAAAAGAACTGCTACAAACATTTTTGCACATGTGGATTTTCTTCCCTCCTTTAAGATTTACTTGGGATTCAGACCAGTAATGGCACTGTTGGATCAAAGATTATGCAGAGTTTTATAACTCTTTGAGTATAGGTCCAAATTGCTCTCCAGCAAGGTTAGGTCATTTCATAACTCCACCAACAATGTATTAGCATATAGTTTTCCCACATCTCCTCCAATATACATCATTATATTTTCCTGTTCTTTTAGCCAGTCTGAAAGCTAGTACCTCAGAATTGCTTTAATTTGAATTTTTCTAATCAATAATGAAATAAACCATTTTTCATATATTTTATTAATCTCTCTTTTGAATTTCAAAATTTCTAATTTGGTATTCAATATCTCCTAAGAATTGATTTGGCTGCATCCTATAGGTTTTGGTATGTTGTCTCATTATTGTCATTCTCTTAAATGAAATTACGGATTGTTTCAATGATTGTTTGACCCACTCGTTATTTAGAATTAGATTATTTAATTTCCATTTGTTCTTTCGTCTATCTTTTCTGGCTCTTTATTGAATATAATTTTTATTGCACTGTGATATGAAAAGGAAGCACTTACTATTTCTCCTTTTTGCATTTGATTGTAAGGTAACCTAAAACATGATCAGTTTTTAGGTAGATGCCATATACTGCCAAGAAAAAGGTATTCCTTTCTGTCTCCATTCAATTTTCTCCAAAGATTTATCATATCTGGGTTTTCTAGAATCCTATTAACCTTCCTAGTTCCTTTCTTGTTTATTTTGTGGTTAGATTCATCTGATTCTGAGAGGGGAAAGTCGAGGTACAATTTTGCTGTTTATTCCTTCTTGTAACTGGCTTAAAATCTTCTCTAGGAATTCGCCTGCTCTTCCACGTGGTGCATGCACATTTAATGTTATTTCTACTTTATTAATTACGGTACCATTTATCAAGATGTACTTTACTTCTTTATCTCTTTTAATAAGATTTATTTTTACTTTTGCTTTATCTGAGATCAGAATTGCTACTCCTACTTTTTTGTTTAACTTCAGCTGAAACATAATAAATTCTGTTCCATCTTTTTACCTTTACTCTATATATGTCTCTCTGTGTCAAGTGTATTTCTTATAAAACAACATATTCTAGAATTATGTTTTTTAATCCACTTTTCTATTTGCTTCTGTTTTATGGTAGTGTTCATTCCATTCACATTAGCAGTTATGATTACAAGTTCTGTATTTCCCTCCATCCTATTTTCTCCCTGTATACAATTTTGTTTTCTTTCCACTTTGTGCTTAGTGCTATTTTTTTAACCCTCCCCATCCTTTATCTTCTATCAGCCTTTTCCCACTTCTCTTACCTTTTTTTTTCTTTAATGTTTCTGTCCTGGCTTCTATCTTTTCCTCCCTTTTATTTTCCTCTTTCTCCTCCTTTTTTAGGATTAAATCAATTTCTTTACCCAACTGAATGATTAACTTATTCCCTCTTTGAGCCAAAACTTATTAGATCAGACTTCAGACAATGTTCATCTTCCTCCTTTTGAGCCTCTTGATGTGAACTAATTGTTCCATTATACTTCTCTTTCTTCTTTTTCCATCAAAGACCTTTTCCCACATCTTAATGTCTTTTTCTTTGATTTCATCACATTAGAATCCATTCATAACCACACTTTCTATCCATATGGTGCCCCCTCTGTCTGCCCCAGTATCAGATACAGTTTTCAAGAGTTTCAGATATTGTTTTCCCATCTAGTAATATAAACAGTTTAACCTTTAAATAATATATATATATATACATATGCATATATGTATATATATATATATATACGCACACACACACACACACACACACACACACACACACACACACACATATCTATTCCGTTGTTTACCTTTCTATGGTTCTCTTGAGTCTTGTGTTTGTAGATTAAATTTTATGTTTAGTTCTGTTTTTTCCCAGTAGAAATGATAGAAAATTTCCTATTAATTGAAGCTCCATCTCCTTCCCTGAAAGATGATGCTGAATCTGATTAATTCTTGATTGTTACCCCAGGTTCTTTGCATTCTAGTATATAAATCCAGGCCCTCTGATCCCTTATTGTAAAAACTGCCAGATCCTGGATAATCCTGACTATTGTTCCTTGATATTTGAATTGTTTTTGTCTGGAAGCTTGCATAATTTTCTTTGAGCTTGTAATTCTGAAATTTTAAATATCTTTCTTTCTTTCTTTCTTTTTTTTTTCTGAGACAATTGGGGTTAAGTGACTTGACCAGGGTCACACAGCTAGAAGTGTTAGATGTCTGAGGCCATATTTGAACTCAGGTTTTCCTGACTTCAAGGCTGATGCTCTATCCACTGCGCCACCTAACTGCCCCATAATTCTGAAATTTTGCAACAAAGTTCCTTGGGGTTTTCTTTGTGAGATCACTTTATAATGGATTTCCCCTTCTGTTTTTAGAATACTGGGACAGTTTTCCTTAATGATCTCTTGTGGAATGTTATTCAGGCTGTTTTATTTTTGTTCTTAAGCCGATAATTTTTAAATTGTATCTTCTAGATCTATTTTCTATGTTGGCTGTTTTTTCCAATAAGATATTTCACATTTTATTCATTTTTTTCATTCTTTTTAGTTTGAGTAAGTCTTGCTGTCTCACAAAGTCATTAGCTTCCATTTGACCTGTTCTAGTTTTTAATGAGTGATTTTCTTCAGTTATTTTTTGTATCTCTTTTTCCATTTGGTTTATTCTACTGTTTAAGTTTCCTTCAGACATTTTTTCCTTCCTTTTTCAAACTGTTGACTCTCTCACACCTACCTCTCATTTCTTTTCTCCTTTTTTTCCCCTATCTCTCTTATTTGCCCTTTGAAGTCTTTTATGAGAATTTCCAAGAAGCCTATTTAGGCGTCAGTCCAATTTATCTCACTCTTTGTAATTTCTTCTATGGACATTCTGCCCTAATCTGAGTTTGTGTTTTGGTCTGCCCTGTCACCATAATAGTTTTTTATGGTCAAGGTTCTTTTCTGTTTCTTGCTCATTTTCTTTCCTTTTCTTCTGGTATTTCCTCTTTTTTACTTTTAAGCTCGAGTTCTGCTCTAAAGGTGACACTGTCCCAAGCTTACTGTGCAGCTCTGAGCCTTAGCTTTGAGCACAGAGGCCCCTAGTATTTATAGAAATAGTTTTCCCTGCCCTGTTCAGGAAACATCCTATTCCCCAGAGTTTGCCTTTTGAGCTGGGACTGGAAGCTGCCTCACTTATTCACTCCTTTATTGAGCCAGGATGGAGAGATTTAGTTGCTGATTTGCTGTGATTAAGACTCTCTAATCAGATTTCCTAGAGTCTATCTCACTTAGGCTGGACACTTTTTCATCCCAATGAGACTGGCCTTTCTTGAAGTTTTTTCAGTCTATCATGAGCTGGAAAGTGGTTTCATTCCATCAGATTCTGTTTAAAGGCTAGGTTTAATGTGGTTTTTGAAGGAAACTGGGAGAGCTCCAGCAGCTTCCCATCTTTATTCTGGCATCTTGTTGCCACCCCTGGAACTTCAATAGCACTTTTTTGTACAATTTTTTTACATGACTCCAGGTATATGGGCATAGAAAGTAGGCATACAAATCAAGCATTAACTGAAAATAAATCACAATTCCATATTCCCTACTTCAGCTATAAAATCCCATCTGGGGACTCAAGCCACAGTTTAAGAAACTGTGACCTAGCACACTGAAAAGTAAAGTGAATTGTCCAGGATCACTCCAATTACATTTGTCAGAGGCAGGAAGTAAACCTACTTTTTCCTGATTATGAGACTAACTGTCTAGCCACTATACCATGCTGACTCTTTAAGAAATAATAATTATACAAATAAATAAATACTATCTTATATTCTATATGATGCTTTATAGTAAAAAATCTTTGAATATTTTATTTCCCTTTATTCACTTAATTTCATCTATTTTAATATTCACAATTGTTTTATACAAGAGTGCATCTCAATTTTACTGACAAGGAAGTGAACCTAGTCTAAATGTGTTACCTAGGATGATGCAACTAGCATATGGAAGAAGCAGAATTCAAACCCAGGTCTTCTATAATCAAATCCAATGGCTCCTTTCAGTTTTCCAGCTATCATTCTCAAGCTAATTCCTTTTCTTTTTCCTTCCTAACATGGCAACATTTTAGTTGCCTCTTATTAAAGACTATAGATGTTAAACGTTATACCTTGCCAAATAGTCTACATATTTTCCTAGTTATCTAAAATTGTCAAATTAATTATTCCTTTCATATCAGACAATAAAGATCTTGTAGTGATTCAAACATCCTCTGCAGGAATAAAACATAAAAACTGTAATTGGGAAGGACAATCTGGGCTTTGTCTAGAGCTCTGAATTTAGATAGTGCTGATAGCCTTTTAAGTTCTTCAATAATCTAGAAACAACAAAGTTTAGCACTTTATTTTATTAGTTTAAAAAAATTAATCTAAAATAATCCACCAAAATCTAAATCTAAAGCAATTCACCAAATGGGATAGCTAGGTTGAATTCCTTTCTATCATCCTCTCCTTGCCAGCCTGAGCTTATGGAAGGCATGTTTGGTCATTTCCACTAGTGGGAGGGGAAAGCTTATATTGTACTTCTGTAAAAGATTATACCATAATTATCATCTTAGTACAAATTGTCTTAGAGGACTAATTTCTTTTCTTACCTAGAAAGATCTGAGAGGAATAACTAGGTTGTTATGAAAGAGAGTAGCCAGAAAGGTAATCCCAGACAATGTATAGAATCACTAGTAGAGAAGTTGTCCACAAATTTCAGGATAGAATTGCAAAGAAGAGGCTAATGAAGTATCATAAGATAAATTGAAGGTAAAAAAATAATGAAACAAAATGTCCTGAAAAGAGAGTTGAGAGATTTTTAACTATTCATGGCATTGCTTAGGGTCAAGCCAGCTCTTATCTTTTCTTATCAAATAATTAATATTCAAGTTTTTGTTATTCTACTGGATTCCCATTAATTCAAATCTCATTGCCAATCCTCTTTGTATAAAGGGAATTTGCTCAAAGTATTTCAAATTGTAGGACATGCTACTACCCATATTGTAATTCAATATCCCTTCACTTTAAAAAATGCTTTCAAAAACTGACTCATTATAGATAGGAAATTCTATATGTTCCTTGTCCAGTGGTCTAAATATACAATGATGCTTTAGTGGATCTGTAACTGCACTGATGTGCTATTCCTTTCAACAGTCAAAAACAGAAGTCTCAGCTCATTCATGCTTTCTCATGTTATCGATATTTTCCCAAATACTGTTTACAGATTATTTGCAGGCCTCCAGTATTCCTTCTCATAGAGATCTTTTTTTCTTTAAAACAATGGATCTTATGAGCCATTCATCAGTTCTCCTTTGCTTTCTACCTAAACAACTTAACTCGTTTTTCAGAAATATTTTCTCTGAAGTTTTCCTTTATGTCACTGATCCTGTGCAAATTATTATGGGTAACTTGTAGCCTAGGAACACATATGGCAAACTTCCATATTGCCCTTTGAATGACTCGCAATTTCCTATCTAGAACTCATAGATATATAGCATGTTCCTCTTCATCAGAACAACATTGTAAGGTAAGTATTCCCATTTTTAAAATAATGAAACTGAGACTGAGGGAGATTGAATAACTTGCCCTGAGTCACATACCTACTATATGTGACAAAATTTGAATTCATATATTCTTACTTCAATTCCAACACTCCATAGATGTTAAAAATCAAATTCTTATCAAAGTGGTCTCTCTATTGTTATTTTTTCAAAAAAGAAGATATATTTTATTTAAAATTAACTTCCCATTAGAAAGTATGAAGAGTGGTTTTATTAAAAAAAGTCCACATAAAGACAAATCAAAAGATGATCTGGATATCTAAGTTGAAATTGATTTGGGAAGTGGAAGGCAGAAAAGAGAGTTGGAGGAATATTGCCACTATGTATGTATAGATGAATTATTACTTATCAGATTCAAGAATAGAAAAATATAGTTTCTTAATTGTTTTATTTTTATTAAAACTTTTTTTTTAATTTTCAAAAGACGTGCATGGATAATTTTCAACATTAACCCTTGCAAATCCCTGCGTTCCAATTTTCCCTCACTTCTCCTCACTCACTCCCCTAGTTAGCAAGTAATCCAATATATGTTAAATATAGTAAAAAAAAAAAAAAAATATATATATATATATATATATATATATGTTGAGTCCAATATATGCATACATATTTAGACAATTGTCTTGCTGCACAAGAAAAATCAAATCAAAAAGGAAAAAAATGAGAAAGAAAATAAAATGCAAGCAAACAACAACAAAAAGAGTGAGAATGCTACATTATGATTTACACTCAGGTCCCACAGTCCTCTCTCTGGGTGATTCTCTTTATCATAAGGTCACTGGAAATGGTCTGAATCATTTCATTGTTGAGAAGTACCATGTCCAACAGAATTGATTTTTTTTCTTATTTATTTATTTAATTTTTTAAAAATAATTTTATAATTATAACATTTTTGACAGTACATATGCATAGGTAATTTTTTACAACATTATCTCTTGTACTCCCTTCTGTTCCGAATTTTCCCCTCCTTCCCTCCACCCCCTCCCCTAGATGGTAGGCACTCCCATACATATTAAATATATTATAGTATATCCTAGATAATATATATATATATATATATATGTGTGTGTGTGTGTGTGTGTGTGTGTGTGTGTGTGTGTGTGTGTGTGCAGAACTGAATTTTGTTGTTGTTGTTGTTGTTGTTGCAAAGGAAGAATTGGATTTGGAAGGTAAAAAGTAACCTGGGGAGAAAAACAAAAAATGCTAACAGTTTACACTCATTTCCCAGTGTTCCTTCTCTGGGTGTAGCTGATTTTGTCCATTATTGATCAATTGGAATTGGATTAGCTCTTCCCTATGTTGAAGATATCCACTTCCATCAGAATACATCCTCATATAGTATTGTTGTTGAAGTACATAATGATCTCCTAGTTCTGCTCATTTCACTCAGCATCAGTTGATATAAATCTCTCCAAGCCTCTATATATTCATCTTGCTGGCCATTTCTTACAGAACAATAATATTTCATAGCATTCATATACCATCATTTACCCAACCATTCTCCAATTGATGGACATCCATTCATCTTCCAGTTTCTAGCCACTACAAAAAGAGCTGCCACAAACATTTTGGCACAAACAGGTCCCTTTCCCTTCTTTAGTATTTTCTTGGGATATAAGCCCAGTGGTAGCACTGCTGGATCAAAGGGTATGCACAGTTTGATAACTTTTGGGGCATAATTCCAGATTGCTCTCCAGAATGGTTGGATTCTTTCACAACTCCACCAACAATGCATCAGTGTCCCAGTTTTCCCACAGCCCCTCCAACATTCATCATTATTTTTTCCTGTCATCTTAGTCAATCTGACAGGTATGTAGTGGTATCTCAGAGTTGTCTTAATTTGCATTTCTCTGATCAATAGTGATTTGGAACACTCTTTCATATGAATGGAAATAGTTTCAATTTCATCATCTGAAAATTGTCTGTTCATATCCTTTGACCATTTGACAATTGGAGAATTGGCTTGATTTCTTATAAATTAAAGTCAATTCTCTGTATATTTTGGAGATGAGGCCTTTATCAGAATCTTTAACTGTAAAAATGTTCTCCCAATTTGTTATTTCCCTTCTAATTTTGTTTGCATTAGTTTTGTTTGTACAAAAGCTTTTTAATTTGATGTAATCAAAATTTTCTATTCTGTGATCAATAATGGTCTCTAGTTCTCCTTTGGTCACAAATTCCTTCCTCCTCCACAAGTCTGAGAGGTAAACTATCCTATCTTCCTCTAATTTATTTATGATCTCCTTCTTTATGCCTAAATCATGGACCCATTTTGATCTTATCTTAGTATGTGGTGTTAAGTGTGGGTACATGCCTAGTTTCTGCCATACTAATTTCCAATTTTCCCAGCAGTTTTTGTCAAATAATGAATTCTTATCCCAAAAGTTGGGATCTTTGGGTTTGTCAAACACTAGATTGATATTTTTATTCACTATCTTGTCCTGTGAACCTAACCTATTCCACTGATTAACTAGTCTATTTCTTAGTCAATACTAAATAGTTTTGGTGACTGCTGCTTTATAACATAGGTTTAGATCAGGTACAGCTAGGCCAACTTCATTTGATTTTTTTTTATTACTTCCCTTGAAATTCTCGACCTTTTGTTCTTCCATATGAATTTTGGTGTTATTTTTTCTAGCTCATTAAAATAGTTTCTTGGGAGTCTGATTGGTATAGTACTAAATAAATAGATTAGTTTAGGGAGTATTGTCATCTTGATTATATTCACTCAGCCTATCCAAGAGCACTTAATGGCTTTCCAATTATTTAAATCTGACTTTATTTTTGTGGCAAGTGTTTTGTAATTTTGCTCATATAATTCCTGACTTTCCTTTGGTAGATATATTCCCAAATATTTTATGCTATCGACCATTATTTTGAATGGAATTTCTCTTTGCATCTCTTGCTGTTGGATTGTGTTGGTGATGTATAAAAATGCTGAGGATTTATGTGAATTCATTTTGTATCCTGCAACTTTGCTAAAGTTCTGAATTATTTCTAATAGCTTTTTAGCAGAGTGTTTGGGGTTCTTTAATTATACCATCATGTCATCTTCAAAGAGTGATAGTTTGATTTCCTCATTACATATTCTAATTCCTTGAATCTCTTTCTCAGCTTTTATTGCTGAGGCTAGTGTTTCTAGTACAATATTGAATAGTAATGGTGTTAGTGGGCAACCTTGTTTCACTCCCATCAGAATTGATTTTTGTATAATCTTGCTGTTGCTGTGGAGGATGATCTCCTGGTTCTGCTCATTTCATTTAGCATCAGTTCATGTAAATCTCTCCAGGCCTCTCTAAAATTATCCTGCTGATCGTTTCTTACAGAGCAATAATATTCCAAAACATTCAAATATCATCACTTATTCAGCCATTCTCTAAGTGTTGGGCAGCCACTCAGTTTCCAGTTTCTTGCCACTACAAAAAGGGCTGCCACAAATAAGGAAAAAAGTATTAAAGGAAGAACTAAGTTCAAATGAGATGTACAATAATTAAAATATGTATAATTTTATTAGGCAACATTACAAAAACCTCTGATTGTTCTAAAATAAGAAAATTAGGAAATGTTAAGGCAAAGGAAATATCCTTCTGGTGTTTACTTTTAATCTTTTAAAGTAGACTAACTTGGGAAGTAAACTTTGTCCACCTTGAGAATAACTCCTGCTACTATATGAAAATGAAATGTCAGCTTAGAAATCTCATAATAATTTGATCAATATAAATGATTCAAGGAGATTTGTCCCTCCTACTTTTTCCTCCCTCATAAACTAGAAAATTAAAAGCCCATGCCAATAAGGAACTAAGCAATAGCTTATACCTTCCTAGGACCATGCAGCCTCATTTTCACACTGGTTCTTTCCCCTATAACCAGTTGCCCTGAATCTTTCCCTCCCCTGTATGTTACTTAAGACTTCCCAGATCATAAGTTCTTTCCCTGGCTGCCAACTCTGCATTTAAATGTAAGCTCATTCTTTTATTAACAACCTGTGGGTCTTATTAATGAAATGATTAAATTGCCCAGAAACTATTCTTTCAAAATTTGTAATCATCACAAAAGAAAAAAATTTCTTAAAATTATACCATAGAGAATGTGTTTGTTACTGAGTTATGGCTAACTCAACAATGGAATCTTTTTGACCCCAGTTGAGGTTTTCTTGGCAAAAATATTAGAATAGTTTGCCATTTTCTTCTACAACTCATTTTACAGATGAAGAAATTAGGATAAACAGGATGAAGTGGCATAGCTAGAGCTACACAGCTTAGTGTCTAAGGAGCATTTGAATTAATGAACACTAGTTTTCCTGTTCAAGCTCAGTGGACTAGTCACTGACCATCTACAAACCTAACAATATGTATCATTTAGGAAAAAGAGTATCAGTAGATATATTCATAAATTAGCAAGTGATAACGTCCAAAATAGAAGATATGGATATGATAATCTTAAATAACTAGTATTTATATATTATTTTAAGTTTTTGAAAGTTTTCCATAAATAGTATGTCATTTTATCTTCACAACAACCTCAGGAATTATCGTTATTATCCAGACTTTTCAGAGATTACAAACTGAGGCCACCAGAATCCAAGGTCACACAGCTACATTAATGTCTATGGTAAGATTTAAATTCAGGATTTCTTGATTCTGAGTCTAGCAATTAAACCTTAGAAATCTATAACACATTAACAAAGGATCTGTAAATAAGTCAAATCAAGTATGAAAACGTTTATTTACTACTATGATCCAGGTGCTATGATAAGTATAGGAGTATAACAAAAAATAGTTCCTGCACTCAAAGAATGCAAAATCTAATATAGGAGACAACATGCAAACAACTCTAAGAAATATGCACATATATCCGTATGAGGTTTGTCTAGCTGTAGCTCAAAGATAAACAGAAACAGCCTTCTTTACAAAGCCTTTTTGCCCATTCCTCTCCAAGTGATACTTTGATTCTTGCCAGGAGGAAAGTAAGAATTGAGGCTACAAGGCTGACCAATATATTCTCTTCAAAGAGGATTTGCCACACTATGATTATGATTATCTCTGTCTGGAAATATTATTAGTATACAAGAAATATCTTTTAGGTTCAATCTAAAGGATCACTTATGATTTTTTGTGATCACTGTCTTTAATGGGGAAGAATTGTCCTCAAACTATATATCCAAGGCTGAAAGTTCTTCCTTCTAAATGTTAGTTGTATAAAGACCACACATAGTGAATAGCAAATAAATCAATTTATCCAGCATATAGCGCACAGAAATCAGAGAAGTTATACAGAGTATATACTAGATAATACATAGAGTGAACAACTTTTCCACTGGGAGCAAAATTTCTCAACTCAAGTGAGAGAGACAAAAGACAATGAGAGAGAGATATCCCTTAATATTCAAAGGTTTTATACTCCCTCCCATCTTTCCTATTTTTTCCAGTCTTTTTTTTCCCATTTTGATATCCTATCCCTGATAATGTCCCACTTGCTATTCCTCAAATAAAATACTTCATATCTCAACTCCAGGTATCTTAACTGGCCATACTCTGTGGCTAGAATTCTCTTCAACTTCATCTCTATTTCCTGGCTTCCCTACATTCTTTCAAATCCAAGGTAAAATTCTATCTTGTACAAGAAGTCTTTTCCAATCTTTCTTAAAGTTAATGTCTTGTTTCTGTTGATTATTTCCAAATCATTCTGTGTAAATTTTGTTTTTATGTAAATAATGAAACAGGGACTCAAAGACAAATTTATAGAAAGCTCATTGGCAAGAACTGATTATTCAATGCTAGCATGAGGGACCATTGTTGGTGAGAATTTATGGGAGAAATTTTTGTTTTGGGATCTCTAGTTTTAAGAAAGAAGGCACATGATTATTAATTCCCTTTAGAGAAAGGTCTTTGAAAGAAGAAGAATTCTACACTTTTATCACATCTTTATTCCCAACTTAACACATGAGAGATTTTGGATTTTTTTTCTTGGATGAGATATGACTCTGTCTCCATCTATGTCTCTGTCTCTCTGTCTCTCTCTCTTTTTTTTCCGCATTAAACTCTTTTAATGGTGTCAAAATTCTGTGACAGATTTTTGGTCAAGTTGTTTCCATTTAAAAATTACTTATTTTCAAAACTAATAACTTAAAACTGCCATGAAACAAATGGTCCACAAAAACATTCCTTTCCTCCTAAAGCTTTTACAATGCATTGTAATCATTAGCCAGTCTTTTACTATTAAACTTAAATGGCCAATTGAAACAAAGAGTTCTGAGACCATTCTTCCACCACTGATTTAGACTAGGGGGCAGAATTGGACAGAATATTCATTTAGCCTTCTGGGCCTTCTGGGCAGATTTTGTGACCTTGCCAGCTCCAGCAGCCTTCTTGGCAACTGCCTTGATGATATCAACTGCAACAATCTGCCTCATATCATGAACAGCAAAATGACCCAGAGGGGGATAATCAGAGAAGCTCTCCACACACATGAGCTTGCCTGGAACCATGTCAACAATGGCAGCATTAACAGATTTCAGAAATTTAGGGCCATCTTCCAGCTTCTTACCAATCTTCTCCTTCGTTCGGCAAACTTGCAAGTAATGAGAGCATTGTGACACTCCAGAGAAGATGCATATCCAGCACTGATTTGGCCTGGATGGTTCAGGATAATGACCTGTGCCGTGAAACCAGCAGCTTCCATTGGTGGGTCATTCTTGCTATCATCAGCCACATTACTACAGCGGACATCTTTGACAGACATGTTCTTGACATTGAAACCAACATTGTCCCCAGGCAGATCCTCACTCAAAGCTTCATAATGCAATTCAACAGACTTTACTGCAGATGTAACATTGACTGTGACAAAGGTGACCACCATGCCTCATTTCAGAACACGACTTTCCACACAGCCAACAGGTACAGTACCAATACCACCATCTTGTAGACATCTTGGAGGGGTTGACGAAGGGGCTTATCAGTTGGACGAGTTGGTGGCAGGATGCAATCCAAAGCTGCAAGCAGTGTAGTTCCATTATCATTCCCATCCTTACAGGTGACTTTCCATCCCTTAAACCAAAGCATATTAGAGCTTGGCTCCAGCATGTTGTCACCATTCCAGAAAATGGCACAAGAGCTATTGTATCAGGGTTGTAGGTTGACATATGTACTGACTTCCTTGACTATTTTTTCATATCTCTTCTGGCTGTAGGGGGGCTCGGTGGAATCCATTTTGTTTACACCAACAATCAGTGTAGGCCAGAAGGGCATGCTCACGGGTCTGCCCATTCTTTGAGATACGAGCTTCAAATTCACCAACACCAGTCAGCCTGAGATGTGCCTGTAATCATGTTCTTGTTAAAGTCTCTGTGTCTCAGAGCATCAATAATAGTCACATAGTATTTGCCGGTCTCAAATTTCCACAGGGAGATATCAGTAGTGATACCACGCTCACATTCAGCCTTCAGTTTATCCAAGACCCAGGCATATTTGAAGGAGCTCTTTCCCATCTCAGCAGCCTCCTTCTCGAACTTCTCAATGGTTCTCTTATCAATCCCACCACATTTGTAGATGAGGTGACTCAGTAGTGGTGGACTTGCCGGAGTCTATGTGTCCAATGACGACAATGTTAATATGAGTCTTTTTTTTGCCCATTTTTGTGGAGGTATAGTCATGTTTTTCACAACACCTGTGTTCTGGAGGCAAACCCATTGTGGAAAAAAAAAGTCTATATCTCTTTTTGTCTCTAACTATGTCTCTTTCTGTCTCTTTCTATTTTTCTTTATCCTTATAGCTTTGACTTTGCTTCAGTCTCTCTCTGTCTGTGTCTCTGTGTCTTCTCCTCTCCTCTTTTCTCCTCTCTTCTCTTCTCCTTTCCTCTCCTCTCCTCTTCCCTTCCTTTCCCTTCATAAATTGTGAAAATATAAGAATTAATAAATTAATGAAGTAAAGATAGTGTTCAATGAGACTAATTTAGATGCTCACAGATCTTATGACCAATTTACATTTTAAAAGAAATTGATATAAACAAGGAAAGGAAAAAGGATTATTAGAAAGACATATAAAAGAATGCTAAAATTCAAAATAAGCTGAAGCTTGTTAGGGAAGAAAAGGATATCAAAAAAGCTTTTAAAAGCTAATATTGGGGGAAAGAATATCAAAAGAGTAACAAAAAAGTATCAAGTAAGAATCATGTGACTGTTGGGTGTGAATGAGACAATGTGAAATGAACCATGCCAAAAGAAAACATAGAGATAACCATCTATTATTTTGCTTTTTTTTCTCATAAAAGAGGATGATCTTTGAATTGTAAAGAATTGAATAAAAAATGGCTAATCAGAAGTTTACACTCTAAATAACACAGAAATTGTGATGTAGTTGCATTCAGAACAGCCTAATGGGCCAGAAAGAACTGAGTTCAAGTAGAGCTTTTGTCACATGTTGAGTGATAGTAGGCATGTTAGTCACTCAACCTCTGCATTTCCCAAGAAGCTCTGTAAGATCCTAAATTGCAGATGAAGACCTGAAATTCATTTGTAGAAGGGGTTTCTTAATTGAACATTTTCCTACCAATGTAATCATTATTATGGTGAAAAAAATAATTATCCAGATAAAATATATCATAGATAATTGTTGAATCACTATTAATGACCTTTGAAAGAGTGTAGGAAAAAACGTTTCACTTTTCAAGAAAAGGATGAAAACAGACTCTGCAAACTATGCCACCTATTTATACATTTATTGAGTAAGATTTTTGAGGAATTTACTACGATACTGACACCTCTGTTAGGTTTCTGGTGACACAAAGAAACACCAAACAACCCTTGCCCACAAGTAGTGACTGAATTCTATTGAGTTGAGCCACCATCTCTTACACAGATAAGCAAAAAAAAATGTGTATGTAAGTGTGTGTGTGTATACATTGCACTTGCTTTATGTATGCACACATAAAGCAAGAGTAAAATGACATAAAGAAAAGGACATAAGTAACTAAGAGGTAGTATAAACAATAAGTAAAAGTTGACACTTGCAGTTAGGCTGAGCTTTGAAGAAAGCTAGGGACTCTAAGAATTGGAGACAAGCAGGTGGGTTATAGGCATGGGATTATTGTTATTTGCCCTTTGTTGCACAAAACTATCAGCCTCATTCTCTCTTCCAGACTCAATTTTCCAGTTTCTTAATAGAAATCACCAATACTTCTTTTCAAATGTACTTATCTTGATAGTCCTTTCCCATCTGGATTCAACAGGCCCTGAAGTATCACTGGCCCTGAATTGTACATTGCTGAAGTGGCATGATGATGTGTGTGTATATGTTTCAAAATACAAACTAATTTTACTAAGATTAAAAAATGATATCATAAAGATTACAAAAGATTGATGTCATCATTACAACTTATAAAGCAAAAATAAAGACATAAGTTACTTTGTAATATCATGACACAGGAAAATCATTTTCATATTAAAAATTCCATTTCAGAAGAAAGTATACAAATTTGTCATTATTATAAGAAATAGTGATAATTGGAGAAGAAAAATAGTAAAAATAGTAAATTCAAGAATAAAAATATATCTGTATTACCCATCAATGTTTGAAATGTAATTTTATTTGTTTAAAATATGATTTGGTTTATTGACAGCATTTTCTTTTAAAATTACTTATTGAGCCATTACTAAGAGTTATAAGCCTAATATGTAAGAGAATCAGTATGCTCTTATTATATGAATGTGCAATTATATTCTTACCACATAACTTTATTTTCTAGAGTTCATTTTGTTCATTAATTTCCAATAACTCCTGGATAAAGAATGTCTTTTCAATGTTCATTTGTAAATTTATTTTGAAGGGAGACAGGGAGTTGTCCTTGCTCAAATCTTTTGGGTCCTACATGTCAATCATTTCATTACTAGGTAACAATTCCTCCCTTTTGAAAGAGTTATGGCATGTAAGCTGAATACACAAAAAATAAATTTACATACAGAAGCCTAAAGAAAAAGACAAAGCCCTACCAATATATTTATTTATTCATTCAATAAACATTGGTTGCATGCCTACTATGCAATATACTAGGGTACTATAATTGAGTACAAAGATGAATAAGCCATGAACTTTGTCCCAAAGGGTCTCATAATCTAATAGATATGACTACAAAGCTGAAAGAAAAGTTGGGATGTTATACTTTATGAGAAGTAAAAACAAGGGATAATAGATTTCAGACAAGAATCTCATTTAAACCTGGGAGCATAAAATAACACTTTCTGGAAGAGGTAAAGTTAAAATTTAAGTTGAATATTGGAATCAAGAAGAAAGTCATTAGGAATGTATATCTCATTCATTGTATGATCTTCCCTCTAAAAAGTATTTAACCATTTGAACTATATATACATTTCATATTTGTGTGAATTTATTTATATATATATATACATATATATATATATATATATATATATATATATATATATATATATATACATATACATGCATATGACTTATGGAAGTAAATCCATATGTATATTAATGGGTTTATATATTCATTCATAAACACATAAATATATTCATGTATATGTATATATATGATATGTACAATATTTTTCATCTTTTAGCATATTTGTATGTGTTTTACTCCATTAAAATGTAAGCTAATTATATATCTCCAGTGCTTAGCATAGTTGCTGGCATTTATTTTGCTTTTTGTTATTGTTTTGTCATGTCTGACTGTTTTGATACCATTTGGGGTTTGCTAGACAAAAATACTTCAGTGGTTTGCTATTTTCTTCTCCAGCTCATTTTAGAGATGAAGGCCTGAATAATATAGCTAATAACTAGCTGAGGCTAAATTTGAACTCAGGTCCTCTTGATTTTAGGACTGGAACTCCATTAGTAAGGTTTAACTAAATGTTTGTTGACTGACTTATCCTTAAGTTTATTTTTAAATTTAGTTTCTTAATAATTGGTTTGAGCCAGAAAGAATACAGAGGATTGGTTGTTAAAATTTGCCAATTATGAATTTGTATTCACTCAGAATTAGGGTTGCTTAGAAGAGAATATAGTCTCTCCCATTCAGTATCATTCAATTTTGACTTACACAAGAAGTCAATTTCTAGTTATGGCTGACAACAATCACATTTGTTGACATCAGTAATATTCAGTCAACAGAAAATTTCATGAAGGAAAGTTTCCCAGGAGTATTAAAAAAAATGCTTCAGAGAGAACAGTCTTGCCAACAATTTGCCTTCATGAGAAACCCATTATCATTAGATCACCTATGCATTATAATTATCGTGTCTTCCACCTTTCATTGAAATTTCTTATATTTGAATCAGCCAAAATATATTGTAACTCCGCCATGAAAAATATATGGCTTTGACAAAAGTGGTGTCACAGTATATCATCAGAAGTACAATATTTGATATTGATGAGATTTTCCTTTGGAAGGCAAATTCAGTGCTATTTCATTAAGAAAATATAGGAAAAAATAAAACTACACATTTCCTTTGTTGTTAACAATAACAACAGGGTTAGTCACTATAAATATAAAGACTAAAATGGAACAATTTTTTTTTTCAACTTACATTCTAACAAGGGAGATAGATAATAAAAAGAGATTTTTTTGTTTTGATGAGAAAAAGCACTGAAAGTTGGGAGATTAGAAGAAAAAGATAGCACTTGAGCTAAGTCTTGGAGGTAAGGTATGGAGGTGAGGAATAAAAGGATTCCAGATATGGGAATCAGCCAATGCACAGAGACAGGAGGTACATTGAGAAGTAATATCCTCTTTTTTCTCCCTAATGAGTGAGTAAAATGTCCTTAAATTGTGAATACCTTACTACTAACACCACCACTCCTTGTTTTCTTGTCATGACAAAACTGCACCAGATATTTCAAAAATTAGAATTTTAGTTAATGAGAAAATGGATGACTCAAATAGCTTGATGGTATTCTGGATAGAATGGTAGGCCTGGGATCAGGAAAATCTGCATTCAAAACTACCCTCAGACATTTACTAACTATGTGACCTAAGCAAGACACTTTACCTCTCTGACTCAATTAGCTGTAAAAAATGAGATTTAAAATAAGTTTTTAACTCTCAGGAATGTTGTAAAGATCAAATGAGATACTATTTGGAAATCACTCCGCAAATGGTGCCTGGCACATAGTAGATGCTTAGTAACTGGCTGTCTCCTCTTTGCCCTTCATTAGACTGAGGGCTGATATGTATGGCTTATTTGGGGATTATTATTTGTCTTTCAGTGTAGCTTCTGAAAAGTCATCTAACCTCTCCATGGCCCATTTTCAACAGTGACCTACCTCACAGGGATGCTATGAACAGTAACCCATCTATGAATAGAAATGAGTATATGTGCTCAGTTTACAACACATGATTCAGAGGTTTTGGAGCATGAGTGCATGGGAGAATGGTGGTATCATTGACAGGAATAGAGAAGTCAGGAGGGTAAACTGTTTTAAGAGGGAGCTTATTATATACACGGTATAAATGTTCCTTTTAAAGATATTGCTATTCCACATAGATGGTGGAACATTGAATGGGGAATAGTGAACAGACAAATAGTTACTACCTGATCTGAGACAGTCTTCACTGACAGACTTCCATGAAACTAAGCAAAATTCCATGAATCTAAATCAGTTGACCTAATTAAGCCTCACTTTCTCAATATACACATCTACAAATAACCTTGAAATTGGTTCTTGTTGCATCTAGATCTTCACATACATTAAAAGATGATTGCAACAAAGGAATTTTATTATTTTTTATGTTTGACACAATGTGACTTTTAGCCTTTGCAATTTGGGTACATCTAGAATATAAGCATTTGAAAAAGATCTACACAATAAAGGTGGAAAGCAATGCTATACCACAGAATATCCATTTCAATCTTTGTTCTTGATGCTTAGAAAAATAACTTTTTTTTTAATGGGATGCTTTGATTCCTGCAGGACAGCACTGTACACAATATACAATTAAGCAGCTCTCATTTTCCACCTCAGAGATGATCATACCTCCTTGCTGGTCAAAGTAATTTCTGTATTTATTTTATCCATGATTCTGGAATGCTACCAGACATAAGCCACTATATAAATAAAAGATTATTATCAATTGCTAGGAATTATACTGGTAGCAACAAATATGTGTTATACTTCCAGGACATCAAAGTCAAAGCTTATAATAAAGAGAATAAATAATGAAAAGATAAAAGGAAATGGAAAGAAATGAACTAAATTAAACAAAAGAGTCTGTCATCAAACTAAAGAAGCCTAAAATGCAAGATAAAGAATTTGACCTTATTTAGAATGGATGCTTTTATAAATGTTTGAGATTTATTTAATCCTTTATTCTCTTAAGTAATAAAAAGATGATGTACTAGATAAAATATATTGTAATATATAATTATTTTCTATTATCAAGAGTATAATAATAAGTTACTTCATATAAAACATACAAGGGACTGCTTGAATATTTTGTTTAAGCTTCTTGAAATCCAAAATATAATTTTGCAATTATCAAATTAAACATTTATTTAAAAAATAAATATATCTTTAATCATAAGATTACATAGAGTTATTACAAGGAGTCCAATTATTCCATCCCACCAATACTTTAAGAATTTGGTAAAATGACACAAAGGGAATGAAAATAAACACAATATTAAATTAGTTTGTTTTAAACTTTTATTCCTATGTTTATAATGTTCAATTAGTTATTTTTATTCTGTTAATACCAATTTATTTTTGACATGAATCAAAAAAATAGTAGCATTAACAACTCACAATGAATTTAAAAATAACATTGAATAGTTCTTTACAACTCATGTATCTTAAAAGAGTGTTTAAGGTATTGATAACAGTTCAACATTATTTGACCCATATTCAGATTATTTACTGATGGTGATAAAAATGATGGTAGTAATAAACATTAAAAAAATAAAAGGAACAAGGCAATTTCTCTTGTTATATGCATGTCAGTGAATGTAAGTTAAAAACTATAACAACAATAAATATAATAATGGACCTGACAATAGCTTTCTATAGCTTTCCCAATATTAGAGACATCTACTTTGTAAAGTTAGAGTTGATGACAGATATTCATACCAGAAAAATAGGGTCTTTTGTGGTGGTCTTTTTGAGAGCAGTTGTCATATATTGAAGCTTAGATAGTTCTTTTATAGACATAGGCAGTCCCTATATAGCATCCAAACAGTATCTCTCCTTCAATACATCAAAGGCAGTTGCTAGAACAGACTTAGAGCTAAAATTCTTTGGGGAATGGGGTGAAGGGTTAAATGAAAGGAGGAGATCCAGGGGAAAGTTGAGAAGAGGAGGGGGAGAAGTAACTACTTTCCTCTTTCCTCTTCTTTCCCAACCCCTTTTGTATAAATTGTTTTTTTGTTTTTTTGGTTTTTTTAATGGAAAAGCCTCAGAAAGAGGTGCTTTGAGTCTGCTTCAGTATTGAAAATTGATCTGTAAGAGATAAGGCATCTGTCTCAGATAAATATTTAAAAACAAAGTTAAAGGGATGTAGTGTACAAACAACATTTTCTGCACCACGGTTTTCTGCCTTAATCTGGAAGGCAATCATCTGGGCTACTTTTTCCAAGCAAGAATGCCAAAAAGTCTTAGATAAATCATATGCAATTTCACTGTGAACCAAGTTAATCCTGTAAAATTATTATTATTGTTTCAATTAAATGCAACAAACTCCTGCATGGAGCTAAATTACCAAGAAAATCAATTACCAATAAACCCAACAGCAAATTTGTATTACAATTCGGCCTTTAAATAATCAAATGTTCTTGCATAAGCTTTAGCTTATTTCCCCAAAAGGGTTGACATGGCATTTTGTCTTGTATTTGAAAGCTATCTTTTGCTGTTAATTTGCATTAAACAAACAACAAAAAGGCAAGAAGAAAATCAAAGGAAGTTCCCCCATATAGTTCTCTCACACATCTTCAGTTGTGTGAGCAAGCCGTTAAAACATGCAAATCCAGTTTGGAAGGAAATTCGACATCTCTATTATAGATGAAAGGTAAACAAAGCAGATGAAGGATTAGTGTGATTCCAAATTTAAGATATTGCTCTCAGTGACTTATAATAAAGTGGTGTTGCACACGGTGGCATGTTTTAGATGACATTTCAATTGTACGAGCAATTTGCATTCTATCTGACATTAAATAACGTTCTCAGTATTATGAATTCCAGCAGCATTCTCATCTCCACAGCATAAAGATATGAACTAGGAGGCACATCTTAATGAAGGGAGTAAGTTTTGCTGTCAATCTGAAATGTGAGACAAGGCTGTACCTGGGCTAAAGCACCAGCAACATCATTGTGAGTTGCCCACTTCTGGCATACTACAAATCTTCAGCTAAGGCATTCTTCTTATTAAATAAAGATCTATAACTGAACACATGTATCTGTAATATCACTACAATCCAAAGAAAATTAAAAGACAGATTATGTCCAGGATATTACATGCACCACCACAGAGCATTGCTAGAATCTGGTATGATCCTGTTGCTAAGATACCTGGCTAATGCCACGGAAACAAGCCCCTCTTACTAATCTAGTACAATCCATGCATGCTTCCACATATTTTGGCAGGAGAAAGTAGAAGTCCACTGACAATGATTTGGGATATTACTAGTCAGTGTTCCTGAATTTATACATTTTTTATCTCTTTCTGGTAAGCTTCAACAATCTTAGTGAAATAAGAAATGTAACACTCTGTTAATGGCATTTGGTTGCTTTATACCATTTAAAACAAGTAAGATTACTTTTTATCCTCCTGCATAGTCAATAAAAGTTGCTTAAAAAGGTAATTATTTAAGTGCTTTTAGTTGCAAAATTGTGGTGCTTCCCAAAATGATTCCCCTTAATCTTGGCGATTTATACAGTAATATGCACATAAATGACTAACTGCATCTTCTGTCTCTTTTGGAGTCTTAAAGGAGAATGCGACATACTAGTTATCTTTGGTGCATATTGAATTAGAAATAAGGAAACTAAAGTGAAAAACTTTTCTTTGAAATAACTTGTAAAGTCTATGCTGTTTAAATCTGAATTGCAGCATTAAGACTGCCAAAGGAGTTTTGCCCCATGCATTTAAGAAGGGAGAAAAATAACTGTCACTGGTACAAGTTTATTCATGATCACAATATATAAAAATCATAAATAAAGATTCTTCTTGTGCAGAATGCAAATTCACTTCCCTCCTCCAGGTGTCATTTTTGATTATGAAAAAGATTGTTACTGCCAAAAGAAACTAAGAAAAAAGTTACTACTGAAAGGCAAATGAAAATTTTTTAAACAAGCATGCATACTCTTCAATTTAATCTGATCTTTATAAGCATCAGTGAAGACAGTTCCACTAAACTCAATTTATGATAACAATAACTTTCACAAGATGTTTCACAGCTGTCCAATAAGTAAAAATAGGAGAATTCTTCTGAAATAATCAGTTCAAATTGACAAAGCAAAGGGAAGAAACAATTAATCTACAACCATAAACAATGAATAGTACAGAAATCACAGGTACATGGATTTTTAAATGGAAAATAATTGTCTTTGCATAATTTAATCTGATCTTTATAAAAGCATCAGTGAAGACAGTTCCACTAAACTCAAATTATGATAACATAATTTCTAATTTGCTATGTTCATTTTCTTTGTTTATTTGGTTTAATGCTAGTATTTGTGTTTCTCTTGCAGTTTTAGTTGATCTTGGGTGCTAACAAATTATACTCTTAAACACATCAACTTTATTTTATTCACACACTTTGCTGTTTTCCAGTCCATGGATTCCCAAAGTCATATTGCTAGGGTTATTTGGTCACATATCACATGAACCTTGTGGATGAAGGCCATTTTCAGTGCGATGACAATTGGCCAATATGACACTGTGCCCTTTACTATCATTTAAAAAACAAACAATTATCGCAACTATTGACATGGTATATAGATGAAAGGAAAAAGGCACAGGCATGTTGATCTTATTATTAGTAGTAGTAGTAGTAGTAATAATAATAATAGTAGTAGTAGCAGTAATCCAGCCTAATCACTCTTGACTGTGTAGTAGCAAGAATTATTTCTAAATAAGCACCCCCAGGACAGTATACAAAGGTAACTGTATTTTAAAACAGGAGATTGTCCATGACAAAGAAGAAATAAATCAATAACAGGTGCAAGTATCTCAGAAACTGTTACTTCAACATAAATTGCCCCTGTAAGAAGGACAGAAAAATGTTTTTACAAACCTTTTACTTTTTTCAATTCTCACTGGAATCCCATGTCAGAAGAGAAAATGGCTGTTTGCTTAGAATAAAGTGTCTGAGCTATCTATGTGGACCTGACTATAATGGCAAAGAATGGTACAGATCAATATCCATCTTCTTCATTCCTGAAGTAATAACTTTCAATAGGAAAATCTATTTACTTTTACTTACCTTTATTTTATTTCATTTTGCTTTAAAGAAGTTCATTCCAGAGGGAGGGTTTAGATTGTAAACAGCAGTTAACAAACTGATGATTTAACTAAGGACTCTGGGCCAGGAGGTAGGTTGTCATTTGCTGAAGCTATTTGTTAGAAGAAACATTTCTTTGGGAACTGAATTTGCTATTCAAATGATGGATACAAAAAGCTCCCGAAAGTGTTCTGCTGCTTGATAATGGAATGTATACCTGAGACATTAATATGGGGAAAAATTACATAAGCATTCTTATTGGTAGAATTTCTTGAATTTTTAACATTCCAAATGCAAATGACACCACAAGATAGTATAAATGCAAAAATTATAGTCATATAGTCATATAAATAGTATATATGTGTATATATAATATATATGAATATGCTATATATATATTTCCTATATATAGTATATATATATATGTGTGTGTGTGTGTGTGTGTGTGTGTGTGTGTGTGTAAACAAGGTATAATTTTGTATCTAAAAAAAAGATAGCACTGCAAAAAAATCTTCTGATTTCCATAAATTATAATTTAAAATAAAAATATATTTACTAATGTGTCCTTAAAACATTTTTTTCTAATTTGATTTTTTTTCCTTTGTATTCCCTGATGTTTCTACTAAGAACACAGATGAAGTACAGATTTAGAATTAGGCAAGATTCCATCACATTCATATTGACTTAAACATCATCATTTTTATTTTCCTAAGTATATTTGTTTGGCAGGCTGCATCTTAAAGGGATCAAAAATGGCATTCAAAATTTTGAACATTATATACATTTAATCTATCTCACTCATTTTCAGTAAAACAATGCAATAACCTTTAGAGAAAAAATATATTCTTTGCATTAATGACATAACAAGTTGCTTCACTTAGTCATGGGAAAGAAATAATTTTATTATTTTATATTTTTGTGGAATTATGATTTGATCAAAATTATGCATATGAAAAATTTTAAAGTGGTATTAATGTTTTCTATTGCATATATTTCTCTTTTCACTTGATCAGCTAAAGAAAACCCATTTTTAACCTTAGAGCCAATGTCAATTTTCTTTTCTAAATTGGATTACAGATTTGACATTAACATATCAGTATCTTCAGATTGAAATAAAAACAGTAGTGATCTAAATAGCAAGCTGTGACTACTAATTCTCATTGTGAATGTTAAAATTCATAATTGCTAATTAATTTTAAATCTATAAGTATAGTAAAACCATTTATGAATTCCACTTTCCTACATAAATCTCAGAATACTCACTGTGTGTTTTTATAACTAAGAAAGGAGATCACCAGCATTAAACCCCTGCTTAAATCAGCTGCAAGATGGGAAATAAATTAGAGGCACTACTCTCCTTAGAATTTGCAGGAAAACATATATTAACACAGATATAATATAACAGGAGAATTAATTGCAAATAAAGCAAAATATGGAGAATACTGGGGATAAGTGAGATTTCCCTGAGATTCATATCTATTCATTTGTGAGTGGGAGGTTTTTCTTTTTAAGCAATAATGAATTAATAGGGTTGCTACTTTGTATTCTTAGGTCATGGAGAAAATCATAGTTTACACTGAGACAACATTGCATTCATGTTGGAATTTTCAGCAATACTGTGCTCTGTGTGTATTGTTGGAAAACATAGTACAGGTACTCCAGCTAGATAGGAAATCCAATAAATCCAAGGCAAAGCCATGGACAATTTTATTACAATAAAATATTTTAACTTGTTAAAAGGTACAAGGGATTAGAAAAATATTCAAGAAAAAATATTCTTAAATGTTTTAGGAAGCTTTTTGTTATCATTGTTCTCAATGAGAATGTTTTTGATTCACTGATTTGTACCTACAATATATTTTGTTATGGAATTTTACTCATGATTTCTTATTCTCAGTATTGATTCCCAAAACCAAAAATAATTTATATCGTATATAACACTTCAGGAAATAATTATATTTATTGTAGGGAAATAACGATATGCAATCGATGTTTCTTTTTAGTGATGTGAGCTTAAAGACACAGGTGAAGGATTACTCTCATTGCAAGGCAGAAAAGGGGCTATTACAAAACATAAATGAAATAGCTACTGGGGTAAGGAGTAAGGCTTTAGATATAATTATGTTTTGTGTAATTTAAAGCTCAACTTTTAAGCAAGTAGTACTCATTATTCATAAATACAGTACTCATCTTGAAGCAAATTATAATCAACTATTGATAATTTTATTTATTCTGGTGAAGGAACTTTCATTGAAAATGATAGAGTCTGGAAAAAATAGAAAAGCTATCTAACCCTTTGCTTAGTATCTAAATGTTTGTTGACTGTTGAAGGGAAAAATATATTGTCATTATGTTTTTAATTCTGTTTAAAAAAAGTTTCACATATGAAAAGGACAGTTATAAAGTATGGACACCAAATCATTTGGTCATAAACAACCAGCATCTGCATATTTAATTTTCAAAAGTAAAGATATCAATAGTTAAATGTATAATAATAAACTTACTATAAAGTTTTAGGTTTTAAATTTTGCATTGGACTTACGAATTTATCAATCTCCAAGACCCATCATACATGGAAAAGAACAGGGTGGCTAATTTAGTCTAGGATGAGAAAAACCAGAGGTAATAATTCAACTAGACAAAAAATTTCATAACTTCTTAACCTTGTTTCTATATAACAAAATTTACCAAAAATTTATTTAAAAGAGTCAAACAAATTGTAGGATTTAGGAGAGATTTATACTGGGCATTTCTGGTACTATTTTCTGAAAGCAAAGAACTTTAACTTTAATTTTCAAAATAACTTTTAAAAAAGATAGCACTCAGGAGAGTTAAGTGTGCTATCACTTAGTATCATAATACAGCCCATGGATGTTCAATAAATGTTTGTTGCTACTGAATTTCTTCCCTAAATACAACTAGCTCTATATCAAACAATAACAATTATACAACAAGATAGAGACCTATGTAGTACTAAACAAGTATTTATTTACAAGGTTTCCTATCCCAAAGCTTCACTACTGGGTCACTTTATTGATTGTACTCACCTTTTTTATTTTTATCATGGCTTGAACTAAAAAATTGTATGATCTATATCATGTACAAAGTCATTACATATAACTTTCATACCTGAAGTCTAAGGAATATGGAATCTATAAATGGAGAAAATTATTCTGTCATTGTCTAATAGCTGGTTGAGTACTTGGCATTATAAAAATAGTAGAAGATTCACAGAGAAACAGGAGCTAATTTATATGAATTAGAGCTTATTCATACATTTTATACATATTTCATATAGTAACATATTCAGGACATAATAACATAGTTATTATTTCATCATGATTGTTTGACATTGTTCTAAATGCTGGATTTGGAAACCTAATTTTATATTAGTCAATTACTTTAATTTCACTATTTTTGTGAAATATATGTTCACTTTTTCTAATCCTACTTATCTAATCTCCTCATTACAATCTTTAAGTCACAAGTATACATATATCTCTTCTTTTACTCTTTTATTAATAAATAAATTTCTACTCATCCAAAAGCAAACATGAGTGAATTTGGGGGAGTACCAAAATGTTCAGCAAATGATAAGGTAGAGGCCCAAAAAGTCATTATATTAGCCATTTACTCACATGAAAATGCTGTGTGCTGTTGGACACCGCTTTATTCGAAGGGGTTTCACACATGCATTTTTAATCAGGATTATATTTCACACAGATCTATCATGGCTCGCAAGTGCAGCAGGCCAGCCCTCCTTGAAAATATATCAGCTCTCTCTCTTAGTCCTTAGCTAGTTTTTTTTTCTTTGTGTTTATCAAGAGCTTGATGAACTACAAGGCAGCATTTCCCTTAAAGGAAGTGGGGGGAGGGGGAATTGCAAAGAAACCATAAACACATTATTGGGAGTTCAAATATCCAATTCCTTTAACATAGAGCAGTCTTCTAGATCACTCTTACTGCCAAATAAACAGTCAATACATTTGGTTTTGTTAGTTTCACCAAATGGTGATTCCAAATAATTTAATTTACATAAATCATTCTGTATGGTTAATTTATACTACCCCCAACCCACAATCTATATTGCCTCCAACCCTACAAAAATTTGAAAAACAATAAAATATTTAAAAAATTCTGCGTGTATAAGGGCATGCCTCTTATGAGTTTAAAATGAAATGTACTTGTTGTCACATTATATGATCTCTATAAACAAAGAAAAAAAAATTTTTACCTATGCTTAGCAGTAAGTGCTTAATAAGTATTTGTTGATTAACTTATCTAAAGTAGTAAACTGAAAAACCTCTCAAATGATGATATACTTAAAAGAAGAAAAACATGTGCAAGTTGTTTCCCCAAGGCAATTATTACTGTTATCACTGTAATAGTACAGTTTTTTTTTTAATTTGATACTAATTATGTTTTATTGAAATCCTTAAATTTTAGGAAATTTGGTTTATTTAAAATTACATAAATCACTATTCTAAAGCTTGAGAAGAAAGTTTCATATTACAAATTTAGATTTATAGTAGAATACTGACAGGCCTTTTGTAATTAGAATGGGTTTTCCCCATTTTTTATGTCTAATGGCCATTAAAACTATTTTAGTTTCCACTTATTCCTCCCTAGTGCCTGTATGAACTATATTTTTCAGCTATAGTTTTTTAACTATAATTTTTTTTTCCAAAATTTCCCTCCAACTTCTCCCTTATCATTAGCAGAAAGTCCTGTGTTTTTGAGCACTTAACAAATGGGAGGTGAATTAACTAGGCTTAAAAATAATCTAAGTAAATATTTCATGGAAGAGTTTTAGTGAAAACATCACTTCACTACATAAAAATGCAAAGCAGTGAAGTCTGCTTTCAAGACCCTTTAAGTTGGGGACTACTGTTTGTCGACAATTCCCAGAAAAAGTCAAACCAATGTCAATGATCCAAGCCCCTGAAGTAACTATATCTATATGTCAAAAAACAACTGGTCATAAAAGTGCTAAATAAAAGGACATTTGATATTGGATCCTGCCAAAAATACCACAGCTAATTTTTTAACCTCTGGCAGTTAAGAACAAAAAGACTTTCAGACAAAGATTTTAGGCCTTGCTTGTGATATTTGACTTTCCACAATTTTATGCACAGGATTACCAAATGGTTGATACTAAAAGAAAATGATGAAGAAAGAGCAAGAGATAGGAGATAGGGAATAGAAAGAGGAAATTCTGAGGAATCATTTTAATCAGGATTCTCTATTGCTACATATTCACAGAATTTTTACATTGTTCTGTCATTATCATAAACATGATGTTTTAAAACAGCATGTGTCTTATAAACATTTAAAAGCCTAGGTCTTTCCGAACAAGCCTGAAAGGGTCACTGGAAAGTTCTCTTATAACAATAGCACTCCTTATACAACATAAAAAGTTACATTTTAATTTCTGACATCTTCATTAAATCAAAAATAGGTCTGTATTTTAGAGGTCCCTAAATTGTGGAAGTGATCTAGTTAGGGGGAGAAATAAGGATATATTTGAAGCAAACTTGATCTTTAGCCATTGCATCAGTTTTTAGGGAACAATAAATCTGTAAGTTTATAGGTACTTAGCATCCAGCCTTTTAGAATACTCATAATCCACAAATAGTTTCATATTTCTAAAGAAAAGTTTTTATAAGATATTGAGCTTTAAATGGTGGTTTCTTTATGTTTTAATCATTGATATCTTTGAAAAATCACATTATACATAATATAATTTCCCCTTTGTAGAATCCAATATTTTTACAAAGAAAAGTATTAGTGGTACCTAGAGAAAATATATTATTTTTTAAAATGTTACTGTGATATATCAATAACTGAAACCTTAAGTTGTTAGCATCTATTTGGTCAGTGATTCAGTAGTATACATTATTACTAAATGTTATTCAAAAACAATAATGTTATGTATGGGACTGCCTGCCATCTAGGGGAGGGGATGGAGGGAAAGAGGGGAAAATTCGGAATAGAAGTGAGTGCAAGGGATAATGCTGTAAAAAAAATTACCCATGCATATGTACTGTCAAAAAAGAAGTTATAATTATAAAATTAATTTTAAAAGTATAAATTAAAAAAAACAATAATGTTATAGGACCTAAGAAAACTCAAATGTCTTGAAAATCATGTTTTTCCAGAATCATTTTAGTTGTTACATTTTAATATGTAACATGATTCAGGACTTTATCATACAATTCTATTTAAGTATAGGCTTTGATATATATTTAAATCCATTTGTCTACATAGCATGTATTTGAGGAAAAAAGACTATGGAGAGATTGGAAATGTTTATCAAGAAATTGTGTGATTTCAAGGGAAAGAATTTGTTAGATTCGGCATCAGGAAAGTTGAATTCAACCTCAGGCACTTACTAATTGTATGGTCATGAGAAAGTCACATACTCTCTGCGATTTAATTGTATTCATCTATAAATCAGGGAAATAATATAATACCTCATAGACTTGTTATAAGAAAAGCACCTGAATAGCCTATAAAGTTTATATAAATATGGGCTAGTAGCATATACATTTATATTTTAATACTGTTGTTTATTTTCTCATATAATAGAAAAAGTACTAGATTAAAAGTTAAAAAAATGTTCTTTTCCTATCTTCAACACTAATTGTGCCACCTTAAAAATATATATACTGAAAGATCCTCAATTTCCACATTTCTAAAATGGGGATAGTGATACCTAATTGCTCCTCTCTTCCTATGATGCTCCAAGAAGCAAGTAAGATTGTTATATAAAAGATCTTGAAAATCATGAAGTTCTATAGAAATACATAATATTACCATATAGGCATAATATTGTACAAGGGTTCTGAGTTCATGTATATGCAAATTATTAATAACTCTAGGGGGAAAATTAATCTGGATCAAATATATTAATGTGATTCATTATGAAAAAATCCCAAAGAACAAAGATTGATGATTTCTTAGTATGTTATATGAGAGTACCAACAATAATCCTTATATTGGATTCTGATCCTGCTTGGACACATTTCTAAAACAAGCCCAGGCAGTATGGGATCTGTCAAGAAGACATAGAGGATTTAGAGGTGTAATTGAAACAAAGACAAATGTAGTTATGTCTATTTATGGCTCCTATATTAACTATTAAATTATCTTCATGGTCAATTCAAACATTTATTCTATTTATTTATGGAAGCAACTCATTTTACTCAATTTTGTATTAAATAAAATCATTTTCTTCTTTATGTAACACAAACATATTTGTTCACAGCTAGAGAATGTGGCACACATATACACCCACAATTTGGACCCACAAATATAATTAGATAATCCTTTCATCTTAAAAAATGCAAATTTTGTTAATATATACACATTTGTGTACATGTTTGCATAGATTATATATTCATTGGAAGTGAAATAATTGAAGCTGCAACTCATAAAATATTATTTTGCTCAAGTATATCAATTATCATCTTAATCTTTTCCTTATTCTATCACGTATGTCAAGACAAAAATATGTTTTAGAAATATAAAACTAAGCATAGAAAATAAGATTGCAAGGATGTAGGGAGATGGAGGGGGGAAATTGGAATTTTGGTAATGAATTGGGAAGTTGCTAAATGTTTCAGAAACGATATTACAAGGGCCCAAATTAGGATTCTGGTAATGGAGAAACAGTATAATAATTAATTATCTAAAAGTAAATCTGACTGCTATGGTAGGTAAAGAGTTATCTCTTACTGGAAATCTTCAAATGAGTTCTGGAGACCACTTTTTTGGAATACTATAGAAAAAATTCCTAAAAAGTACTAGTTAGAAAGATTAAGCCCAGATATCCCTTTTAAAACATGGGAATCTGAGATTCTGAAATGGGAGGGAGGAAATGTAATAGATGGTTTGAAAGAAAAATTGGGCAAGACATAAATTGAAAGATATTTAGTTTCTTAATTATATACATGTCAAGTCCACAAATTAAGCATTAATAAGTATCTACTATGTGACAGTTCATGTACTAAACTGTAAGGATAGAAGAAAATAAAAGGCTAAATACATTCTCTACTCTCAAGAAACTCACAGTCTAATTTTTAAAATTATATACAAACAAGAAAATTGAGAGCAATGACCAAAAAAGTACCAGAATTAAGAGGGATTGAGAAAGGCTTTTCACAGAAAATAGGCCTTTAACTGATATTTTAAGGAAGACATTGAAGTGAGGCAATAGAGATGAAAAAGTGAGAACATTCCAGACATGAAAAACATCCAGTGAAAACAGTATAAGTACAAGTTCCTGAAGGACTGGGACAATGCCTTACTTCATTTTTGTATTCTAGGCCCTAGTAAAATGCCATTATAGAGCTATGATAAATGTTTATTGGATTAAATTGATCTGGTGATTGATCCAATATTGTAAAAGAATAAGGAGTCCGAAAGAGCAACAAAGAGTAGTAAAAGCCAAATGGAAGATTTCATGTTTAGATGACTAGGAAAATGAAAGTTCTACCATGATGTGAATATCTGGAGTCAATTTTGGAGAGAAGATAAGGGATTCCATTATAGGTTTGATTTTGATATAATAGAAACATTTGAGATGATGGTAGAATAGACAAAATTGGAAATGTCTAACTGATGGTTGTGAATAACAAGTAATTCCTTTTTAAAACTTTACAAATAGAGGTTGAAAGTAGCATAATGAATTAACCATTCACCTGAAAAAAAAGATCTAGGCATTTTAATGGACTGCAAAGTCGCTATAAGTAAGCAGCAAGATATGGAAGCCAAAAAAAAGCTAAATTTGATTTGGAGTTGTATTACAAGAAACATAACTTCCAGAAATAAGGAGATAGTCCCTATGTACTCTGCACTTCATAGACTATATATAGATTATTATTGTTCCATTCTAGGCACCAAAGTTTAAGAAAGTTCTTGATAAGCTAGAAACCATTTCAATGAGGGCAAACATGATGGCAAAAGCACATGCTATACAGGGATCTGTTGAAAATTTTGTGATAATTAGCTTAGAGAAATACAACATGGTAGTTGGAGGATAGTTGAGGTAAGAATGACAACTGTATTCAAATATTTGACAGCCTTCCTTTGGATTAGGTTTGGGATTTTTTGTTTGTTTGTTTGTTTCTTCTCATATGGCAAGACCAGAAATATTGGGTGAATGTTGCAAAAAAAAAATCTGCTTAATGTCAGGTAAAACCTGTAAAAGTAGAATTGGGCACCATGAAAGTTTCTCCTCAGCTGAGGTCTTCATACAGATATAGAATGACTTCTTGTCAATTATTTCACAGTGAGAATTCCTTTCAAGTATAGATTAAATTAAGATGGTCACTGAGATGTCTTCCAATACAATAAGTAAATTGAAACTGACAGAAAGAAATGGAGACAAAAGCATAGAAAGATAGAGATAAAAGGAAGCAAAGAAATGGAGAAATAGAGAAAAGAGAGGGACAGAGAGTCAAAAGTATTAGATAATTTAACATTTCAAAACCAAAGGAAGAGATTATGGGTGAAGACACAAAAAGATTGAGAGATGTAAGGTAAGGAAGATGAGACAGTTCATAATAAATGGCTTCAGGATTGCTTTGCTTTTTCTTGGTCTTCCTAGTAAAGTAGGAGGCAGATGGGGGGGGGAAGGGAATCTTGCTAAAGACAGGGTTTTGAGTGAAGTTGGTGACTTGAAGAGAGAGAATACTTGGAATATCCAGTGTGGGAAGAGTGACAGGGAATAAATAGGAGAAAAAAGAAAAAGAAAAAGAAAAAACAATGACTATATGCCAACTTAAGCTACAGTGCATAAGCTTGTACAAGATACTTTTTTCCCACAACCTGTGTGAACTTTTGTCTTTAGCATGGGAACTTCAAAGGAAAAATGGTGGAAAACTAAGAGATTGTAGAGAGAAGTTCTGAAAATGGGTGGGAAAGCATCTTTTCATATAATTGTTAATGATTTGTATTTCTTCATGTGAGAATTGCACAGAGAAGCTCACAATTGTTTCTAGTCATTTTTTTTTTGTGTGTATTGAAATGTACTTGTGTTGATCATTAAGTTCACAGTAAAAGAATGGATGTTGGCAGGTGAAGTAAACTCTAGCCCATTCAACCAGACAGCTTTGAGCACAGATGAGAAATTCACTGAAAGATTTCTGACAAAGAGTAATAATATACAACAAATTTCTTTAGGGATTGGTGTAGAGCATCACAGGAATGGAAAGTAGCTCTAGTCTTATTCAGCATTTTTCTAATCATCTGGAAGAAAAGTTGCCTCATGTTAATTAAATTTTCTGATAAAATTAAATAAATATCAGTAAGAACAAGGAAATTATGCAAAAGAACCTACAGAGATTACTCACATAAGTGAAAAATAACAAAATGTGATTGAGTTTGAAACAAGGTAAAATAACAAAAGCACCTAAGAGAGTTAGCTCTGCAGCAGACCCACAAAAAAAAAAGGTAATTACAGCAAATTAGATGATCCTGGATAAATTGAATGTGGGGTATAATGCCTGAAATTCTTCCCCTTTCCATATTCTCTTTTATATCTTTAATAGCCCTGTCATCTCATTTCTACATGCTTTTTTACTAGATACTCCCAGTTCCCAGGGATGGAATACTTTTCCTCTTCATTTCAACCTCTGAGAATCTCTGGCTTTCTATTAGAGTTAGTAGAATGAAGTCAGCTGAACCAGATGAATAATTCAACAACATCAATATTATAAAAATTAACAATTTGAGGCTTTTTATGAACCAAAGAAGAACCAAGAGAATTGTATGACAAGAACTATAAAGAAAACTTTGAAAGTTATACAAACTATGATCAACAACAATGACCACTCATGTTTTTAAAGGAGCTATGTTGAAACATGCAATATATGACAAAGAGATGATGAATTTAGATTGCAGAATGAAATGTATATAATTTTGTATATTTCCATTGAGGGAAATTACTTATCTTGACTATACATATTTGTTACACACACACATGCAAAATCGTTTTTTTTTCCCAGTAAACTGAAGATAATATGGGAGGGGAAAACAAATTAGATTTCTAGTTGTTTGGGGGGGTAGTTTGTTTTTTGGTTTTTTGTTGTTGTTGTTGTTGTTGTTTTTTAATAGAAATGTGGAGAGGAAACAAAAGATATGGACTCTTGGATGCATTTTTAGATTCCTTTTAGTTAAGTTAAAATAAAATAAAAATAGTACTTTGTTACAATGGAGCTAAGAACAATCCACAAATTTCTATGCCATATTAAAAAACACGCACACAAAACCCATGAAAATAAGCTCATCAAATTAAGTGCCAAACTCACAATGATGGCTTTCCCAATATCTCCAGAGAAGAGTATCTTCACCTTGAAGTTATTTTCCATATGTGATTTTCTTATATATCCTTATTTATGTATGTAAGAACAATAATTCAAAACTCTACATCAACAATTATAGTGATTATGGGTCTTTAAATCAAATCAATAAATAGAGATATAACCAAGACATCAATAATCAAAGCCATTTTAACTCAGTGTAGGAAAAAATCTTTGAGCAGTATTGTTCTTCTTTCTTCTTCTCCTTCTCTTCTTCTTTCTGCTTATCCTTTTCCTACCACTAGTACCACCACCACTACTACTACAAAGATAAACACACACACACACACACACACACACACACACATATATGTATATATGTTGTGTATATGTATAGTCTATATATGCCATTTCTTTTGATTATCACAAGACCCTGCAACATGAGATGTGAATGAGTTTCTTTAATTAATCCTAAAACACTTCCAATTTAGAATCATTTCACTTTATGCTATGATCTTTCATTTCTTGCAAATAATCAGACTTTTTTACCTTTACTTAAAATGTTTTTGATTTATTTATTAACTGATTGATTGAAGAAAGATATCAGGGTCCAGTTCATACTTCCGATTGATTGTTTCAGTCCAGAAATCCAGATTTTCTGGAATTTTTGTGTTAGGAGACAACTCTCTTACATTTGTATGTTATAACAGAGTATAAGTTTCTTGAGAAGGTTTGTTTTTTCTTCATATTCCCATAACATTCCCTATTAGAAAATAATAGAAAACTTAATAAATATATAAATTGATTACTATTACTAATGAATTAGTGTATGGAAAATGAATAATAATTATGTACTAAGCAATGTATTAAATGCTGATAATAAAAATACAAAGGTGAAAAGTTTCTGACCTCAAAGGATTTAGATCCTTATAGAGCAGTCAACACAAATAGGGAACTGGTGTCCAGGGAAGGTTATTTTGGTTCAGAAAGTTTCTGAGATAGTAAATAGAGACACAAAGTAGATTAGTGGTTTCCCATTTAATGGTTCTGCACATCCCTTGAGAGTTCTCAATCATACAAAAGATTCATGCTAAAAATTATTTTATAACATCTAAAGCAGTAAATAATTGCCTAATTACATTATAAATATAATTTTCCTCTATCACTAAAAGCATGTACATGTTTAAAACATCATAGGTTTGTTTAATGATATGTTATCATTGCAATTAGTACAAGTAGTTAATTAATAAATCCAAAAGAACATTATAAGTAGTTTTCTAAATTAACACAGGGTTCACAATATTTTATTTTGTTATTGCTGTTTAAAGTGTTTCACAGAATCAAAAATAAAAATACTTTAGAAATCATTGAGAAGATTGACAAATTTCAAAATTGAAGAGTTGGGAAAGATTAGGGAAAACAACTGAGATATGACATGAACTATGATTGGATGATGGAAGAAAACAGTAGTAGTGACAAAAAGGAATAAGGCAGGAGTTACAAATATGAAATGAATAAATGAATGGTGAATGAGAAGATCAATGTTTTATTATTTTATGTAAGGTCTAGGCTAGTTCTCTGGAGGACCTCAGGATCAGCCTGAGTTTTAGGTGGAGAAATGAAGTAGTCAGGAAAGCTACCACATGGAGTCTAGTGTCTGAAGTCTGGAGCCTGAAGTCCTCTGTGTCTGTGGCTAAGAGCTGTGGCCAAGAGAGCCTTCTGTGTCTGAGACTCCCTTAAAAACCTCAGTACGATTACATCACTATAACACTACAATACACTGAGCACACACAACCATTACATCACCGTAAGCACTATGCTGTTCTTGATTCAAGTATACCTTTTCAGAGTTCCAGCCCTCTATATCTCTCTTTTTTTTGTTAGCCCAAAATGTAATATCCAGGTTAGCTCTCTGGAGGATCAGACACAGTCCTTGGTCTTTAGGTGGGGAAGTGAAGGAGGCAGGGAGCTGCCACATGGTTAGTCAAAGATGGAGTCTGGCATTTGAAATCTGGAGCCTGAAGTCTTCTCTGTGTCTGGCTGAGAGCTGTGTCTGAGACTCCCTTCAATACCTCAGTACGATTACATCACTACAGTACACTGAGCAATTGCAACCATCACATCATCATAAGCACCATGCTGTCCTTGATTCAAGTATACCTTTTTAGAGTTCCAGCCAAATACAATTTTACATTTAACAAATTTGCCAGCCCTCAAATTGAATTTTGAATGACAGGGCCAACCAAAAGTTGAAACATTTTTGCCAGGCTACAACAACTCAAAAGATCAGCAAAAGAAGTTGGCAACATTGGGCCAGGAGTCAACTCAGAGCATACATGTTTTGCAGCTTCAGCACAGGCCTTGAAGGCAGTTGTGATAGTGGTGGTCATGGCATCAACAGAAGCAGCAACAGAAACAGAAGCTTTGAAGTTTTCATCCCATAGAAGTTAGACAACTGGCGAGAGAGAGAGAGAGAGAGAGAGAGAGAGAGAGAGAGAGAGAGAGAGAGAGAGAGAGAGAGAATATAGGGGACTCCTCACTGCCACCAAGTGCAACTAGCATTAATTGGCAATTCTTTTTACCCAGAGTAATTCTGGGTCTCAGCTCCAAGGCAGAGAGAAATTCTAGTACTTTAAGTTGCAGGAGAGAAAGACCCCTAAGTGGATAAAGATCAGAGCATGAACCAGGAGAACAGTGACCAAATCTATTCCCAAATCACAGCATCTTTGAAACACTAAAAACATGCAGATCCCATGAACTAGCTCTGAAAATGCCATTCCCAAAAAAACCTAAAGCTTGGGACAAGGGTTTTCCATGCTCAGGTAAGGAAAATCCAAGTTTAAAATTAAGTTCAACTCTGATGGACATGACTTTTTCAATAACTAAGTGATTCAGGTCAATTCCTATAAACTTGTGATGGAGAAAGCCATCTATCTGCATCCAGAAAGATGATTATCAGGACTGAATGTGGATCACAACATAGTATTGCCACCTTTTTGTTGTTTGTTTGCTTTTTTTCTTTCTCATTTTTTCCTTCTTGATCTGATTCTTCTTGTGCAGCATGATAAATGTGGAAATATATATATTGCTCATGTTTAACATATATTTGGATCATTTGCTGTCTAGGACAAGAGGATGGGGAAGGGAGGGAGAAAAATTTGGAACGCAAGGTTTTGCAAGGGTGAATATTGAAAACTATCTTTGCATGTATTTTGAAGATTAAAAAGGTATTACTATGAGGAAAGTCAAGAAATAAGTTGGAAAAATGAGTAAACAACAACAACAAAAAAGAAGCATAAAACTTTACCATGGTGTCAGGGAAGACTAAGACACAAATTCAAAATAAGAAAAAACAATATGAAAATGTCTACAAAGGAAGAAGAGATATAAAAGCTCACTGAAGAAAAAAAATTCCTTAAAAATCAGTATCAGGTAACTGGAAGCCAATGACTCCATGAGACATCAAGAAACAATAAAAAAATTGAAAAAATGAAAGAAAAATAAAATGTGAACTATATCATCCGAAATCTAATGGCTTGGAAAATAGAGAAAGAAGAGATAATTTAAGAATTATTGACTATCTGAAACCAAAATGGGAAAAAAAGCCTTGAAATCATACTTCAAGTAATTAAAAAAGAAAAATGTCCTGATATCTTAAATCCACAGAGTATAATAGAAATTGCAAGGCTCCAAATTCAATCACATCCAAAAAACTGATTGCAAAATGAAAACTCTCTGGAATATTATAGCCAAATTCCAGAGCTCCCATGTTCAGGAGAAAATACTTCAAATAGTTAAAAAGAAAAATTCAAATATTGTGGAATCATTGTAAAACTCATAAAAGATTTAACAGCTTCTACATTAAAGGAATAGAGGATTTAGAATATGATATTCCAGAAAGCAAAAGAACAAATATAATTCTTCAGAATTAAAAATGGTATATAAATTAATTGAGACCAGAGCTGGACAAAAAAATTGTCATTCAAAAACAAGACCCAAGAGAAGAATAAAAAGGTAAATATGAAATAGAAAACACAAGAGACTTATTCAGGTTAAGCTGTTTATATTTCTATGGGAAGATGGTGAATACATCATTATTATGTCATATATGAAGGACATGGGTGTTAGTCTGTTATGTGAGAAGTGAGAAAGAGGGATGCACTGGAAGAAAGGAGAGGTAAAATTGATAAAATCATTTCACATAAAAGAGATACTATAGGAAGAGATTTAACAGTGGAGGCAGAAAGTAAGAGGGGTGGGCAGTGCTTCAACTCACTATCATTGGATTTGGTTAAAGAGGAAAGAAATACATGCACACAAGTATATATACACAGTCAATTAAGAATAGAAATTTATTTTACACAGCAGAGAAATACGAATAGAGGAGAAGACAAAGTTGGGAATGATAAAAGAGAGAGACATAGTGGTCAAAAACAAAACAGACATTTGAAGAGGAACAAAATAAAAAGAGAAAGAAGGACAAGCAGAAGAAAATAAGTTGAAAAGAAATGGTCAGTTAGTTATAATAGCTGTGAATATGAATCAGATGAGCTCACAGAAGTGGATAGTAGAAAAAAATGGAAACCAGAATCCAATAATACGTTGTGTATGATGGAAAAACTTGGGGAAAAAAAGACATATAAATGACTGGAGTAGAATTATGCTTCAGATAAAGCAAAACCAGACATTGATAACAACAAAGAAAAACCTAAAATATAATTAATTAAAAGAGATAATCAGGAAAACTACATTTTGGTAAATTGTATCACATTCAATGAAATAATGGGAAAATCATTGCAAGTATCTATAATAAAGGCTTCTTTTCTCAAATGTAGAGGGAACAGAGTCAAATCTATGTTTAAAAAGGATATACTACTTAATTGATCAATTATAAAAAGATATGAACAGGCAGTGTTTAGAAGAAGAAATCAAAGTTTCTATAGTCATATACAATGCTTAAAATCACTATTTATTGGAAAAAGGAAAATTAAAACAATTTTGATGTACTCACACATACTAGAACTGACAAATGCTGGAAGAATGAGGGAAAATATGCATTCACTAATGAATTGTTGACAGAGCTGTGAGCTGGTCCAGCCATTCAAGATAATAATTTATAACTATAAAAACCTATAAAACTGCCTACTCTTTGACTCAGCAATAACACTAGTAGGTATCTACCCTTAAGAGATCAAAAGAAAAGGAAAAGAACATACAAAAATGGTATGTATTTCTAGCAATTGTTTTTGTGGTTACAAAGAATTAGAGAATGAGGTAATTAATGCCCATCAATTGGGGAGTAACTGAATAAGTATGTAATTGTGATGGAGTAATATTATTGTACCGTAAGAAATGACGAGGAAATGGTTTTAGAAGAACATGGGAAGACCTAAGTGAATAGATGCAAACAAATGAAGCAGGAAGTCATATATAGTAACAGCAAGATTAAAAGTATAATCAATTCTGAAAGATTCACTTACTCTAATCAATATAATGATCCAAAACAATTTCAATTAGAAATGGAAAATTATATCTACCTCTAGAGAGAAATAATATAGTTTTCTCACTTAAATTTGCCCTGCTTTTTTTTAATATGGCTAATATATAAATGAGTTTTGCATGATTTTACATGTATAATTGATATCATATTGCTTGCCCTTTCAGTTGGTTGAGTATGGGAAAGAAGGGAAATTTGGTGTTGATTTTTAAAGAAAAATGTTTTACATATAATTATAAACATAGATTATATATATGGAGGCAGCTAGATAGTGCAATGGATAAAGCACTAACCTTGGAGTCAGGAGAACAGCCTCAGACACACCAGCTGTGTGATCCTAGGCACATTGTTTAAACCTAATTGCCTCACAAAATAGATGAATATACATATGTATATATATATTCAGAAAAGAGAAGTGACATCCTATATCCATATAGCTAGTAAATGTCTGTTAAGATTCAAACACAGACCTCTTTCATTGGCAAGGTCAGCACTCTTTCTAATATGTCATATTGTATACTTTATATGTCTCATTATTGCAAAAGTACTTTTCCTTTTCCTTATAATATGTGTGTGTGAAATGTCTGTGTAAAATTATGGAAACTAAATGACAATAAATTTAAAAAACAGTCTTGCCTAACAGTAATTTAAGAAGGTGTCACAAGGGAAAAAATCACAACAATAATCATAGGGTAGCACAATGGATAAAAACGTGGGACTATTATCAAGAAGATCTGAGTTCAAATCCTATCTCAGATGCTTACTAGTTGGGGGATCTAAGGAAGTCACTGAGCTTCTGTTTGCCTCAATTTCCTCATCTATCAAATAGGATATCAAATAGTCCCTAATCTCAGGGTTATGAGAATCAATGAGATGGTAATTGTTAAGTACTTAGCACAGTTCCTGGAACATGTAAGCTATGTAAATATTACTTAGTACTATTATTATTACACAGCACTTTATGGTTTGCAATGTGCTTCATAAACATTATCTCACTTGATCCTTACAGCAATTTTGGGAGTCAGATACTATTCTTATATCCGTCTTGCTGATAAGAAAATTGAGGTAGGCAGAGGTTAAGTCACCTACCTGGCCAAGATCACATAGTTAATAAGTGTCTGATACTGGATTTTCCAACTTCAGCAGCAGCATTTTGATCACTGCACTATCTAGCTTCCTTTGGATTTCTGAACAGCGATTAAAATATGAAACGGCAGTCTCCTAACCAAAAGACTTACCAAGTACAAATGCTTAAAAATTATTGATAAAAATACCCTACAATTCTGGAGTATATTTTATCTTAATTTCTGCCTCTCAGAATTCTGAGTTTCCCTAAACTTTCAAAGTCTCCAAACATGTGATATCTACCATAGGAAATCTTTCCTGATTCCGATAATGATTTTCCCTCATGAAATTAGTTTACATTTACTTATTTATTTATATTCCATACCATCTCCTCAACTTCCACAAAGGATGCTATGTCCTTGAAAATAAAAACTGTTTTTAATTTTTGTATTTTTTATCCATAGCACCCAATATAGTGAAGAATTAACTACTCAGTTATATATTTCATTATATGACTGACTTTATTTGTGTAACTGACATTAGTTGTGCAACAATGGAAAAATCACCCATTCATTCTTAACCCTAGACAAATCTCAAAGATGATAAATTACATATGGGCTATAAATATGGTACTGAAAGAAGACATTCACAAATGAAACCCTAAATCCTCAAAAGGTAGCAGAGTGCCTTGCACCTAATATGAGATTAACAAATATATATTGAATTTGAGTCAAAAAGAAAAGATGTATTTTATACGATACGTATTGATTTTTAACCAAATACCATTCCCCAAAACAAAAGTGACAAAAACATATTGACAAATGGTACTAAAAATAGCAGAATTAACAGCAACAAAAATGTTCCAGGTCACTAATAAGAAATAAAAATGCAAATCAGAATGACAAAGTTCAACCTTGAACTGAGACATTGGGCAAAGATAACAAAAAAAAAATGATAAAACTCAATTTTGAAAGGGGGTCTATAAATACTGTTGAACAGTACAATACCATGATGGACTATTGTGGAGTTATAAAACAACTGTTAATTGTTTCAAGAAAGCCACTAAAATGCACATGCTCTGAACCAGATATCCCATTGCTTAGTATATATATATATATATATATATATATATATATATATATATATATATACATATATATATATATATATATATAATATATACATATATATATATATATATATATATAATAAATTTGACCATGTCACTATACTGCTGAATAAAATTCAGTGGGTTCTTATCATTTCTAGGGTCAAATATAAACTTCTCTACTCATTTAGAATCTTTCACAATGTTTCTCTCTTTAAATTGCCTTTTCAGTCTAAATTTATTAGTCCCTTTCATTCTTTCTATAGTACAACCAATCTTTCCTTCTGACTATTCTTCACATATGATTATATATATATATATATATATATATATATATATATATATATATATATATATATATTTATTTATTTATTTATTTATTTATTTATTTATCTCTCTGCTTTCACATAGCTTTAAACTATGTTAGCCTTAGTCTAAGAGAAGCACAATGAATGACCTTTAGTCATACTATACCCTCCCCTGGTTAGAACATTTTATAGACTATTGGGATCAATCCTAGGTGCCACATTTTAGGTTATAACTGAGAAGCTGGAGAGTATTCAGAGAAGAGTAAATTTCTTCAAAATTATACTATGTAAGGATTAGTTGAAGCAATTAGAACAATTAGCTGATTAAAGAGAAGACTTAAGGATGGGCACAATAATTGTCTTTAAATAATTTGAAAGTCTGCCAACTAGAAGAATTAGACTTGCTCTCTTCATTTCCAGTGGAAAGAACTAGCAGGAATGAGTAAAAGTTGTCACAACAAAACATAACATAATATGATATTACATAAGCATATGACATCTTTATCACGTAAGCTACTGAAAACTGACTGGCAATCAATTGGGGATCATTCATCAAATCACAAACTTAGTCCAACATAGTCAGAACTGTTGGTAGGGCCTTGATGAGTTTGATTGAAATGGAACAGATCCATTCTTATCTGGAAAAGCCAGGTCATGGGCTTTGCTATTTTTCAGTTGTTTCAGTCATGCATGCCCAACTCTTTGTGACCCCATTTAGGATTTTCTTAGCAAAGATGCTGGAGTGGTTGGCCATTTCCTTCCCCAGCTGTTTTTATAGATGGGAAACTGAGGTAAGAAGAGTTAAGTGTATTGCTCAGGGTCACAAGGTTTCTGAGACTAGATTTGAATTCATATTCTTGACGCCAGGTCTTGTGTTCTATCTATTATGATAACTAGCTTCCCTGTGATCATGGATCTGGCCCACAACAAAAAGAAAACATTCATTATGACCCTGAAATAAACATGCTAGACAAAACAGCCCTGTACGCTTATCAGTTAAATAAGAAGCTGGCGGCATGGGTAGTTTTTTTCATTCTGTCTGATTCTTTGGCTATGGTTATGTCATTGTGCCATCCAGAAAATGAAAAAGGAATAGAAGTTTCAGAATTTTGACACAAGTAAATAGGATTGACAGAATTATTTAGCCAAAGTTAGAGAGAGAAAAAGAGAGATAGAAGAAGTGGAGGAAGAGGGAGAGAGACAGAGAGAGAGAGAGAGGATGTGAACATTACATACGTGTACTCTGGGAGAACATTTTTTCACCCAATAATTGACAGAAGCTTATACTTTATATTTGAAAGATATTCACGTGAAGTCCTCTCTGGACTTGCTCACTAGAGAATTTCAGTACCAGCCCAAATCTTGATCATGAGTGAAGAGTGAGGGGACAGAACTCATCAAAATGGTCAAACAGGAGTCTGTTTATTCAAAATTTTCTCATCCTTATATACCCTCATACACTTACATAACAATAACACACTGTGCATGTGCTAACTGTAGGAGACTGTGCATATGGGATCACATAAACAACTTGCTATTATGTGTAAATGGTTTTTTGCCACTTTAGTATATCTCTAATTACAACACAGGTTGTCATGCTCCCTAACTTCTCAGGAAGTACCTTCCTTGAAGAGTGATGGGGAGCCAAACCAGACATGTCAGAAGGGTTCTTTTTACTGGACTAAAGAGTCTTATACCTCGCCCAGAGTTCCCCACTATCTGCGGCCTTCTACATGTCCTTCTTTCTTTTGTTTTAACTGAAGGAGGTATATATCACTGGTTAAATCCATAAAACAAGTTTCAGCATGGGAGGAATCATACAGGTAAGTAGTAATATAACAAGCAAGATACTATAAAAGACTTCCATGAGTCTCAGAAGGAAGAAATAGAAAATAGCTATTAATTCACAACCACACATACACTTCCTTCAGAAGCCAAGAGACAGTCCAAGCCAATCTGTTGTTCATCACTTCATGTGTCAAGGAATCCAACTATTCCTGCAGGTTTTGAAGTCCTGCATCAGTCTCATTAGCAATTATTTTTATGGTCATAATAATATTTGTTAATCAATTACCATATACGTAGGGCTAACAGCCATGCTCTTTCAATGGTAGATATAGTCAGAGATAGAACTACCTGATGTTTTCTGGGTCTTATTCATTTCAAGAGTTTTCTCTTTTTCTTCCTCTCTCTGATGGACAAGGCAGATAATGGCGTGTTGACACCCATTGGATTCCTTCTCCATCTGTAGAGACACAAGGAAACCCTCTGCCCCAAGCTGTTAACCTATTGGGTCCCTTCCATTCACTACTTCTCTGGGTCTCTCTACATCACTTGGCGAGTATCTAAAGATACTGGAGCAGCTCACTCTGGACACTTCCCTTCCAGCATGTTATGAAACCTGTCTGATGGCGCCAGTGCATCCGCATCAAAAACCAAAAAATTAATAGTATAAAGGGTTAAATTTAGGAGTTCTCTAGGGTTACCTGCGGTTCCCCCTCTCTTTTGTTTTTGGAGAAGCCTCTTGATATCTCTCTTTGTTCCTCCTCTCTACTATTGCCTCTTCTTGAGGATTGAAGGGTATGCCAGTGGTGTGTGCAAAATGTTTGAAAGTATATACAGGTCCACTATGTGTTTTTATTGCTTGTGGCATGCCCATAACTGCAAAGACCTGTGTAAGGAATTCAGTGACCACTCAGGCTGTCCCTTTTGCCGCTGGTACTGTAGAAGTAAATCCTGAGAAGGTGTCCATAATAACATGGAAGGGAACATGCAAGAGGTAATACTTACCTGGGCAGTTTCTCACTTGCTCCTAAAGTTCCTTAAAAAGCTGAAATATGTTAGACACTAAAAATTTTATTTGAGCTGGGGCAATTCTTTGTACCATACCTACTAAATAAGCCAAATCAGATATTATATTTACATCTCTGAGCAATAAGAACTACAATAAGTAAAACTAACTACTAAAGTTATAACTGTTCTTTTTATAGCTAAGTAAGAAGAATACGCAGCACAAATGTTATATTTGGACACATTTATAAAGATGGTCAGTCCTTTAAGAGGGATCTTAGAAACCTTTTTTTTTCAAAAAACCATGACCAATTATATAATAGCCAGGCTATCCTTAAGGGGGACCTGCATAAAATTTGGAGCTATGGCCAATAAAATTTGTCACTGTGGGATGGTTCCACAGCATACATTAATTTATACATTAGTATAAAAGGTGTATATCTTGTCAGGTCCTATCCCAGATAATTGTATTATTCATTTAATGGCTTTTAACATGACACAAGCATTGGATAAGAAGTTTACTATGGATTTCCAATCATTAGGGGTTAGGATTTCACAAGCCAAATTCTCTAACAGCATTCTAATATAAAATGATATAAACTCTTAGAGGTTGCAATCCTTTTCCAGATTAACAGGAATGTGTCTTCTCCAGATTTGACCTGAAGGCTCATTAGGGTCAGATTCTTCAATTACAGGGTATAGTTCTCACTATAAACATATTTGTCCCTTCTCTCTTGCTTTAATTAATGCCTCTTATAATCAGGACATAGAAGGAGGACAAAACTGTTATGCTAGAGGTGCCAATGATGTCACTGACCTTCCTGCTTCTCCTTCTCCCACCCAGGAAAGTAGAGTTGAGGGAGGAGGATCAGGAAGCAGAGAGGCACATGCTTGGGTATAGGCAGAAGTGAAGGCACCACAGAGAAGCACCACATCCCTCAAACTTCCCAACATAGTTCTTATCTCTGCCCATGCCCCATGCACCACACCATACCATTTTGGGCTGTGGGTACCATCCTACTGCTTGTTCTCCTCATACTTCCTCATTTGATACCACATGCTAAAAACTTTCTTTTTCTTATATGTGGTATTTTTAAAGCCAATTTTATAACATTACACGTTAGAAATGTATCCTCAGAGATTGAGTCAGGACCCATAGCTTTGTAGTATTCAGTTAATGGTGCTCCCACTACCTTCCACATCTCTGGCTCCAACTTCTCTTCCTTAGAAAGCCACAGAGATGTGCACTCTACAGTATCTAGGAACTCAGTGATCTGCTTCTGTGTAACTGAAAAATCTTGTTCTTTTATTGACTTGTCATCCAAAGTTGCACTGTTTTTGTCAGCTGAGTTTACCGTGTGCCCTGGCATTGTCTGGACCTGATCATGGGTGAGGAGTGAAGGGACAGAACTCATGAAGATGATGAAACAAGAGTCCATTTATTCAAAATTTTCTCAGCCTTATATAGCCTAATACACTTACATAACTATAGCACACTGCACATGTGCTAATTGTAGGATACTGTGCATGTGGGATCATACAAACGTCTTACTGTTGTATGCAGATGTTTCCTTGCCACTTTAGTATAAATCTGCTTTAATTACAACACAGGTTGTCATTCCCCATGACTTGTCAGGAAGGCCAAGATGCCCCTAACAAGGATGGGGAGCCAAACCAGATATGTCAGCAGGGTTTCTTTTACTGGACTAAAGGGTCTTTTACCTCACCCATGGTTCCCTACTCTCTGTGGCCTTCTATATTTGAGTCCAAAAACAATTCTCTTAGATGATCTGAGATAATGTACGTATATATACTCAGGAACTCTCACACCTATATACACATACCTCTCTACTGAAAATGAAAGTATGATAGTATTTCATTAATTGTTAATATTTTATCTTTAGTTCCTTAAGTTCATTACTTCCATAAGTCTTACTATTTCTTCCATTGTGTAAATCACAACTCAATCAAGCTCAGTAATCAAATTAGATTTGATTGGTCTGTCTTTCTTCTTCATCATATATATATATATATATATATATATATATATATATATATATATATATATATATATTTATTTATTTATTTATAGGTAATATATATATATGTACATACATATTATATGCATGCATATATATGTATATATATGACTGCTTCTTTTTTCTCTAATAAATCCATGACAAAGTAATTTATGCTATTGCTTTCACTCAAATTATTGATGATAATATCTTGCTTCCTACTTAAATCTACCATGGTGACTTGGGGGAGTTTGTTTAGATCAGTTTTAGAACACTATTAATTGACATTAATAAAGTAATTTTCTTATTATGACTATAGAAAACAAAAACACAAATACCATTATGCCCACTCCATAGACTAGGAAATAAAAAGCCCAGAGATGTTAAATGACCTGATCAATGTGACTCTTAGTAAATGTCAGAACCAGTATTCAAAGTCAGATTTTTTTCCTGAGTTGGTTCAACATACCTTTCACTATGCAAAACTTCCCCAAATATCTCTGAATTATGATATTAAACTAGAAAGATCTAAATATTTAACACTTACCAAAAATCATTTTAGTCCTAAAAATAAAATTATCTTTTCTGTAAAATAATTTTAAAGGAAGTAGAAAATATACATCAAGATAAAAACTAAGATATGTGATATAAAAAAAAATTCAGATTATAGGACAGAAAATTAATTGCACAGAACTCAGAAGGATTTCCAGGCGCAAAGGCAAGATGACAGAATAGAGAAAATATTCAGCTGAACACTTCCAATATTTTCCTCCAAACAAATTTAAATAATACTGCAAATTGAATTCTAGAGTGGCAGAACTAATAAAAGGTCAGAGTAAGAGATTTTTCCAAACCAGAAAAACTGAGGAGATTGGGGAAAAGATCTATGACATGGGGTGGAGATTGACACAAAACATCCATTTGGATAAAACATTAGTAGTGAGACCAGGTGGTGGTAAAGGAAGAAACAGCAACTTCAGACGTTCTCAAGCCAGAGGACCTGTTAACTTGTCAGAAAGAGATTAAAGGGGAACTTTGTGCCTGCACTGAATACAGGCCCTGACACTATTTAGCAACTCCATTGCCTATATCTTAAAGGCAATATTGGTTTTGGTTACCAGGGATCAGGCATCCTGAGGAACATTATCACTTTTAGACCCAATTCACCTATTATAATTCCCCAGGGATAAGGGGTGTTTCTTGGGTAAGGACTAGAGTGCAGATCAGAAAAGGAATGACAATCCATGGTATTACTTTGGAAATTCTGAAAACTTCTAAACACCAAGAACTAGCTTTGAAAACAATAGTGCAAAAAATACTAGAGCTTGAGACATACCCTTCCATACTCAGAATTCAAGGGGTTGGCCATCAATTGGGAAGTGGCTAAACAAGTTGTAGCATATGATTGTGGTGGAATACAATTATTCTGCATAAAAAGAAAAGTATGATAAGCCATATGGTTTCAAAAGAAAAAAAAACTAGACAGATATGAACTCATGCAAAATAAAGAAAAAACAGAAGTAAAGAATCTATGTTGAAAAATATTATCCACCTCCAGAGAGATAATTGGTGAATAGTTCATATTGAAACATACTTTTTTCTTTGTTTACATTTCTCAATGGCATTTCATTTTTCCAAATACATGTAAAGATATTTTTACCATTCATTTTATAAGATTTTTTCTCTCTCCTTTATCACACTCCTCCCCAAGACAATAAGCGTTCTGATAGAGGTTAAATGTATGCAATCTTTTTAAACATATTTCCCCATAGTTGTGATGTTGTGCAAGAAAAATCAGACCAAAAGAAAAAAACCTGAGAAAGAAAAAGCAAATAAGCAAAAAAGGTGAAAATACTATGCTTTGTCTACATTTATTCTTCATAGTTCTCTCTCTGGATTCAGGTATCTATTGGAATTGCCTTGAATCACCACATTGCTCAGAAGAGCCAAGTCCATCACTGTTGATCATTATATAATCTTGGTATTATTATGTGTAATGTCCTCTTGGTTGTGCTCACTTCACTCAGAATCAGTTCATATAAGTCTTTTCAGGATTTTCTGAAATCAAACTGTTCATCATTTCTTATAGAATAATAATATTGCATTACATTCATATGTCATTCTCCAAATGATGGGCATCCACTCAATTTCCAATTCATTGGCACTACAAAAAAGAGCTGCTACAAACATTTTTGCACATGTGGATTCCTTTTCCTCTTTTATCATTTCTTTGGGATATAGAACCAGTAGTGACACTGCTTGATCAAATAGTAAAAGCATTATTTTAAATTTGATTTTTCTCGGTTTTTTTGCAACATGGCTAGTAGAAGAATATAATTTTGTATTACTCCACATATATAATTGATATGAAATTTCTGTCTTTTTAAGGAATGGGAGGAACAATGGGGAGAAAGGAAACTTGATACTCAAAAATGTTAATCGGGAAATATTTAATGAAATGAAAATATTTTTTAAATTAATTGGTGCTGTTATTATATAAGAAAGGATACAGAATTCAGAAAGAAAGAAAAAGAATTCATTAAACACATATTATGCGCCAAGAACTTTGCTAAAGTGCTTCACAAATATATTTGATCCTTACAATAACTCTAAATGGCAGGTTCTATCGTTATCCCTATTCTACTGCTCAGGAAACTAAGAAATGTAAATCAACTGCTTGCACAGGATCACCCATCTAGGAAATATCTGAGAGCATATTTGTTATTAGGTCTTTTTGACTTGAGAGCCATTGCTCTATTCACTGCTATGAAACTGCCATGGGCTTACTATTGCCTAAAATCGTAATTAGGTATCTTTTGAGATCTTGTCTAACCTTATTGTTTAAAAGAAATTACTTTCCAGTTATTAATTCTTTGGTTTTAATCACTAAATGGAGCCAAGAAATTGTGCTCTGTTACAACTCATAGGAAAATTGTTATTTTAAAAAAATTATTTTGTTTAAACTCTTAAATTAAAAGGCATTTAACTCCTGAGCCTCAGTTTTCTTCATCTGTAAAATGAGCTTATGCTAAATCTCAATGTTCTCTACCAACTCTTTCACCATAATCTCTTACGTGCTTTTAAAACATTAACAAGAGATTATGAATATATTTGTGGCTTTAAAAAAAAACTATTACAGAATTTTTTGTCTCCATCCAAATTTATGAGATGTCAGTTCCTTCCAAAGCAGATTCTATACAAGGAAATATTTTTGGTCTTCCATAAATGTTATACTTGTGATTTCATCAGTGTGAAGAAAAAAAAAAAAAAAAAACCCTGCAAGTGTGCAAACCCCCATTCACCAATGTAAATCAACAACTCATTTCTAAAATACAGTTGTAGCTTGTTGTTTGGGCTGTTGAGAGTTTAAATTTGAACCTAAAATGTTTTAAATCTAGGTTTTCTTAATTTCAGTGCCAACCTTCTATCCATTATACAATGATATTTCTCCCTTTCTTCTTTATGTGACCATGTTTTGAATATTATATAAACTTGAGTCTAATATTTTTTTCAGAAAATGTCAACTATTGAATATAGAAATGGATTCAAAGCCAGGAAGATCTGGGTATGGATACTGCCTCTGACATATGCCAGCCACCTGAACATGGGCAAGCTATCCAACCTATACTCTTTTTATTTTTTAGTCATTTCTTGTCATGTCCAACTTGTGACCCTTTTTGGCTTTTCTTAGCAAATACTGAAATATTTCCATCTCCAGCTCATTTTACATAAGGAAATTGAGGCAAACAGAGTTAAGTAATTTGCCCAGGGTCACACAACTAGTAAATGTCTAAGACCATATTTGAACTTAGATCTTCCTGAATCCAGGCCAATCAATCATCCCATCCTGTGCCAGCTAGAATCTAGGCTACTTTCTAATGCTATAAATTTCAGAAAGTTTCTTACGATCGATGTAGTTTCCTTATCTAGAAATTAAATGTCCATTCCCTATGGTTCTCCCTTAAATTTATCATTAGTTTATAAAATTACCATTATATGGATTTTAACTGATTCTATACAACATTTCAAGTGTATTAATATTAAAGAATGATCTAAAAGAACCCTGAAGCATATTTACTATTATAACTGGGTTTCACGATGATTATCCTACTTGAGCCATGAAGAATTTTAAAAAGAATGAACCTTCTGTTCCTTCAATCCCTAAAGGAGAAAGGAAGAGAAAGAAAGATATCACTTAACTGATAAGTTGCCCCAGATATGTGACTAATACAAAAGGATAATTTGGTACTGCTACCATCCATAAATGCAGAATGGTCATATAATTGTCCCTATTTGACAAAACAGTGGTGACACTCTTCCATTTCATTCTTCCCCGTTTTTCTTTAGAAAGCATGAGTCTATGTGCATTTCATTTGCTCAAATGCAAATGAAGTAACAGGGTAGCAATTCCGGTTTTGGAGTCAGGAAGAACTGAGTTCAAATCCAGGATTTCAGATACTTACTAGTTGTCTGACCCTGGGGGAGTCACTTAATCACTGCCTCAATATTCTCCTAATATAAAATAGGAATAATTAAGGGTACTACTTTTATGAGTTGTTGTGAGGATCAAATAAGATAATTGTAAAATTGTTAACATAGTGCCTGGCAAATAACAAGTACTAAATACATTCAGAGAGAGACACAGAGAGAGTGAGACTGAGAGAGACAGAGACAGAGACAGAGAAAGAGAGAGAGGAAGAAGAAGAAGAAGAAGAAGAAGAAGAAGAAGAAGAAGAAGAAGAAGAAGAAGAAGAAGAAGAAGAAGAAGAAGAAGAAGAAGAAGAAGAAGAAGAAGAAGAAGAAGAAGAAGAAGAAGGAGGAGGAGGAGGAGGAGGAGGAGGAGGAGGAGGAGGAGGAGGAGGAGGAGGAGGAGGAGGAGGAGGAGGAGGAGGAGGAGGAGGAGGAGGACGAGGAGGAGGAGGAGGAGGAGGAGGAGGAGGAGGAGGAGGACGAGGAGGAGGAGGAGGACGAGGAGGAGGAGGAGGAGGAGGAGGAGGAGGACGAGGAGGAGGAGGAGGAAAGAAAAGGGAGGAGAGAAGGAGGGTAAAAGGAGAAATATTCTGTTTCCAGTCACTTAGATTCCATCTGAAAACCCAACTAATAATAATTAGCATTTATATTGATTTTTAAGGTTTGCAAAGAACTTTACATGTTATTACATAGGTTTTTTTACAATAACCTTATATGGTAATTATGATTATTATGTTCATTTTATAAGTGGAAGAATTGAGGGCTGGAGATTAAATGATGAGCTCACAATCACATATCTAGTTCTGAGACTGGATTTGAACTCAGGCCTACTTGAATCTGATTTTAACTCTCTTTCCTCTAAGCTAACAACCTAATTGAATCAGGATGGTTTTTACTGATAGCATACTATTGGACTAACCCAAAGCAGTTTTAAATGATCTGAGCCATTTCAGATACTCACTAACAAAATGAAGTAATAGCTTTGTAGGAGGGGAAGGTTTGGTTAGAGGAACTAGAAAGAACTTTGCCTGGAAGGTAATGTTTTTAAACAACTTATCTCTCCCTTGTTCTCTTCTGATGCAGATTTCAAAGAACTCCATCCTCTCCCCACTATGTTCTGGGGCAGGATGAAAATGATAAATGAAAAAAAGTCCTACTCAGAGGAGCATATGAAAGGAGGAGTTGTGAAGACTGGCTTTACTCATAATCAGGTGCAGGGCAGAGAGAAAAATTTGCTAGCTTCCCACTTCAGTCAAAAGACTCCATACTAAAACACAACTAGATTACTTTAAAATCAACATGAAGGAAAATGGCCAGGGAAGACAATTACCAAAAACCATAACTATTCCACCTGGATTAAAAAATAAAGGCTTAGTTCAAAATAGCTTTTTAATGAAGTTTAAGACTAAATGCACCTTGGGAAATAAAGGAATCTTTTGACACAGCATCATAGCATAAGCATAGCACCAAAATTGGATTGGAAGGTTTAAAAAAAGGATTCTTGATGTGATGTTGAAAGGGTTTTCTCATTTTAGAAAGTATATCCTCTTTAACTGAATTGAAAGGAGCTCTCCACAAATCCAAGTGCATAAGTTTTGGCATTGTTACAAGTATGGTATCTCTTTCATATTATTTGCATTTCCTTAAGGCCTTAAGCTATTGTGACTTATAGCTGAAGAAAAATTTAGGCAAACTGAAGCCATGGAATGTTATTCCTTTACCCTTGAGAACACAGTTCAGCAGATGTTCTAGGGATACCTCCAAGTAGGTCACAATTCTTGGAGGAGGTACAGAGCCAAGATGCATAAGTAAAAGGTATCTTTAGAGAATGTCTAATATAACTCCCTAATTACATAAATAATAAAAGTGAAACTCAAAGAGATAATAGGTCAGGTATATAGCACATGACTGAACCAGGATTAGAATTCACGTATTTGGACATTTATTGTACTGTTCTAAGAAAATGAAGTTAGAACATTGTTCCAAACCTGGTATTTTTGTTAGACTTTCAGGATCAACATACAAATAAAAGGTTCTATTATGGTGACTGTTTGATTCTGTCCTAGTTCTGATTGAAATCTGGAAGATGATTATAAAGTTTTAATGATATTGCTTGGAATTCTCTTTTTCTTTTTTTTCTGCCACCTTCTTGGTTTCCCTAACTTCCTTCAAGTCCCAGTCAAAATCCTCACATGTAGAAAAAATCTTTTCCAATCCCTATTCACGCTCACATCTCCTCTTAGCTGATCATCTCCAATTTGGTCCATAGTTATTTGCCTAATGTCTCCCTCATTGGACTGTAAATGTCTTGAGAGTTGGGACTGTTTGTTTCCATTTTCTTTTTTTTTTTGTTCTTCATGCTTAGTGCTCTTCCAGGATCATGTTCAATAAATGGTTGTTGGCTGGACTTGTGATACTAACCTGCTTATTCAGAATCTGCCACCCTCTCTTCTCTATTTCACTTTCCCTTAGGAAAAATATCCTATATTTGTAATCACTAGGTACATAAATCCAGTACACACTACACACACACACACACACACACAGTCCTTGAAAGAAAATGTCTTTCACATTCATATAATTTAACTGAATGATAGAGCCTGGAGTCAGAAAGACCTTAGTTCAAATTCAGTTTCAGTCATTTACCAGCTATGTTCCCCTGAGCAGGCTACTTAACTTCTGTTTGTCATAATCCATAGGAAAAGGAAATGGCAAATCACTTCCATATATTTGTCAAGAAAATCCCTAGAGGCAAGTAGGTTGCACAGTAGGTAGAGCATCAGTCCTGAAGTCTTCACTTCAAATCTGATCTGACACTTATCACTTCCTAGCTGTGTGACCCTAGGCAAGTCACTTAACTCTAATTGCCTCAGCAAAGCAAACAAATAAATAAATAATAGAATAAATTAAATATAAAAAGAAAATCCCATGGACAAGTATTGGTGTTCTTTGGCAATGTATGATTTGATTTTCTGTCATTTGTGCTAATTTTGGTCTAATAAGTAACACCAAGAAAACATAAGTGCTCTACCAGCCATATATATATATATATATATATATATGAATGTGTGTATATAATGTGTACCTATATGTACATACATATGTATATATATATAAGGTCAATGTATTGCATATATGCACATGAGACATTACCTAATATGGAGAAAAGCACTCTTTAATCTCTGAAAATGATAGGTAGATGAATAGAATATAGAGACACATGCATATATAATATATGTGAACATATAGGAATATATGTGACTTCAGTCAATTTATTAAAAACAATTAATTAGTCTCTTTCAATATGCCCATTTAATATATGATGAAGAACAGTAATCAATAGGCAATATATATTTATTAAATCCATACTATGTGGTAGGTACTATAGTGGTATACAAATATGAAAAAGAAAGATAATGTCTACTTTCAAGGAGCTTATAATCTAATGAGGAGAGACAATAAACAAAAGAAAGCTCAAAATCTTGGTAGGGTAGCAGAGGGTGGAGGTAGGACTTTGTGAAAAAAAAGTCAAAGAAACCCTCTTTTCCATTAATGTAATTAATGTAATGTAATTCCAGTAATGTAACTATGTAATTCATAGTTTCAGTCTCACACAGAATGTCTATTACATTTTCTTTTTTGTTCCCAATATCCATAATTCACAGATACTTAAGAATGATAGTTTTAGAACTAGAAATGTAATTAGAGAACACTGAATCCAAGTTTCTTATGTGACAAATGAGGTAACTGAGACACAGAGAAAGTAACTGGCTTACCCAGAATCACACAAAAATCAGTATGTGATATAGTATTTTCTGACTGCAAAGCCTGTCACTGTCCACTATGCTATGTTTTCTCTCAGTGTCTATTTAAAGAAAAAATACAACGTGGTAGAATGGATAAGTCTCAGGCTGCACAGAAAGCAGAATTAAAGTCCCTATTTGACCTCAAACACTTGCTAGAAAGAGCAATAGACTTAGGGTTAAAAGACCTGGATTTAAATTCTCTTTCTATTACTCATCAACCATGTGACCTTAATCAAATGTCCTAATCTCACTATATCAGCATGACAAGCTATTTGCTCTATTTAAATATGTTCAAAAAATAATGTGAAGAATAAAAGAAAACAATTGGAACTTTGTAAAAATGCAAATTGTTTGGAGGATGTTTCTCTGCAGGAGTCAGTCTGAGAACATCCAAAGTTTAAGTATTACATGAATTGATCTAAGTTGTAGAATGGGTGACTATGGACCATTCTAGCAGCCAAAAGGAAATCATTTCCCACCATTTTTGAAATATACTTGAATTTAATATAGGTGGAGCCAAGATGGTTGAATAAAGTCAGTTTCACTTGAACTTTTCCCCAAATCCCTTTAAATAATGATTCTAAACAAATTCTAGAGTGTTATAACCCATAAAATGACAGAGAGTGAAACAATTTTTCAGTCCAAGACAACTTAGGAGATGGGCAAGAAAGGTCCATTGCACCAGGATGAGAGTGGAGAACACACAGTCCACTGCAGATTGTGCCAGCTCAGAACCAGTCCCCTGTAAATCAGGAAGAGACCTCAAGAATACTAAATCAGTGCCAACAGTGGCTTTTCTAGAACTCTCACCACACAGGTGCCAAAAATAACATAGATGTCAGCAGGAAAGAACTGTCACACTGGGGTCAAAGTGGAGCATAGTACACAGATGCACCAGCAGAGCCTCAGCCCCAGAAAATCAGGATCAGGCATTCAGAGCCACTTATCAGCAGCAGTAGCTACTTTCAGTTTTTTTAGCCCCCAGAAAGTAAAAAAAAAAATTTAGAGGTCTCTTCATTAGAACTGAGGCAGGAAAATTAATAAACCAGGAAATTAATAAAAACATTTTTCCTTAGCATCATACCACCTGAGGAAAACTAAAAAGTTACAAGTCCCTAGAAGTATCTTTGAAAACAGCTGCACAAAACCTCTGAAGCAGAACCCTACTATAACAAATAGTTAAAAGTCAAATAATAGGCTGGTAAAATGGGCAAACAACAGAAAAAAATTCTGACTATCGAAAGTTACTATGGTAACAAAAAAGATTTAAGAAACACACTTAAAAGAATGCAACAAATGATGAGCAGGATCTCTCAGAAAACTCAGAAATACCTGGAATGACTTTCATGATCTGATATAAAATGAAATGCACTGTCTATAAAATAAGTACACTATACTATAAAGTATTGTAAATTGATAAGCTATTTAATGGCTTAGCTAGTCTCAGCAATACAATTATCTAAGACAACTCTGAAGGACTTATGATGAAAAATGTTATCCATTTCCAGAGAAAGAACTGATGTTACCTGAACACAGATTGAAGCATACTTTTTTTTAACTTTTTAAACTTTCCTTGAAGGTTTTTTGCGTATGTTTTCTTTCACAGCATGACTATTATGTAAATATTTTGCATTACTACACATATGTGACCTGTGGAGGAGAAAAAAAAAGGGAGAGATTTTTTTTTAATTTATGCATTTAAAACAAAAAGGAAAAAAAAAAGCAAAATGGAAAAGGACAGAAACAAGAAAAAAAAATGTTGGCATATGTCCAGGAGAACATTAGGGAGGATTCAAAATTCATAAAAACAAATTTCCATTTCAAGAAAGTGTATATAATAATAGAAGACATTATATTCATGACTATCCATCTTTTCTTTGCTTCCTTTGTAGGTTTTGTTTTGTTCTCCACTGTATACTTTTTACTTCATTCTTTTTTCCCCCTTTCATCTTCCCCCAAATAGACTACACTTAAGCACAGATATATTTATGTGTGCATGTGTGTATATATATATATGTTGTGCATGTGTATGTATGCATGCATATAAATATATATATTCAAATCTCTATATACATATGAATATACTTATATATATATACTTATATAAACATGCTAATATGCAAATACACATACATAAACATGCATCCAAAACAATATTAATATGGTTGACATAAAATGTAGATTTCTCTCTTGATTGAATCTTTAAGTTTGATTTTGTCTCAAATCAATAAATACAACTCAATTTTCTTTTTTAATAAATTCTACTCCTGATCCTTGTTATTCTGTTTGTTAACTCTTCTATTTTATTTCTACTTCTTACCTTGCCTTGTGATTACTTAACATTCCCCACCCATGCATCCCTCCCTTATCTTCTCCCTGCACACTTTCCCTCTCTTTAACCCTTTTCCATTTATTTATATATTTTTGTCCCACTTCCATAAATCTATACACCCTTTTATACCCCATCTTATCCTATTCTCTCTAGTCTTATTTATTTACAGATTTTGGACAGTGCTCTACCCTTCTCGCTACATACATATATACATACCTACATGTGTATTGTTCCCTATTTAACCCTTTTTTCATGTGAGGAGTTTTCAAAATTACCCGCCTTCCACTCCATCCAGTGCTTCTGTGTCTGTTCTTCCTTTGCACCTCATTCATGTAACCTAATTACTATTTTTTACTATTTTCTAGACAGTTTTGCTTTTTAGAATCACACCATAGTTAGCTTTACCCCAATCTTTCTTTTCAACCAATTACTAATGTTAATTTTAAACATATAGTTTACATTTCCACATATAAAACATAAACAATTTGTTCTTACTGAGCCACTTGAAATTAGTCTTTAGTGCTGACTTTTTCATGTTAAAATTTCTTTTGAGTTCAGATTTGTTTGATACAAAATGCTGAATATGTGAAGGTTTGTTAAATATTAATTTTTCCCGTTCAATATAATACTTAATTTTGCTGGATATGATATTTTTGAGCACAATTCTTTTTTTATAGGCCTAATTTTTTGATTGCTGGAATATACTATCCGAAGACCTAATGGATTTTATTGTAGCTTTGAATAAATCCTACACAACTGTAATTGTAGCTCCAGTATATTTGAATTGTTTTGGAGGTTTTTGTTTGTTTCTTGTAAAGTTTTCTCTTTGAGCTGGGGATTTTGAAATTTAGTATATAATGCTCCTAGGTATTTTCTTTGTAGGATGTCTTTGAAGTAGTGAATGGTAAATTATTTCTATTTCTACTTTCTCTCTATTTTATCACTTCATGATAGTTTGATTTATTTCTTGTATTATTGTATCAAGGTTTTTTTTTTTAGGCACAGATTTCAGGTTAGTGCAATTTTTCTTGTTTTCTCTTCTTGATGTGTTCTTTGGTTATGTTGTTTTTTTTATAAGATATTTCACATTCTCCTTTATTGTTTCATTCTTTATAATTAGTTTTTTTTTAATTTCTTGGTCTCTTATAGTTTCACTGATTTTTTGATTGTCCAATTCTAATTCTTAAAGAATCATTTTATTCTTTAAGATTCTAGTTGGCTGACTCTCTTTTCTTAATCTTCTTGTTTGTATCAGATTTTTTTTTTTGTTTTTTCTTCTTTCATTTGATTTTTACCATATTTTTTGAGTTCGTCTATAAATTTCTTCTGGTCAGGTAGCCATTTAACATTATTCTTTGTGGTAGGAAAGACCTTTTTTTAGTTCTGTGTACTTCTTTGGGGATGAATCAAGGTCTTCTCTATTCCTATAGTAACCTTTTATGATTGAATTCTTTCTCTTTAGCCTACTTACTTTTTTTAAATGATGACTAATTAGTGTAACCATCCCTTATTCTAGGATGGGAGGAATTGTGTTTCTGGCTTCACTTCAGTTCTTCCCTTTGGCCTGGAACCCCAACCAAGAACTTCATTCTCCTATTAAGTGCCTGCCGCCAGCAGCTTCCCTGCCCCACTGCTTTTGTACTCACTGAATGTTCTGGTATTTCTCACCAAGTGCTACATTTCAGTAGCACTACTGAGCCTGTGATTCCTTATCAATAGAGGTTCCTTCAATCTTCTAATGCTCAGACCTCCAAATCCACTGCCTATACTGCTTATACTGTCCTACAGGTGAACATTCTTGTGGTTCAGGTGAAGCTACTTCCTAACCCAACTAGCCCCAGGGTTTTCTACTTGCTGAAATCTAGCCTGGAGATGTTTACACTTCACACCTGTTAAACTTCTGTGCCTGGGATCTTTCTTGGATCCTCCCCCAGTTGTCCAAGGAGGACCCCTGTTCTGACCCAAGTCTTATTTATTTTTTACTCATCTGGAGTTGCCCTGAGAAAAAAGTTTTTTATTTGTGGGGGAAATATGGAGCATTTGAAATTTTATTCCCTACTCTGCCATATTCCCAGCATCCTCCTTATTAAGAAGAGAATTTGAAAATCTGAGTTCTAAAAATAAATTTTAATAATTCTAAGATAGAGATGATTTGCTCTGGAAAAAGGGCCCCATGGCTTTCATATTCTTTCTTTAAAGAGGCTTTTTTTGATATTGTTTAAAGGGGAAACAATTAAAAGTAAAAAAAAAAAAAATAGAATGAAATTATTCAGTCCCCAGAAGGAATTGTGGGAAAAGCTGTGATATACATTAGAAGGACTTCTTACCATGAAGCTGTTTTAAGGATTATAAACAGAATAGGATTAGGATTTGCTTTAATCTCTGGGTATAAAGAAGGAGTCTAGCTCAGACACAACACCTTCCTTTATTTTCAATTACATATTTCCTGTAAAAAATCTCTTATGTCTTTCTTATGCAAAGATTATGGTATTTAACTTCATGATGAACTAATCTGGTTTTATACTATCTCAATCTTCATGGTAGCAGCAATCATTTTATTTCTCCCTGATTGGCTCACTATTACTTTCTCCTTAGTAGCTACTGCAAAGGCTTTTTTTCTCTTTCCTCAAACTTACTTTTGCCAACTTCTACCCTATCTAACTCTTTTTAAGTATTTATTATTCATTTATTTATTTTTGAGGAAAAATAATAAAGGTCAACTATCTTGTTCTCCCTAGTCTTCCATTCCTCTTCTTCAACCTCAATTTTTCCATTTTAGCTTTGAGTTATAATGAGATGGTGCTCCTTCCCCTTGTCAAGGAGATCATCTTGAGCTTATCTGCTTCTGTATCCTTTCAGTCTCTTTACTCCTGAATAATTTCCTCTTTTTCTTTAATCTTAAATATTTCCTCATACCTACCTAAATTTCATCATTCTTCATTCTCAAAAAAAATCACTTGAACTAGCAATCTCTCTAGCTCTCATATAATCTTCACCATTTGAAAGGGTTATCTATACCATTGTCTCTATTTCCCCATTTTTCTATTCATCTTGCATATAAACTTACATTTCAAAGTTACGGTTTTCTTAATAGTAAATCCAATGTTCTCATTAATTTTCATTGTATTTGAGTGTTCTATAGCTTCTGGCATTATTTCATATTGTCTCCCCTTTAGACTGTAAACTCCTTGAGAGCAGGGACTATTATCTTTCTTTGTATCCTCAGCTCTTAGCATTGGACTTTGCATTCCATGGACCTGTAAATTTTTTTTAAAAGTTTTTTGACTGTTATTTGCTTTGTAAAAGGCCTCCTATATGGATAAAAATCACAGATTCTTGAATTATTTAAACCTTCCATCAGCTAGTGTTTTTTAATCATTTTCAATGGGCCAAGCACTATGTTAGGTACTAGAAATACAAGTACTGCCCTCAAGGAATGCTGAAAATAGTATTTATATATATTTATATATATATATATATATATATATATATATATATATATATATATATATATATATATATATATATATATATATATATGTATATATATATATATACACATATATATATATATATATTAGTATCATTATTATTATTCATTAATATTAATAATATTATTATTCATCAATAAACTCTTTGAAGATGCATGTCTTTTTTTTTAATAGTGACTGGTCAGTCACAAACCCTTTCTATTTTCTTCCTCTTGTGTTCCTCAGACCACAGAATTGGTTCTCACAAGTTTTTTTTTTTTTTTTTAATGAACTATGTTAAGATTTTCTTTCTAGTTTTCATTTTAATTCAGTTGATTATCTCTCTATATGTGTGTATATGCATATACATGCACATGGATATACACATATATGTATATATATATATATATATATATGTATATGCATACATGTGTAGTTAGATGGATGTTTTAAAGAAAATTTATTCAGAATCAATATATTTAGAAAATGCTGAAATCATGAAACTGCCAGTAATGAAAAATATAAATATTAACATTCCATTGACTACTTACTGAAGTATTTTTTGTTTAGACCTATATAAAAATAAAAACTAAACAAAAAAATGATCATCTAAGGTTATGCTTTGGTTTCTTCCATCTTTTTTTTCAATACTGATTTCTTAAAATGTATCATTTCTTGATGAAACTGAAAATTTACTTGCAGAAAAAAGACAATATTATTATCTTTATCATTGATAGTTAAAAAAATTTATGCTTTTCTGTGTTCCATGAGATTTATCAGAATGCAAATGGGACTCCTCAAGAAAGATAAATAATGAAAATGTTATCTATCAAGAAGAATACATTATGCAAGGGTATTTCCATGATATAATATTCACTCTACCAAACATCCCACACATTGCAGATACTAACTGGTATCTCCAGAATAGACTGAAGAATGAGAAAGGAAAACAGGAAAGGAAGCAGACAGCTGGATTAGACATTGCTATGAGTATTAGTGATGGGCAGACTTCAAAAGATTTGGAGGTTCAGTTTGGACAAGTGCCCAGAGATTCAAGCAAGGGCTTACTCCAAACCTTCTATAACTTCTGATTTTAAAAATTGGGCTAGGAATTTTATGAAACCAGACTTTTTAGACTCCAGTATTATGAAGTTTCTCACTGCCCATAATATAAACACATTTATGCATGAATAAGTAGGGAAAATCAAAATTTTTCAGACTGTAAAAGCTTAGTAAGTTCTGTTAACATAATAATAGCTATTATTACCATTCTGTCATTTAATATTATAACATATTGGGGAATTTTATTGGAATTGTATTAGTGTAGCAACATTCCTGTGTGGATAGTCTCTCCACTATTGTACATCAACCTCTAATTTTTAACTTACAGATTTTAAAAAGTTGCCTGAGGGCAATGAGAAGTTAGTTGCCCACACCCAGTTAGTATGTATTATGGATAGGACTTGAACACAGGTCTTTCTTATTTTAAGACCTGATTTCTATCCATTATTTCATATTGTTTCTTCTGATAATAATAATAACATTGAAGATAGCAGAAATATTAAATGGAAAAAATAATGGTAGGATAGTGACTTCAAACAGGACCATTTCTTCCAGATAAACATAAAAAATAGAAAGATGTTACTAATTTCAATTGTGATGACAATAATGATAATGATGTTAAACAGGTCAAAATCCTAATTGAATACTCTTGGAAACACCTGAAATCACTTAATTGAAAAAATAGTAATGGATGTTGATATACAGCATTAGACTAGTTGGATGCAACCAAGAGAGGTTTACCTTGAAAAGGAGTATATGATATATGAACAAGATCACAGAATGTAATCATAATACTCTCCATAGACAACCTTCATTAAAATAGTCAAATATGTGTGTATGTATGTATGTATATATATATATATATAAAATGTATGTATATATACATACACATATATACATACATATATAAATACATATATATGCATACATATATATATTCTAATTGTGAAATAGATTTAAAATAAAAATCTCTATGCATATGAGGTTATAAAAAATATATATCAGGACAGCCTTGTTTATAAAGATTATTTTTCTCTAAATTTCATAGGAAAATTGAGTTTGAGATGTGGTGATAAGAATAAAGTACCACAGAAATCAACCACTGCATAATCAGTTGCACAATTGCAAATGGTACCATACCAAATATTCATAAACTCTAAACTATACAGAATAAAAAGCTCTAAAATAGAGAAATGTAGCTGAAGAAAGAAGAGTCATGTGGGATGCATATCATTGTTTTTCTACAGACTGCTTCTAACATTATCACACAAAAATACTTTTGGTGAGCCTATAAATGGAGGACACGGATGAGGTGTGTCACCTTATTTATTCAACTACAACAAGCAAGGGTTTTAGCCATTTGCACACACAAAAAAATCATTACTGAATATTAAATAGCAAAGGACAATAGTAGGATAGTGACTTATCCTAAAAATATTTCATTACATTTAATACAAAATGAGAATAGCAACAACCAAGGAAACAAAAACAATAGCAATACTGTTAAAGAAAACACAGTGTATTGGCTAGAGAGCTGGCCTTGGAAGAATTAAGTTTGTCATGCTTCTAATAGTGTGATTTCTGACAATAGAATTAATTTCTTAGAGCTCCCAGTTACTTTTCTAAGACAAAAAATTACAGAGTGCCTCTCTAAAAAATCCATTTCTACCTGAAATATAAAAATTTCTATGCCAGGAGCTTCCCACAGCAATGAAAGTAGAAAACTCATCTCTAAATCATATGATTTACAATTAAACTTTCTTCCCACACAATTACTTTTTGAAGTAGGTCAACAGTTCTAGAAATGGTTAGTATTTGAATGATACGAATTTCTTAGTAACTCAGCTCTCTGATGTTATTAAGAACAGTATTCTGGTTCAAATTTAAGGCATCATTAGTTATGAAGTTGTCATTATCATCTCTGAGTCCAGCTAAAATCTACATGCTAATTCAAAGCTATCTGCAAAAGCTTCCTGATCACAGAGAAAGGGCAAACAACTTGATTTGTGGGTGTGTCGGTCTAGATAGTTCACACATCAGGATAGTTGCACTGACTAACATTCAACCTATATGATATCACAGTGGGCTCTCTAAAGCAGAGACAATGACTGGGGATAGCCCAAGTAAGTTGCTTAAATAAAGCCCTATGGGGCCATTTAAATGAAATATAGAACTTTCTCCAATAGAGAATCATCCAAATGAATGATAATATGTAATAACTATTTACTCTAAATGCATTTGACATTCAAGTTATCCTGTCTCATTATATCCAAAAGGCACAAAGCTTCTGTGCCTTCAGAAGACATCCATCACCTCATTGTTCATTATGCATTTTGAAAGACTATTAAATGACATTTGTACTCAGAGACATCTTTTTTCTTTTACTTTTGACTCATATTGGTCATAATTATTGTTAGAAGAGTTGTTCCTTTTTCAAAGTCAAAAGGATCTAAATTAATAGATTAAAAATCAAGGAGTTCCCCTGTGATGAATGCAAAACCAAAAGGATATTCTTAAGAAATACAAAATTTGTACAAAGACTTACTCTTCTTTTATGATTTAGCTCTGGGACTCTCTATTATAGGCCTTATTTGACATTTGGAAACTCAGAAAGCTATGTGTTGCCATTGCCTCAATTTTTTTAATTTGTCAAAATGAATTTTTCTCAACTCTTTTTGAGTTTAGAAAATATTCAAATAATAATACAGTTAGAAAGAAAAATAAATAATGTACATCTCCCTTGCAATGGATTGAGCATTGAATTTAGCAGTTATTGGACCTGCATTTGAATCTCAGATCTGTTACTTGAATTATGGACAAAATGGATCTTAGCTTTTGGAAAAATCACTCAGCAACTCAGTATTCTCATTCATAAAATGATGGAGTAAGACTTGTTGGTCTTTGATAATATTCCTTCTAGCCCTATCTCTATAATTTGACTTCATTTCTCTCCATTTCAGTTTTCCCATAACAAAGTAAAAAAGGTAGAATAAGATGTTCATCCCTATCCTCCATTTTACATAGAAACTCTATAATTATATAACCCTAGTATTTCATCTAATGTGAGGGAATCACTGCTAACAGAAGAACAATTCAATTCCAGTAGGTGTTTCTTAAGCAACTATTATGTGAACTTTTGCTGGTTATGTAAATGTGATAATACAGAGAAAAATGAAGCAGATTATGCCACCCAAATTACATTATTTTGGGTTGCTAGAAAAGGGGAAATTATAAAATGTACACAAATAAGTTAATTTCAAATGCTTACAGAGTAAATATAAAGAAATTTCAGAGGATCAGAAAAGTTCTTGCGTAGGGCGTAGCTCTTGAGCTAAGCCTAAAAGAGGAATATTATAGAGGTGAGAGTGGGATGCTTTTTTGAGTGATAGTCTGAGCAAAGGTACAGACATGAGAGATATATGATTTATGCATAGGAAAGGAAAAAAATAAAGTTACATGCACTTTAAATTCTGCACAGCATGTTACAAATATTATCTCATTTAGCCCTTTCAACAACTTTGGGAGGAAAAGCCTATTGTTATCTCCATAACATCCAACAGATGTGAAAATTGAGATTAATTGCCTTGATCAGGGTTAAACAGCTAATAATTTTCTAAGGATAGATTTTATTTGGATCTGTCTGATTCCAGATCTAGCATTCTATTCACTTTGCCACCTAATTTCCTAATATATACAGATAATGTACATGCATAAATATATATTTACACATATATATATAATTATTACATGTATATAGATGTAGTTATAAATATATACATATACAACATATATACTATGAATATGAATATATGTGTATGGGAGGATATATGTAATATACATTATATACACACACATATAGAATAACAAAGCAGGCCTTGTAGAATGTATGACAGAGAACAATACAAAACCAATTCAAAAAGGTAGTCTGGATCTAAAGCATCAGAGAAAAATACCAGCATATTTTATCCCATGAGCAACAGGAAGACACTAAAACTTTTTGAGTAAAGGAGTGATGCTTTTAGGTCAATGCTATAGAAATGCCATTTTGTCGACAGTGGAAGATTGGCTGGAAAGGGAAATGAAATGAAGTCAAGCTGAAGCTGCTGAAATAGGTCAAGGAAGAGGTGCTGAGAATATGAACTAAGGAAGTGGTTGTATCAATGGATGAAAAAAGCAACTGTGAATCATGTTTTAGAGAAAGGACAGATAAGATTTAGCAGCTGATTGGATAGAGGAGTTTAAGGAAAGAATTAATGTAATTTTAAGCTTTCAAACCTTAGATGATAAGAAGGATGGTGGTACCACCAAGAGAAACAGGTAAATTTTAATACTGGGAAAAACTTTCCCTTTTTTAAGGTAGACCTAAAGTTTAATTAGCATAAAGAAACTCTCAATCTTTCATCCCCATGAACAAACTCCCTATACCAAAATATGCAATTTATACTGTTCAGAGTTACTTGGGGACACTAGGAGTTAAAGGAACTGCTCTAGGCTCATATATACATAAAAGTCATATATATATATATATGTGTGTATGTGTGTGTGTGTGTGTGTGTGTGTGTGTGTGTGTGTGTGTGTATGTATATGTGTGGGTGTATGAGACAGGAATGGAAGCTAGGTCTTCTTGACCACCTCTCGATGTATGTGAAATATATGCAAGTTCCCTGTGATAAGAGATTATATCTTATATCTTATGCTTCAGCACCCAACATAATGCATTGAACAATCAAAACTTTCAATAAATGATCACCAGATTTAACTAATTAAATTAATTCATGCTAATTTCTTTTATTTTACTAACCATATCATCTTTATTAAGGAAACAATCATGGTATAGTTAATAAGACAGCCATCCTCAGAGTTAGGAAGACCTGAGTTCTATTCTTGACTCTCATTGTCTTTGTGAAATTGTGCAACCTATTTAAATTCAAAGTCCCAGACAGCTCTCTAATGTGATGAGCTGCTTAGTAGGAGCCCAACTGTATCAGCGGAAGGAATTTCTTCACAAGATATCCTCTACGCAAATAAAATCACATGTCTGGTTCAAAAAACCAAATAAACATTTTGTCAAATCAACTAATAGTTGAAGAGTTCTTATTTTCTTTTGTTTTGAGGTTTGTTTTGTATCTTGATTCTTGTTGTTTTTTAGTTGTTTAATCATATCTGACTCTGTAAGTCCATGGGGCTTACTTGGCAAAGAGATGGAGGGGTTTGGCACTTTTCTTCCCCAGTGGAATAAAGAAAACTGAGGTTAAGTGACTTGTATAGAGTAACATGGCTAATAAAATCTAAAGCTGGATTTGAGCTCAGGTCTTCCTGATTCCAGATCTACTGCTCTGTTCACTGAGCCACCTAAGTGCTTCCATCATCATTCTAACCCTTCCCTATACTTCAGTGGAAAGTCAAATAAATAGAGAAATCTTTTAAAATTATGCCGTTGGAGTTGAAAAGGAAACAGGAAAAAAAAGATTCTAGAAGCTGGGTTATCTTTCCTATGAATAATCAAAGAAATTGATTGTGCAGGATTTTCATTCAACAAATATTAATTCAATGCTAACTATGTGCAAGGTACAGAGACTATGGTACTAAAAGACCTTTCTAGCTCTAAATCTTATGACTCTAGATTTCCATGGTGAAAAGTTCAAATTATACTGTATTTGTATATCTTAACATCAGAGAAGATAGTCAATTGGTTGGTTACAAATCCAGTAATTCTGCCACATTTCTTTCTCTTTTCCTTTATTCTAACTTCTTTTACCTTATTCTAAAGATTAAGGTATGAGAAATAAATCACATTATAGAAAGTTTTAGGCTTGCATGGTTTGTTCAGAGCTACATGTTATCTAGCCAACAAGATTTAGATCCTTAAGAACAATTCCTTAACCCAGTCTTCAAAGAGAAAATTACTTTGGAACAGGACCACCGTGCTGGAATGCTTAATTTTGCAAAAAGAAGCAATTGCAATAGAATTACAGGTAATGCATTTTACCAAAATTTGAGCAATTAATCACACAGCAGTTTATGAAGCAGAACAAAAATTGTATACTTATTAAATAAAGTAACTTTGAGTAACTTTGACAATTAGTATTAACTGGGTTGTAATTTCTGAATTCCATATATTTTAATTAAGATATCAATAAATAAACCAGAAAGTGCAGTTATTAGAACAAATTTCTCTTAAATTCCAATCTTAGCTTATTAAAATATAGTAAAAGACCTTTTTTTTTAGTTTAGTATGCAAGAATTAGATTGTTTGACCTCTCTTTTAATGACTTAATTAGCTGTACTAAAGCCCAGCTGGGCCTCTGCTGACAACATAGCTAGATATTTCAATCAGACTATGTTATGGAGAATAAGTAATAAATGCTACCTTGTCGCCATCCAGTCCCAAACCAGAATGCATGCTGGTAATACTAAATTTGATCAGTATGCCTCATATTTCAATTAGTCGTGGTCTGAATCACAAAAACTGTGTAATGTGTATGAATTCCTGATATCAGATACAGAGCTACAGGCTCCCACAGTTAGGACCCATTGAGTTTGCTTTTATTAGCAGCCAATTAATGACCAAAATTTGCATCGCTTTTAAAATTTATAACCCTTCTTCCAGCTGCAACCATGGCTTCTAATATACAATATACAATATCCATATCACTGTAGCAAGGCAAACAGCTGCAAACTGTATTCTGTCTGCAGAAGTAAAAAATCCTTCCATACAGAAGCTTTTTTTTAGCCTCTTAGAAGTTCTTTTCAAAGCCCAGCAGTAGTAGTCACTTTGTGACAATGAGCAATTTAATACAGAAAGAAAGAAATCTACAC